>NC_091981.1:1751510-2051510 GCF_044704955.1 Pristiophorus japonicus
CCCCACCCCCGACCCCCACCACCATCTCAGACACTTCCACCTGAGGAGAATGAGGTGATGTTATTCAGCGATGCACCAAGTCCGAGGGGTCCACGGGAGTGTTGATGGACCGGGGGGGGGGGAGTGTTGACGGGCGGAGGGGGGGTATTGACGGATGGGGGGGGGGGGGGGGGCCGTGGGACTGTTGACGGGGGAGGGGGGGTATTGACGGATGGGGGGAGGGGCCGTGGGACTGTTGACGGGGGAGGGGGGGTATTGACGGATGGGGGGAGGGGCCGTGGGACTGTTGACGGGGGAGGGGGGGTATTGACGGATGGGGGGGGGGGTGCTGCGGGACTGTTGACGGGTGGAGGGGGGGTATTGACGGATGGGGGGAGGGGGGGGCCGTGGGACTGTTGACGGGTGGAGGGGGGTATTGACGGATGGGGGGGGGTATTGACGGATGGGGGGGGGGGGTGCTGCGGGACTGTTGACGGGTGGAGGGGGGGTATTGACGGATGGGGGGAGGGGGGGGCCGTGGGACTGTTGACGGGGGGAGGGGGGGTATTGACGGGTGGAGGGGGGGTATTGACGGATGGGTGGGGGGGTGCTGTGGGACTGTTGACGGGTGGAGGGGGGGTATTGACGGATGGGGGGGGGCCGTGGGACTGTTGACGGGTGGAGGGGGGGTATTGACGGATGGGGGGGGCTGCGGATGATGCAGTCTCCCAGGAGAGGCAGTGGAGTTGGGCGACTGCTCATGGCTCTCAGTCACACAGTCCGGATATCGTGGGCACTTGGCCGGAGAGAGCGCGATTCGAGCCGCCATGCACTGCGTGCAGACTCTGAGCTCCGTCCGCGATGACTGCTGTGGTCTGGGCCTATACGTGACTCCAGTTCCACACCAACGTGGCTGACTCTGGTCTGTCCTCCGAGATGGCCCGGCGAGCCTCTACACCACCCCACCTTCTCGGGGCCATTAGCAATGGGCAATAAATACCATCCTTTATAAATACACTGAAAGCAGCAAGATTTGGTTGGTCATAACAGCAGAGAGCACAAATGCAGGTTGGCTGATTGAGGCATTGCATTGTATAACGAACAAGCACACCAAGGTTCTTTGTCCTACAGGAAGACTAAGCAAGCAAAATGGAATTGTTAACAAAGGGCGTGTCAGGCTGGATGGTGCCACTGATACGAAGACTGAAGAGAGTGGGAGAGAGAGCAGGGCTCTGGGAAACTCCCAGTCAATAGACATGGAGTCAGAGAACAAGGCATCAAGTGGTGAATGGAGGACAATGTGATCGCACTGTGGAGGAGAGCGACAGACCGAGCGGGTTGGTGGGTGTTAGAACGAGGGCAGCCTCACAATTTGTTTATACTCCACAAACCGCTCATCAAAGCTCCACTGCTCGCTGCACCGAGCAAACATTTCGGGAAAAGCAATGAAGACCCATGGAGTGAACTAACGGGCTGGTCAGGTCACAGCAGTGAGCCCCCCCCGCTCGGCCCGAGATTTCCCCTGGTGTTCCAGTTCCCACTGGCCTACTTGGGATTGACAACAAAACATAAGAAATAGGAGCAAGGGTCGGTCATTCAGCCCCTCTAGCGTGCTCCACCATTCAATGAGATCAAGGCAGGCCACATTGTTCACATGCCCGACACGAGACTCCCAAAGCAAGCGCTCTACTCGGAACTCCTTCACAGCAAACGAGCCCCAGGTGGGCAGAGGAAACGTTTCAAGGACGCCCTCAAAGCCTCCCTGATAAAGTGCAACATCCCCACTGTCACCTGGGAGTCCGTGGACAAAGACCTAAGTGGAGGAAGTGCATCCGGGAGGGAGCTGAGCACCTCGAGTCTCATTGCTGAGAGCATGCAGAAACCAAGCGCAGGCAGCGGAAGGAGCGTGCGGCAAACCAGTCCCACCCTCCCCTTCCCTCAACCACTGTCTGTCCCACCTGTGACAGGGACTGTGGTTCCCATATTGGACTGTTCAGGACTCATTTTAAGAGTGGAAGCAAATCTTCCTCGATTCCGAGGGACTGCCTATGATGATGATGGCTGATCTGAAGAACTGTGGAGATTTCTAACCTGTACTGGGAAGGGACACAAATAGACGGTCTCGAGCGATTCTACAATTCTCCAGAGAGAGAGAGAGAGTCAGAAAGAGCAAGGCTGGCGACCAATTCAAAAGGGACAATAACCAATCACCCAAAACTCTTGCTTTATGGAGTGATCCCAAAATAGACACTGCAGCGAGCTGAACTATGTGGACCAGGAGCCCGATAAACCTTTCAAACACGACCCTTTGCCCTGCATTGTTCACAGGGAACACTTCAACACACACAGTGGTAACGCAGCAATGGTTTCAGCATCACAGGATCAGTGTCTGTGGAGAGAGGAGCCGATTCACGGACCTGAAATGTTCATGCTGTTTCTCTCTCTCCCCACATACGTTGCCCGACCTGCCGACTGTGTTATTTCAGATTTCCAGTGTCCGCAGCGTTTTGTTTTTGTATCGGTATCGAAATGAGTTTTGGTCAGAACCGCCTTGGACCATGTTGGAAATTAGAACTGATTGAAGAGAGAGCCTGCATATACCTTTGTGCCCATGGTGGAACCAACGGTGTAGGGCACAGAATAAGGCCATTTTGGCCCATTGTGTGTAGACCAGGGGCTAAAATTCGTTACCGCCCGGTTTGAGGCGATGACACCGCCTGGTCGCTAATGTTGGCGCCGGGCGATGTTATCGTCTCCAACCGGGATTTCGTTTTTAGCGTCCCAAGACGAGAGTCGAGATGCTAGGGGAAGCGTCCCACAATCCTCTTCGGGCGCTAACCCTGATTCCTGGGGTGCTATTGCGGGAGCGCTGCTGAAGTTCTGCCGCGAGGCAACCTCCATCCAGCGCCTAAAGGGGAGGTCGGCCAGACCACCCGAAAACTGAGAGACAATGCACGGGAGAGTAGCAACTGTGCTGAACACCTAAGAGAGACACATTAGTACAAATAAATTCCATTACACCCAGGGAAATATCGCCCCGGCAGCGTCTCCGTGATGATGGTTTTCCCGGTCGGGAGTCGCGCCCCACGCTACTGCAGGCGAGAGCAGCCATGTTCACTACCGCGGCGCGACACTCACTGACATCACCCAGTGGGCGGGGCTAGCGTGCGCAGTGCAAACTGTTAGCGTCGCCGCTAAACCTCCGTTGAATGTCGCGGGAGGCACGGACAGCGAGCGCTCGGGCCGGAGGAGCTCAGCGGCCCATTAACGCCCCTCCTGGTATTGTTAGCAGCAGGCACAACAGCCCAAATAAAAATGTTTTCTCCCATAGGCTGCCTTGCTGGAGCGCTGTTGGACAGGGCATTTGGTATATTACATATGTCACACAATCGTCTGAGTCAGAAGGTTGTGGCTTTGAGTCCCACTCCAGAGACTTGAGCACAAAAATCCAGGCTGACTGTCCCAGTGCAGTACTGAGGGAGCGCCGCACTGTCGGAGGGGCAGTACTGAGGGAGTGCCGCACTGTCGGAGGGGCAGTACTGAGGGAGTGCCGCACTGTCGGAGGGGCAGTACTGAAGGAGTGCCGCACTGTCGGAGGGGCAGTACTGAGGGAGTGCCGCACTGTCGGAGGGGCAGTACTGAGGGAGCGCCGCACTGTCGGAGGGGCAGTACTGAGGGAGTGCCGCACTGTCGGAGGGGCAGTACTGAGGGAGCGCCGCACTGTCGGAGGGGCAGTACTGAGGGAGTGCCGCACTGTCGGAGGGGCAGTACTGAGGGAGTGCCGCACTGTTGGAGGGGCAGTACTGAAGGAGTGCCGCACTGTTGGAGGGGCAGTACTGAAGGAGTGCCGCACTGTCGGAGGGGCAGTACTGAAGGAGTGCCGCACTGTCAGAGGGGCAGTACTGAAGGAGTGCCGCACTGTCGGAGGGGCAGTACTGAGGGAGCGCCGCACTGTCGGAGGGGCAGTACTGAGGGAGCGCCGCACTGTCGGAGGGGCAGTACTGAGGGAGTGCCGCACTGTCGGAGGGGCAGTACTGAAGGAGTGCCGCACTGTCGGAGGGACAGTACTGAGGGAGTGCTGCACTGTCGGAGGTGCCGTCTTTCGGATGAGATGTTAAACCGAGGACCAGTCTGCTCTCTAAGCTGGATGTAAAAGATCCCATGGCACTATTTCAAAGAAGAGCAGGGGAGTTCTCCCCGGTGTCCTGGGGCCAATATTTATCCCTCAATCAACATCACTAAAACCGATTATCTGGTCATTATCACATTGCTGTGTGTGGGAGCTTGCTGTGCGCAAATTGGCCGCTGCATTTCCCACATTACAACAGTGACTACACTCCAAAAAGTACTTCATTGGTTGTAAAGCGCTTTTAGGCATCCTGTGGTCATAAAAGTCGCTATAGAAATGCAAGCTGTTTCTTCTGAATGTGCACAGGAAAAGTATGTGATATAACAGGAGTTGGTATTTATTGCTGTTCCCAACAAAATAAAAATGCAATCTCCCCACGGACAAACTTGATCTGTTTATCGTTGTACGTGTTTTATCGTTACATGGAAGCTGTACGTCAGTTTGAGAGGTTTAGGTAACACAGATAGATGACTGTGGATTCAGTCTCGGGGATCGTGACAGCGGATATCGACATGAGTTACTGCCTGGGACCTATGACAGTCTGTCAATTAACTTCTGATTGCACTCTCCTGACCTGCAGCCTTGCCTGCCTGGAGCACACATCGGGATATTATAGTATTAGGCGCTCCCTCGTATCGAAGATGACTTGCTTCCACGCCAAAAAGGGATGAGTTGACAGGTGTTTCAATGAATTACCTAATATTCCGGATCCCAAACTACAACCTGAAGGGTGGAAGATCCCTGTGGGTGGATTGTTTTAACGTGGGGTGACCGTTGCACACCAGCCACCACACGGGCTTGACAGAGCGAGGTCTTGGTCCAGGGGCAAGGGTTAACCAGGACGACTGGAGACCAGCTCTGCTGCATGGATCTAGTGCGCTCACATATCGCAGTGTGGGCTGGGCCCGTGCTGCTCCTGGGCCCTCGCCTCTCCTTCGCCCCGATCACATCCCTCTACGAACTCTCGCCGCTCCTTCGCCCCGACCTCGCCGCTCCTGTTGTACCTGCCGCAGGTACAGTAGTCACATCCCGGAAGCAAATCTGGGCTGACTGCCCCTCACAGGAAGTGGCGACCAATGTCACGTACTCCACGTCCTTTCAGGGCGGGATCGGGGGCGCTACCAGGATCATCATGGAGCGCTACGCGGCCCCTCCACGTAGCGCTGAGGCAATTCAACGCCCCTCCCCTTCCATTAAATCAGGGAACTACGTGACTGCAGTACAACTGGAATCAGAGTGTTACATGGATTATTTTGCCGTTTGTACCATTACTTATCCCATATAAATTTCAATCCCATTCTCCACTCCAATCATCCATTCCTTTTATTTTTTCCAAAGGAGTTAATTGATACAACATTAAGCCCTTCTGCTGGAGTCTATACGCCAGACGCATGGCTCGGCTCGGCTTGGAGAGGGAGCGGTAGCAGAGTGAAACCATATCGGTAATCGCCATCGGCTTGTGTGTTATAAATCTGGATTGTAACACTGTACACAAACAATGTAATTACCCCAAGGCAAGGCCAAATGAGTTCCTCTCTGTGTCGTAATCCCCATAAATACCTATTGGGAAGCGCCGAAGACTGTCATCTTATGAATATTGTGCATCACCACCAAAGCTGAGAGTCGCCACGGCTGAGCCGAGTGAACAGTATCGGCTGCAACAAGCACTCCCTTGTTCTGGAAACCTTCTACAAATCTCATTTGTCTGATCATTCGTGCTGTGGGAGTTTTATATTTGCGATTGCAACACAGAAATCTTCATTCGATTTCCGTTTGATTTCAAAGATGGCTAAGACAAGACAAAATATGCTTCATAAACATCAGAAAGTTACTTTTTAAGAAGATAAGAAGTACAAATATATTTGTTAATGAATGGATCACCCGGGGCTCGAGCCAGTGATGGTGCAGAGTAATGACACCACTTGGAAGATATCGCATGTGATTTCATCTCTAATTGGCATCACAGGCGGGGAATGGATTGTAGTACATTGTGGGAGTTGATTCAAGGTTGGCTAAAAGAACAAAAGACTTGCATTTATATAGAGCCTTTCACGACCACCAGCGCTTTACAGCCAACAAAGTACTTTTTGAAGTGTAGTCACTGTTGTAATGTGGGAAACGCAACAGCCAATATGCGCACAGCAAGCTCCCACACACAGCTATGTGATAATGACCAGATAATCTGTTTTAGTGATGTTGATTGAGTGATAAATATTGACCCCAGGACACCGGGGACAACTCCCCTGCTCTTCTTCAAAATAGTGCCAAGGGATCTTTTACATCCACCTGAGAGAGCAGACAGGGCCTCAGTTTAATGTAAAAGACCAGAAAGCTCCTGGACCTGTGTATAAAGGCAAGTCCAAGCATTTGGAGAGAAGAGAGGTCTGTATGGGGAAACATGGTTTGTTATTGCACATGGGATGGATGGGTTTATTGGTAGGTTTGGGGATTTTATTGACATCAATGTTTAAGGAGGCAAACACGGAGGCCTATTTACACAAAGGGTTCCACAAATAGCAATGCATTGAAGCTGAGCTGTTGTGGTGGGGGAGGCCGGGTCACTGAGTCAACTCCCTCGCTCCTCTTCGTAGAGTGCCACCTGAACATGTAGAATCATCATCATCGGCAGTCCCTCGGAATCGAGGAAGACTTGCTTCCACTCTTAAAATGAGTCCTTAGGTGGCTGAACAGTCCAATACGAGAGCCACAGTCCCTGTCACAGGTGAGACAGACAGTGGTTGAGGGAAGGGGAGGGTGGGACTGGTTTGCCGCATGCTCCTTCCGCTGCCTGCGCTTGGTTTCTGCATGCTCTCGGCGACAAGACTCGAGGTGCTCAGCGCCCTCCCGGATGCACTTCCTCCACTTAGGGCGGTCTTTGGCCAGGGACTCCCAGGTGTCGGTGGATATGTTGCACTTTATCAGGGAGACTTTGAGGGTGTCCTTGTAACGTTTCCTCTGACCAACTTTGGTCGTTTGCCGTGAAGGAGTTCCGAGTAAAGTGCTTGCTTTGGGAGTCTCGTGTCTGGCATGCGGACAATGTGGCCCTGCCCAGCGGAGCTGGTCGAGTGTGGTCAGTGCTTCAATGCTGGGGATGTTGGCCTGGTCGAGGATGCTAACGTTGGTGCGTCTATCCTCCCAGGGGATTTGCAGGATCTTGCGGAGACATCGTTGGTGGTATTTCTCCAGCGACTTGAGGTGTCTACTGTACATGGTCCGTGTCTCTGAGCCTTATAGGAGGGTGGGTATTACTACAGCCCTGTAGACCATGAGCTTGGTGCTAGATTTGAGGGCCTGGTCTTTGAACACTCTTTTCCTCAGGCGTCCGAAGGCTGCACTGGCAAACTGAAGGCGGTGTTGGATCTCGTCGTCAATGTCTGTTTTTGTTGATGAGAGGCTCCCGAGGTATGAGAAATGGTCACGTTGTCCAGGGCCGCGCCGAGGATCTTAATGACTGGGGCGCAGTGCTGTGCGGCGATGACAGGCTGGTGGAGGACTTTGTCTTACGGATGTTTAGCGTTAGACCCATGCTTTCGTACGCCTCAGTAAATGCGTCGACTATGTCCCGTCGAACATGGAGAAGGGCCCTCAGGTCAACATCACGTCCGACAGAAAGCACCTCCAACCACTCGGGTAATGTGGACAAGGCTAACTGGAGCTTGAACCCACAACCCTTTGCCTCCGAGGCGAGAATGGTACCACAGAGATTTGGAGGACACTTGTGGGGAAGTTGAGGAATTAACTTGGCCGTCACGGACTAGCGAGTTCGGAGCTAGTTTCCAGTTCTCCTTTGGCTGGAAAACTGCTACAAAGAGCTTTAGTGATGTTTTTAAAGGTACTTGTTTTTAGTCAGTCAATTCTCATGCTTCCATTATTAGTGGTTTTTGATTTTTTTTTGTGTGAATAAGACATTTGAGCAAATTACCGTGTTTCAGTTCTTTTAAACATTTCTCACTTGCTGTGGTAGTGTTATGTCTATAATGTACTTATGAATGACTCCACGAGGCAATGTGTTGTACTCAAACTGCAGTGACCGTGGTCCTTTATTCGTAACTCCAGAGTGAGGCACAAGCATGCTGGGCAGCCTTTTATACTGGGCCCTGCACACCTGTACAGGTGACCCTCAGGTCTCCCACTGCAGTGCCCTCTGATGGACAGCCTCTGCCACAGGGGCAGCAAACCCCGGTCTCCACCAGTTGCACCCTCTAGTGGTGCCAGCATGTATATACACAGTGTAAACCTTATTGATAGTACATCAGATAACAAGTCTCCATCTTCTGCAACTATACAGTGACTACACAGAGAGTATATCTATAGTCTGTATGTATAACCGGCAGTGTCCCAGTTGCAACATGAAAAAGCATACAGAGGCACTGGAGAGGGTGCAGAGAAGATTTACAAGGATGATACCAGAAATGTGAGGGTATACATATTGTGAAAGGATGAACAGGCTGGGTCTCTTTTCTCTTGAACAGAGAAGGCTGAGGGGTGACCTAATAGAGGTCTTTATCAAACCCTTTCATCATTTTAGAGTGGATACAGAGCGAATGTTTCCACTTGTGGGGAAGAGCATAACTAAAGGCCATCAATATAAGATAGTCACCAAGAAATCCAATAGGGAATTCAGGAGAAACTTCTTTCATAGAAACATATAAACATATAAAATAGGTGCAGGAGTAGGCTATTCGGCCCTTCTAGCCTGCACCGCCATTCAATGAGTTCATGGCTGAACATTCAACTTCAGTACCCCATTCCTGCTTTCTCGCCATACCCCTTGATCCCCCTAGTAGTAAGGACCTCATCTAACTCCTTTTTGAATATATTTAGTGAATTGGCTTCAACAACTTTCTGTGGTAGAGAATTCCACAGGTTCACCACTCTCTGGGTGAAGAAGTTCCTCCGCATCTCGGTCCTAAATGGCTTACCCCTTATCCTTAGACTGTGACCTCTGGTTCTGGACTTCCCCAACATTGGGAACATTCTTCCTGCATCTAACCTGTCTAACCCCGTCAGAATTTTAAACGTTTCTATGAGGTCCCCTCTCATTCTTCTGAACTCCAGTGAATACAAGCCCAGTTGATCCAGTCTTTCTTGATAGGTCAGTCCCGCCATCCCGGGAATCAGTCTGGTGAACCTTCGCTGCACTCCCTCAATAGCAAGAATGTCCTTCCTCAGGTTAGGAGACCAAAACTGTACACAATACTCCAGGTGTGGCCTCACCAATGCCCTGTACAACTGTAGCAACACCTCCCTGCCCCTATACTCAAATCCCCTTGCTATGAAGGCCAACATGCCATTTGCTTTCTTAACCGCCTGCTGTACCTGCATGCCAACCTTCAATGACTGATGTACCATGACACCCAGGTCTCTTTGCACCTCCCCTTTTCCTAATCTGTCACCATTCAGATAATAGTCTGTCTCTCTGTTTTTACCACCAAAGTGGATAACCTCACATTTATCCACATTATACTTCATCTGCCATGCATTTGCCCACTCACCTAACCTATCCAAGTCGCTCTGCAACCTCACAGCATCCTCCTCGCAGCTCACACTGCCACCCAACTTAGTGTCATCCGCAAATTTGGAGATACTACATTTAATCCCCTCATCTAAATCATTAATGTACAGTGTAAACAGCTGGGGCCCCAGCACAGAACCTTGCGGTACCCCACTAGTCACTGCCTGCCATTCTGAAAAGTACCCATTTACTCCTACTCTTTGCTTCCTGTCTGACAACCAGTTCTCAATCCATGTCAGTACACTACCCCCAATCCCATGTGCTCTAACTTTGCACATCAATCTCTTGTGTGGGACCTTTTCGAACGCCTTCTGAAAGTCCAAATATACCACATCAACTGGTTCTCCCTTGTCCACTCTACTGGAAACATCCTCAAAAAATTCCAGAAGATTTGTCAAGCATGATTTCCCTTTCACAAATCCATGCTGACTTGGACCTATCATGTCACCTCTTTCCAAATGCACTGCTATGACATCCTTAATAATTGATTCCATCATTTTACCCACTACCGATGTCAGGCTGACCGATCTATAATTCCCTGTTTTCTCTCTCCCTCCTTTTTTAAAAAGTGGGGTTACATTGGCTACCCTCCACTCCATAGGAACTGATCCAGAGTCAATGGAATGTTGGAAAATGACTGTCAACGCATCCACTATTTCCAAGGCCACCTCCTTAAGTACTCTGGGATGCAGTCCATCAGGCCCTGGGGATTTATCGGCCTTCAATCCCATCAATTTCCCCAACACAATTTCCCGGCTAATAAGGATTTCCCTCAGTTCCTCCTCCTTACTAGACCCCCCGACCCCTTTTATAACCGAAAGGTTGTTCGTGTCCTCCTTCGTGAATACCGAACCAAAGTACTTGTTCAATTGGTCCGCCATTTCTTTGTTCCCCGTTATGACTTCCCCTGATTCTAACTGCAGGGGACCTACGTTTGTCTTTACTAACCTTTTTCTCTTTACATATCTATAGAAACTTTTGCAATCCGTCTTAATGTTCCCTGCAAGCTTCTTCTCATACTCCATTTTCCCTGCCCTAATCAAACCCTTTGTCCTCCCCAGAGAGCGGTGAGAATGTGGAACTCGCTTCCACAGGGAGGGGTTTAGGGGAATAGTATCGATGTATTTAAGGGGAGGCTGGACAAGCCAATGGGGGAGAAGGGAATAGAGGGTTATGCTGATAGAGTTCGATGAGGAAAGACGGGAGGAGGCTCGAGGGGGGCATAAACGCCGGCATGGACTGGCTGGGCCCAATGGCCTGTTTCTGGGCTGTATGTCTGATGTAATCCTGTGTAATACATGATTAATAGATATTGGCCCAGAAATCCCGGTTTCTTCTTCCCGCGGGTGTTCGACTAACAATAGGAGAAAAGTTGCGCACTTACCTTTTGGCCGAACACCTGCCAGAGATCCTGGATTCGAGGCCCCCTCTTCTTGTACAACAGAGCGCGTTCATTGTGACGTCCGCAGGAGTCACGTGGGCCTGGACACCCAATCACGGTAAAGTATTTTCTCATTCATAGCAATCGGAGTTTTGTAAATCCGAAACTTTTGTTACTGTGAATGAGCAACACCCCCAAACACTACATAAAACATTAAAAACACCTCACATAAATACTCTAGAAATTAAAGTTGATAGAAATGTTTCTTAAAGAAACAAAATTTGCCGATTTAAAAAAATTTTTTTTTAATTATGGTTAAAAATAAATGTAACGTAGTGGGCAGGGTTTTTAAAATTTAATTAAATTATATTTTTGTATGTTTTTAAACTCTTACGCCTGTAACAGTAATCTATGCATCTGCTTTTATCAGGTGCAAGAGTTTTGAGGACATTTGCCAGGCAAGATATGGGTAAATCCCGCCAATGTCCTCGCTCGCGAGATACGGAGGATTGTCAAGCCAGACAGATCGGAAAAGCCGGTTATCAACGCATGCACATTGCGCGCTGAAAACCTGCTTTTCCGATGCCTTCCCAGGTCCGTAGAAACTCCGTACGCATTTTAATCAGTGTCAATCCACCACCTGGATTTTAAATCGCTGAAAATGACTTAAAAAAAAATATATTGAACTACTTACTAGTTACATTGGTGTATAGTGGTCGGTTCTTCAGCAAATTAAACATTTTTTAATATTTAAAAGCTTTTAAAAGGTGCAATTAGCGGGAACTCACCGCGGTGATTAATTCAGCCAGTGGGCGGGGCCGTGTGGTGGGCGGGGCCCGTGTGGTGGGCGGGGCCAAGTTTTAGCGCAACGTATTTTAAAGCAGCGCGAAAGATGGTGGAACTCAGTTTGTGCTGCACGTTACGTCGCTTGAAATTCCTCGATCTTTGCACTGCTTTGGCCAATTTCAGGAAAATTGCACCAAAAAACCATCTCAACCTCGCGGAAACTCCAGGTCTAAACTTTGCAGCAGCGACTATCTGACCCCGAACATGTAGGTGAAGGTGTGCGAGCCAGTGTGAGTTCCCAATCTCAATCACCTTGCATCCAGACAGCTTGTTTTCGTTGAAGTAGCAGGTCGGGGTCATTGAAGGAACGGCAAGCGGCGGCCATGGGAGGCGTGGCAGCGTACTACGGCAAGGTGCAGCGCGAGCCGGCGCAGGAGGGCGACAGCAGCGAAGAGTGACGTCATCAAGGTCCAGCTCGGTGATTGGAGCGTGGGCAGATACAGCAGGAGCGGCGAGATCGGGGCGAAGGAGCGGCGAGAGATTGTAGAGGGACGTGATCGGGGCCCAGGAGAGGCGAGGGTTCGGGGCCAGGGGCCCAGGGGCAGCACGACCCAGCCCACACTGCGATATGTGAGCGCACCAGGTCCGTGCAGCAGAGCAGGTCTCCAGTCGTCCTGGTTAACCCTTGCCACTGGACCAAGACCTCGCTCTGTCAAGCCCGTGTGGTGGCTGGTGTGCAACGGTCACCCCACGTTAAAAAAATCCACCCACAGGCATCTTCCACCCTTCAGGATGTAGTTCGGGACCCGGAATATTAGGTCCTTCATTGAAACACCTGTGAACTCATCCTTTTTTGGTGAGGAAGCAAGTCATCTTCGTTTCGAGGGACTGCCTATGATGATTAGTTAAACTTTAGAGTTACGCCAATTATACAGAATTCCTGAAAAAACATGAAAAGTTTGGCGAGAATGTTAAAATTTGGGAACACGAGCGACAATGTCAAACTTATTTTTCTGAATGTTAGAAGATCAACTTCAAATTTGAAGAGGTGACCTGGTTTTCGAGCGTGATGTCCTGGTGGTGACCTACAATGAGGAAAGGTGATCTAGAAATGGGTGAGAGGATTCTCCAACTTCCACATCAGAGCTGCCCAGCGTTCCCGCTAATCTGTGCGGCCAAGCAGTGGTCTGGAGGTCCCGCACAGGCCGCTCACAGGCCTTTCAACGGGAGAGTTTGCGCAGAGTTTTTAATGAGCCGTTCAGTTCGTTAAAGAGACTGCTCTCTCCCCGCAGCCCCCCCCCAAAAAAACTAGGGGGTACATTGGTGCTGCCTACATAGTAATAGAGTACTTAGAAACGTACAAGAATTTTAGATATAACTCATTGTAACTCAATAGAACAGTTCATGGGGTTTAATTTTTTTCCTCCACAAACACGGTTCGTGCCTGGGGAGAAACAGAGAGCTTGAAATAGTATTGTTAAGTATAATTATTCGAGCTGTCAGTCATTCTTTGTTAGATTGAGGCAATGGCTTTTTCCTTTTCTTTAAATGAATCTTAACGGATTGAGCCTCTCGGGCGTTTTCTCCGAATAGCAGGAGTCAGACAGAGAAAGCCAGTGCTTCCATTGAGTGAAGATTTCATGTCCATTTGTCAGGCTGACTGGGGACATCTCACGGCTGAGTGATTTACAATCAGCCCCACGGGGAGGCTTGAAGAAACAGGAAGATGCTGGGTATTGAGGTCGCTGCACTCAATGTGCTTTTCAAGTTTCAAAAACACATTTAAGCCTTTTCTTTTCATTGTTAAGGCAGGAAAATGTGGAAAAGTGTTGTGAAGAGTGGGTTAATGTCAACAAACCATTGGAACCGCCGGATATTCCCAGTGTTTCTGGCTCACAATAAAATCGAGTTTACCTTTCACTTCGGATTAAACAACAACAAAAAGTAATTCAAATTAAAGCAGTTCGTTACTTTTCCATTTACAATAACTTCTTAGGCGGTCCCTCGAAGCGAAGATGACTTGCGTCCAGGCCAAAAGGGGATGAGTTCACAGGTGTTTCAATGAAGGACCTAATATTCCGGATCCTGAACTACATCCTGAAGGGTGGAAGATGCCTGTGGGTGGATTTTTTTTACGTGGGGTGACCGTTGCACACCAGCCACCACACGGGCTTGACATGGCCCCGTTAGTTAAACTACTGCCCTCACCTTTCAGCTTAAAGAAACTTTGCCCGATAAGTTTGTGGCAGTGCGAGCTGCTAACGGTGTAGCAGCAGCAACGGGATATCTGGGACCTTGGTCAACGACGGGACCAAGAGTCCATCTTCAGCCGTGAGATTTAAGGATAGAGAGAGAAATAGAGACACAACGGAGAAGGAAATCAGGTGAATTGGAGTCAAATCAGATATAGAAAGAGAAATAGAGAGAGAGAAAGAAAGATTTGATTAAAAGAAAGAGACAGAAAATATTTAAAAAGGTCTAGGAACAATTTACTCCCTGCAAGAATGAGACACCACAGTTTGAGTAGTTCCCTTTCTGGGCCGGAGAGATTGAGCAGCATTGAAGGAACATCAATCACCTCGTTGAGAAGGTCCTTACACCGTTAAATACCAGCCCTAGTTTTCTGTGGCGGGTTTAATGGGTAATAAATGCACAAATGCAACAATTTCTTGGAACTGGGGGGCAGGTTGAGGGGGAGTTGTCATTTTCATCAGGCTAATGGTGGAGTGGCGAGAATCGTCCATCAACCTCATGGGGAATGTCACCCTTGTCACAAATTGCTGCACGATTTATACAACAATAACGATGCGCGCATTAAACGCCCCATTAGTTTGGCAGCAAAATGTGGGCAAACATTAAATAATTTTTCTCCGAGTTTCCCTTGTTTATCTCCCTCCCCACATGTACAACTTCCAACAAGGGTCAATGGATAACCATTAGGTACAGGGACCTCCAGCTGACCTTTCCATTCTTTGCACTCTGATCAATTTTTAAAACATTCGTTCCTGGGATGTGTGTGTCGCTGGCAAGGCCGGCATTTATTGCCCATCCCTAATTGCCCCTTGAGAAGGTGGTGGTGAGCCGCCTTCTTGAACCGCTGCAGTCCGTGTGGTGAAGGTGCTCCCACAGTGCTGTTAGGGAGGGAGTTCCAGGATTGTGACCCAGCGACGATGAAGGAACGGCCGATATATTTCCAAGTCAGGATGGTGTGTGACTGGGAGGGGAACGTGGAGGTGGTGGTGTTCCCATGCGCCTGCTGCCCTTGTCCTTCTAGGTGGTAGAGGTTGCGGGTTTGGGAGGTGCTGTCGAAGAAGCCTTGGTGAGTTGCTGCAGTGCATCTTGTAGATGGTACACACTGCAGCCACGGTGCGCCGGTGGTGGAGGGAGTGAGTGTTGATGGTGGTGGGTAGTGTGCCGATCAAGCGGGCTGCTTTAGAAACATAGAAACATAGAAAATAGGTGCAGGAGTAGGCCATTCGGCCCTTCGAGCCTGCATCACCATTCAATAAGATCATGGCTGATCATTCCCTCAGTACCCCTTTCCTGCTTTCTCTCCATACCCCTTGATCCCTTTGGCCATAAGGGCCATATCTAACTCCCTCTTGAATATATCCAATGAACTAACATCAACAACTCTCTGCGGCAGGGAATTCCACAGGCTAACGAGTGAAGAAGTTTCTCTTCATCTCAGTCCTAAATGGCTTACCCCTTATCCTAAGACTGCGTTCCCTGGTTCTGGACTTCCCCAACATCGGGAACATTCTTCCCGCATCTAACCTGTCCAGTCCCATCAGAATCTTATATGTTTCTATGAGATCCCGTCTCATCCTTCTAAACTCCAGTGTATAAAGGCTCAGTTGATCCAGTCTCTCCTCATATGTCAGTCCAGCCATCCCGGGAATCAGTCTGGTAAACCTTCGCTGCACTTCCTCAATAGCAAGAACGTCCTTCCTCAGATTAGGAGACCAAAACTGAAATCAATATTCCAGGTGAGGCCTCACCAAGGCCCTGTACAACTGCAGTAAGACCTCCCTGCCCCTGTACTCAAATCTCCTAGCTATGAAGACCAACATACCATTTGCCTTCTTCACCGCCTGCTGTACCTGCATGCCAACCTTCAATGACTGATGAACCATGACACCCAGGTCTCGTTGCACCTCCCCTTTTCCTAATCTGTCACCATTCAGATAATATTCTGCCTTCGTGTTTTCGCCCCCAAAGTGGATAACCTCACATTTATCCACATTATACTGCATCTGCCATGCATTTGCCCACTCAGCTAACCTGTCCAAGTCACCCTGCAGCCTCTTAGCGTCCCCCTCACAGCTCACACCGCCATGGTCCTGGATGGTGTCGAGCTTCGAGTGTTGTTGGAGCTGCACTCATCCAGGCAAGCGGAGAGTGTTCCATCGCACTCCTGACTTGTGCTGCCCTGTTTAAAGTCCTCTAACTCTGCACAGACCCACAATGGTGATTTGGGGTCCTCCGGCCTGTAGACCCTTGAATCACAAGGCATGGCCCATTCACACACCATGGGGATAATCTTCAGTCCTGTGAGTCACGTGATCGAATCCCATGACCTTGATCCTCTTTGTGCTCTTCATTCCTTTGCTCAAGCAACAATCTAATTCTCAACAACATCAACAATTGTATTTATATAGCGCCTTTAACGTAGCAAACCGTCCCAAGAGGCTTCACAGAGGAGTGCTAGCAAACATAATTTGACACCAAGCCACATAAGGAGATATTAGGGCAGGTCAGAGAGGTCAGCTTTAAGCAGCGTCTTAAAGGAGGAGAGAGAGGTTGAGCGGTAGAGGGGTTTAGGGAGGGAGTTCCAGAGCTTGGGGCCCAGGCAACAGAAGGCACGGCCACCGATGGTGGAGCGATTATAATCAGGGATGTTCAAGAGGGCAGAGTTTGAGGCGTGCAGAAATCTCGGGGGAGGTTTTGGGACTGGAGGAGATTAGAGATGGGGAGGGGCGAGACCATGGAGGGATTTTAAAATCGAGGCATTGCTTAAATTCTCTTTTAAGGGAAAATGTGAGCTTTGCTTCAAAAATAAACATTCCAACCATCCTCGTGTGAACAATGGTTTCTAAACTCCCCTTTAATCCTTTGTGATTTTAAATTGAGGCCCTCTTGTTAGTGTCTCACCTGTCCATCACTGTTTACCTCATCGTAACTCTGAAAACTTTCTCTGTCACCCTTAATCTTCAGCAGTTCTGGTAAACTAGCTTTATCTCTGCATAATTATAACCCCTCATCACTGCTAACATTTCAGTAAATCTATGCTGATATATCTGCGGCATTGTGCTTTTCGTTTAATGCATGACCTCATTTCAATTATACCTACTGTGCAACGTGGCATGGCTGGCTGGAGAATGTAATCTTATCCCCCTTGCTGCAGCTTGTTACGATTACAGGACCAGATCTAGTGGGAATAGGTAATCATGCATATGATTAACTATTGGCTTCAATTCACAGCAGTCTGTGGGTTGAGAGTCCACTTCACATCAGGCAAGATGACCAAGGTTCTGCTGCTTGCCTTCTCATTTCCGTGGCATGTTGTACGGGTCATCCGAAACTCTGCTGCCCCGTATCCTAACTCACACCAAGTCCCGCTCGTCCATCACCCCTGCCTGCACTCGCTGACCTACAGTGGCTCCTGGTTAAGCAGTGCTTTGATTTTGTTTTCAAATCCCTCCATGGCCCTCGCCCCTCCCTATCTCTGTAACCTCCTCCAGCCCCACAACCCTCCAACATTTTTGCATTCCTCTAATTCTGCCCTCTTGAGCATTCCCGATTTTAATCCCTCATCCATCAGTGGCCGTACCTTCAGCTACCTGGGCCCTAAGCTCTGGAACTCCCTCCCTAAAGCTCTCCGCCTCTCTACCTCTCTCTCTTCCTTTAAGACCCTCCAAAAAAAACACCTCTTTGGCCAAGCTTTTGAACAATCACTGTCACTAGAGAAAAGGTACTCAGTAAAATAATGGGACTAAAGGTGGACAAGTCCCCTGGACCTGATAGCCTGATCCTAGGGTCTTAATAGAAGTGGCTGCAGAGATAGTGGATGCATTGGTTGTAGTCTACTGAAATTCCCTGGACTCTGGTAAGGTCCCAGCGGATTGGAAAACTGCAAATGTAACGCCCCTACTAAACAAAGGAGGGAGACAGAAAGCAGGAGACTATAGACCAGTTAGCCTAACATCTGTCGTTGGGAAAATGCTGGAGTCCATTATTAAGGAAGCAGTAGCAGGACATTTGGAAAAGTAAAATTCAATCAAGCAGAGTCAACATAGTTTTATGAAAGGGAAATCCTGTTTGACAAATTTGCTGGAGTTCTTTGAGGATGTAACAAGCAGGGTGGATAAGGGGGAACCAGTGGATGTGGTGTATTTGGATTTCCAGAAGGCATTCGATAAGGTGCCACATAAAAGGTTACTGCACAAGATAAGAGCTCACTGGGTTGGGGATTTTATATATTAGCATGGATAGAGGATTGGCTAACTAACAGAAAACACAGAGTTGGGATAAATAGGTCATTTTCCGATTGGCAAACAGTAACTAGTACAATGTGGGAAAATGTGAGGTTATCCACTTTGGCAGAAAAAAAACCAAAGGTTGTAAATCTGTGGAATTCTCTGCCCCAGAGAGCTGTGGAGGCTGGGTCATTGAGTATATTTAAGGTGGCGATAGACAGATTTTTGAGCGATAAGGGAGTGAAGTTGCTGACATTGTCTCCAAATGTTCCCCCAAGACCTGAAGGCCACTGGTTAAGGCATCTACTTTGTTCTGGGAGCCAGCGACTGGTCGGGGAGCCTCTCTGTCAGGGGAATTGGATGAAGATGTTCCTGATGCCACCACTCTCGTCGGGTAGCACTGTAACTTGTCAGATCCTTGTTGGAGATCGGCACGGAGGATGGCACAAGACTCTGCCATGACCTCAACCATCTGTCCCACATCCTCCCAGATGGTTCTCCGTGACTCCGTGATGCTGCTGCTGTCATCGGGAAGGAGCTGTGCCACACGAGCAGATTCACCCCTGGCCTTTGGAACTTGCTCAGATCAGTAAATTCATCGGTAGTGCTGTAATGGTTAACGGCAGAGATATTTTGTTCAATCATTCTGTCTGAGTGCACAGAGCATCGCCACAAGCAGATTATAATCATCTTCTGTTCACTTTACTTCAAGTTAAAGTTTACCCGCTGGGTAGGGGAGGGGAGGGGGGGAGGGGGAGGGGGAGTGGGGAGGGGGAGAGTGGGAGTGGGGGGGAAGGAGGGGGACTGGGGGTGGAAGGAGGGGGAGTGGGGGGGAAGGAGGGGGAGTGGGAGAATGGAGAGGGGAGATGGGGGAGAGGGGAGATGGGAGGGAGGGGAAAGGGGGGAGGGGGAGGAGGGGGGAGGGGGAGTGGGAGAATGGGAGAATGGAGAGGGGAGATGAGAGGGAGGGGAAAGGGGGGGGAGTGGGAGTGGGAGAATGGAGAGGGGCGATGGGGGGAGGAGTAGGGGGGGAGAGAGAGGAGAGGGGGAGGGGGAGAATGGAGAGGGAGGGGAAAGAAGAGGGGGGAGGGGGAGAATGGAGAGGGGAGATGGGAGGGAGGGGAGAGGAGGGGGGAGGGGGAGTGGGAGAATGGAGAGGGGCGATGGGGGGGAGAAGGGGAGAGGGGGGGAGTGGGAGAATAGGGGAGAGGGGGGGTTGGAGTAGGGGACAGCCATGGACCTACCTTTTTGGATGCTTATTGTGATCATAATCCTTAACGTAGTGGTATCAATGCAAAAACCACTTGCATTATTCTCAAACCTACATCTTCCAATACCAGAAAACAACATATAGCAAATAACAACTTTGGATCAACCACACCACTGCACCACTGCTGGTTCTGTGAACGATATTTTACAAACAAATTGGAATTATTTCTGAGGAACTATAATCCCGTCATGTCTTCAAACGATGATCGAATTCAACGTCTAAAGCAGGATGTGGGCTCGGGCTAACAAATGGTGGGTAACGTTTGTTCCACACGAGTTCCCGCTAATGATTATTCACAGCAAGAGAAAGTTCCCCACCATCAACATATCTGGAGTGACCATTGATCACAGGAAGAGGAGGAGGCCTGTTCCGCCATTCAATGAGCTGATCTGTGACCTAACTCCATATACCCGCCTTTGGCCCATATCCCTTAATACCCTTGCTTAACAGAAAATTATCAATCTTGGGTTTAAAATTAACAATTGATCGAGCATCGATTACCATTTGTGGAAGAGAGTTCCAAACCTCTCCCGCCCTGTGTGTGTAGAAGTGTTTCCTAATTTCACTCCTGAAAGGTCTGGATCTAATGTTTAGACTCTGCCCCTAGTCCCAGACTCCCCAACCAGCGGGAATAGTGTCTCTCTGTCTACCCTCTCTGTTCCCCTCAATATCCTGAAAACTTCCATCAGATTGCCCCTTAACCTTCGAAATCCCAGGGAATAAAACCCTAGTTTGTGTCATCTCCCCTCGTAACTTAACCCTTGGAGTCCGGGTATCATTCTGGTAAACCCACACTGCTCTCCCTCCAAGACCAATATATCCTCCCTAAGGTGTGGGGCCAGAACTGCTCACAGTGCTCCAGGTGTGGGACCCAGAACTGCTCACAGTGCTCCAGGTGTGGGGCCCAGAACTGCTCACAGTGCTCCAGGTGTGGGGCCCAGAACTGCTCACAGTGCTCCAGGTGTGGGCCCAGAACTGCTCACAGTGCTCCAGGTGTGGGGCCCAGAACTGCTCACAGTGCTCCAGGTGTGGGGCCCAGAACTGCTCACAGTGCTCCAGGTGTGGTCTAACCAGGGCTTTGTACAGCTGTAGTATAACTTCTACCCCCTTGTATTCTAGTCCTCCAGATATAAAGGCCAGCATTCCATCAGCCTTTTTGATTATTTTCTGCACCAGTTCATGACATTTGAATGATCGATGTACCCGGACCCCAGGTCTCTTTGTACACCCACTGTATTTAGCTTTTCACCATTTCGAAAGTTCCCTGTTCTATGCATTTTAGGTCCAAAGTGGATGATCTCACATTTGCCAACATTAAAGGTCATTTGCCACCGTTTTGCCTGTTCGCTTAATCTATCGATATCCTTTTGTAATTTTATGCTTCGATACTGCTTCCAATGCCGCCTATCTTTGTGATCAGAAGTATAACTGGACCAAACACATTAACACTGAGGATAGAGCAGCAGAGGCTGGGTACTCTGTGAGAATTGGCTCACCTTCAAACTCCTTAAAGCCCTCCACTATCTACACGGCTCAAGTCTGGAGTGTGATGGAATACTCTCCACTCATCTAGGTGGCCACAACAACACTCAAGAAGCTCAACACCATTGCAGACAGCGCAGTTCTCCTGGTCCAGTGTCTCTATCACCAGGCTCAATATTCACCCACTCTCTCACCAGGCATAGCGTGCTTGCTGTATGTCCCCTATGTGGGATGCACTACAACAACTAGCAACTCCCCAAGGTTGCTTCAACAGCACCTCCCACCTGTGCGACCTCTGTCGCTGAGCAGGAACGATGTGGGAACACCACCACCTTCAATGTCCCAACCTATCCTGCACCGTGCTGACCTGGACATGTCTCTGGTCTGCCATTGTTACAGCAATTCCCCACCTAACACAATTGTGGGACATGATCACTACCAGGATTGCAGCGATCCCAGGAGAATTCCCACTGCCACCTTCGGACAACTAGGGATGGGCAAAAGGGAGCACAGGTCAGAGATCGGAGTATTGGGGTAAATTTTCATCTTCACCACCCGGGCTGCGATATGGCAGATCAGGATAAGGGCTCGGTCATTTAGGACTGAGATGAGGAGGAATTTCTTCACTCAGAGGGAGGTGAATCTTTGGAATTCTCTGCCCCAGAGGGCTGTGGATGCTGAGTCGTTGAGTATATTCAAGGCTGAGATCGATAGATTTTTGGACTCTCGGGGAATCGAGGGATATGGGGATCAGGCGGGAAAGTGGAGTTGAGGTCGAAGGTCAGCCATGATCTTATTGAATGGAGCAGGCTCAAGGGGCCGAATGGCCCTCTCCAGCTCTTAATTCTTACGGTTTTCTGTAGATCGCATGCTCATTGTCGAATCCATCTGATTTCTGTTCTATTGATCTCTCCCATTAGTTTTATGAAAGGGGGAATGTAGATTTTATGGAGAATTTGGCTGTGATGTTTCAGTTGAAGATATTGGTGCTCTTTCTCAGGGCCCGCAATATGTTGCTTTTTGTTATTGGATTAGTCGGTTGGTGGTGTGTTATTCACATGACTACAGTCAGCGTCGCTTATCGTGGCCGCTTCATGTGAATGTGATTTGATGCTGCACGCGGTTGCTGGTAGAATGTCACCGTTAAGCTGCATTGCCGCGTGGCGATCTGGAGGTGCACACAGCCCATTTGCTGACATTTAAATAGGGAATAAAAACGCAGAAATTTGTATCGGCCGCGCAGCCCATTAAAGGGGCGACACACCCAAAGAATGATAAGCGGGAACATTGACCATCACAGTATTCTGCTACAAAAGAAGGGCGGTCATTCTGTGCAACAAACTTTGCCCGAGTGTCTCCAGCCCTACACTGGACTGCAGCTTTATTTAAACTGCACCCCGTGCTTAACACAAACAAAACCATTTAGAGGGGGTTGGAAGAATTTGACGACATGAGAGGTACTTGAACATTAAGGAGATGTTATGGAACAGACTCACTGCAGATTGTTCTGTTCACTGCACCCAGTGAGAGTGCACCGCTGTTCCTGCGCTAAATAATCGGGCTGTTTGTAACGCCATTGGCAGCAGCTTTGAAATTGACATTTATGCAAATGATGACTGGTTACTGCTCTTTGGTCGATGTAAGAGGCTTTAAATGTGAATGCTTTGAGTGGTGGGGACCGTACGTACCCTCGGACTGGATGAAGTTATTCGTGACTTTAATGCAAATTAAAAATGAAAAGTAGCCTTGAAATCCATTACAGCAAAAGTTAGTGCTCAGCACTGCGACGTGATGGTATCTAATCGAGTTTGACTAAGGAAAATCTCAATTGTTTATCAAGCCTACTTTTAATGGCATTTTTGAAGTGTAATTTTAGAAGTTGTAAAGATAGAGATTTTGCTCAAATGTTTTCATTAAAAAATGACAGAACCATATGGTGGTTTACTTTATCGCAATTAGATTAAAATTGAATCAATATTTGATTTCTGGCAACATAATTCATCACATCTGTTGTTTTTTAGTGTTCAGCATATACATTTAGGGAGGGCGTGAAGGCCTAAGAGAGGGTAAGGGGAGATTTACGAGAATGGTTCCAGGGATGAGGGACTTCAGTGACGGGGATAGACTGGAGAAGCTGGGGTTGTTCAACAACAATTGTAAATCCCTGTCTGGCGTAAAAATAAAAAAGGGAAGGTGGCTCAACCGTGGCTATCAAGGGAAATCAGTGATCGTATTAAAGCCAAGGAAGTGGCATACAAATTGGCCAGAAATAGCAGCGAACCCGGGGACTAGGAGAAATTTAGAACTCAGCAGAGGAGAACAAAGGGTTTGATTAGGGCAGGGAAAATAGAAGCTTGCAGGGAACATTAAGACGGATTGCAAAAGCTTCTATAGATATGTAAAGAGAAAAAGGTTAGTAAAGACAAATGTAGGTCCCCTGCAGTTAGAATCAGGGGAAGTCATAACGGGGAACAAAGAAATGGCAGACCAATTGAACAAGTACTTTGGTTCGGTATTCACTAAGGAGGACACAAACAACCTTCCAGATATAAAAGAGGTCAGAGGGTCTAGTAAGAAGGAGGAACTGAGGGAAATCCTTATTAGTCGGGAAATTGTGTTGGGGAAATTGATGGGATTGAAGGCCAATAAGTCCCCAGGGCCTGATGGACTGCATCCCAGAGTACTTAAGGAGATGGCCTTGGAAATAGCGGATGCATTGACAGTCATTTTCCAACATTCCATAGACTCTGGATCAGTTCCTATGGAGTGGAGGGTAGCCAATGTAACCCCACTTTTTAAAAAAGGAGGGAGAGAGAAAACAGGGAATTATAGACCGGTCAGCCTGACATCGGTAGTGGGTAAAATGATGGAATCAATTATTAAGGATGTCATAGCAGCGCATTTGGAAAGAGGTGACATGATAGGTCCAAGTCAGCATGGATTTGTGAAAGGGAAATCATGCTTGACAAATCTTCTGGAATTTTTTGAGGATGTAACTGGCAGAGTGGACGAGGGAGAACCAGTTGATGTGGTATATTTGGACTTTCAGAAGGCCTTCGACAAGGTCCCACACAAGAGATTAATGTGCAAAGTTAAAGCACATGGGATTGGGGGTAGTGTGCTGACATGGATTGAGAACTGGTTATCAGACAGGAAGCAAAGAGTAGGAGTAAATGGGTACTTTTCAGAATGGCAGGCAGTGACTAGTGGGGTACCGCAAGGTTCTGTGCTGGGGCCCCAGCTGTTTACATTGTCCATTAATGGTTTAGATGAGGGGATTAAATGTAGTATCTCCAAATTTGCGGATGACACTGAGTTGGGTGGCAGTGTGAACTCCATGTAAATCCTTTCGAAATCAAGTGTTGTGGTCAGGCCTGAACACATCCAGACACTTGCGCACAAAAATCTAGGCTGACACTCCAGTGCAATACTGAGGGAGCGCTGCACTGTCGGAGGGGCAGTACTGAGGGAGCGCTGCACTGTCAGAGGGGCAGTACTGAGGGAGCACCGCACTGTCGGAGGGGTAGTACTGAGGGAGCGCCGCACTGTCGGAGGGGCAGTACTGAGGGAGCGCTGCACTGTCGGAGGGGCAGTACTGAGGGAGCGCCGCACTGTCGGAGGGGCAGTACTGAGGGAGTGCCTCTTAACACAAGCAGACCGTTAGATTGTTAGTTTATTTTTACTTGTCTTCAAGGGGAGTGTATCCTAGACAAAGGCCTAGGGTACCAACTCTGACAATCTACAGAAATGTGGAATATTTATACACCCAAGTAAACAAGTTCTATCATATGTGATGGTTTCTCTTTTTTTTGTAATAGTGCAGAGTCTAGCAGTTTGCAATTACCTCATCAGTGTTATCCAATGGAAACTTGTCTTAGCTACCCTTTGGGCTAAGCTTTTCCTTGAGCCCCTGTTCACTCTCTCTGGTTTTTGGTTATCACATCCTTATTGTGATTATAATTTGACAGAGAAGACAGATGACCTTAGCTGCTGTGAGGTATTGCAACCCGTGGTTTCAACTGCTGACAGTTTGTTTGGTATCGTTGCTGAAGTAAGCTCTGATTCCTAGGTTGACCAAATATAATGTCCCAGCAAGCCTTGCAATCTATGGTTGCTCTTTTTCTATCTTTCCACAGGGGCAGTACTGACTGAGTGCTGCACTGTCGGAGGGGCAGTGCTGAGGGAGTGCTGCACTGTCAGAGGGGGCAGTACTGAGGGAGTGCTGCACTGTCGGAGGGGCAGTACTGAGGGAGTGCTGTACTGTCGGAGGGGCAGTACTGAGGGAGTGCTGCACTGTCGGAGGGGGCAGTACTGAGGGAGCGCCACACTGTCGGAGGGGCAGTGCTGAGGGAGTGCCGCACTGTCGGAGGGGACAGTACTGAGGGAGTGCCGCACTGTCGGAGGGGCAGTACTGAGGGAGTGCTGTACTGTCGGAGGGGCAGTACTGAGGGAGTGCCGCACTGTCGGAGGGGCAGTACTGAAGGAGTGCCGCACTGTCGGAGGGGCAGTACTGAGGGAGTGCCGCACTGTCGGAGGGGCACTACTGAAGGAGTGCCGCACTGTCGGAGGGGCACTACTGAAGGAGTGCCGCACTGTCGGAGGGGCACTACTGAAGGAGTGCCGCACTGTCGGAGGGGCAGTACTGAGGGAGCGCTGCACTGTCGGAGGTGCTGTCGTTTAGATGAGACGTTAAACCGAGGCCCCGTCTGCTCTCTCAGGTGGATGTAAAAGATCCTAGGGCACTATTTTGAAGAGGAGCAGGGGAGTTCTCCCCAGTGTCCTGGGGCCAATATTTATCCCTCAATCAACATCACTAAAACAGATTATCTGGTCATTATCACATTGTTTTGTGGGAGCGTGCTGTTAATTTCCCACATTACAACAGTGACTACACTCCAAATGCACTCCACTGGCTGTAAAGCGCTTTGAGACGTCTGGTGGTCGTGAAAGGCGCTATATAAATGCGATTCTTTCTTTCGTCTTTCAAAGTAGATAATTTCACACTTCCTCACATTATATTCCATCTGCCATCTCCTTGCCCAATCACGTAACTGATCTATATCTCTTTGCAGCAACTTAGTGTCCTCCTCACAGCTCACTGTCCCGTCTAGCTTTGTATCGTCAGCAAACGTGGATACATTACACTTGGTCCCCTCATCCAAATCATTGATAGATTGTGAATCGCTGGGCCCCAGCACCGATACTTGCGGTACCCCACTAGTTACTGCCTGCCAACCCGAAAATGACCCGTTTATTCCTCCTCTCTCTTTTCTGCCCGCTGACCTACATTGGCTCCTGGTTAAGCAACGCCTTGATTTCAAAATTCTCATCCTTGTTTACAAATCCCTCCATGGCCCTCGCCCCTCCCTATCTCTGTAATCTCCTCCAGCCCCACAACCCCCCGAGAGGTCTGCACTCCTCTAATTCTGCCCTTGACCATTCCTGATTATAATCGCTCCACCATCGGTGGCCGTGCCTTCTGTTGCCTGGGCCCCAAGCTCTGGAACTCCCTCCCTAATCCTCTCCGCCTCTCTGCCTCTCTCTCCTCCTTCAAAACGCTCCTTAAAACCTCCCTCTTTGACCAAGTCACCTGTCCCAATATCTCCTTATGTGGCTCGGCTTCAAATTTTTATCTCCTAACGCTCCTGTGAAGTGCCTTGGAATGATTTACTACGTTAAAGGCGCTATATAAATACACATTCTTGTTGGTAACCAATCCTCAATCCATGCTATAGAAACAGAACATGCTGGAAACACTCAGCGGGTCGGGCAGCATCTGTGGAGAGAGAAACAGAGTTAACGTTTCAGGTCGATGACCCTGTGTCACAACTCAGTCCATATGCTAATATTTTGCCTCCCACCCAATGAGTCATTGAGCCCCGCCCCAGATGGGGAGTGGCCTCTGTTTTTGAAAGTTTTAAAGCACGGGTAGCGGCGGAGATGCCGTTGATATTTGGCACTTTGATTTTTTTTGCTCGGGGCGGCTGAGGGGCGGGATTGCCATTGCAGCAGGTCAGCCGTCCCGACCAGCGGGGAAATCCCGGCACGGGGTCGGCACATGCACACCACAGCGGGAAAACGGGCGGAGCCATCCCCTACACCGCTCCCACCCTGAGGGAGGGCAACGTGTAAAATGGCGGCCCCTCATGGAGACTCGGCAGCCATTCCGCGCCTAGAGTGGACAAGGGAGAACCAGTGGATGTGATGTATTTGGATTTTCAAAAGGCTTTTGACAAGGTCCCGCACAAGAGATTGGTGTGCAAAATCAAAGCACATGGTATTGGGGGTAATATACTGACGTGGATAGAGAACTGGTTGGCAGACAGGAAGCAGAGAGTCAGGATAAACGGGTCCTTTTCAGAATGGCAGGCAGTGATTAGTGGGATGCCGCAGGGCTCAGTGCAGGGACCCTAGCTATTTACAATATACATCAATGATTTAGATGAAGGAATTGAGTGTAATATCTCCAAATTTGCAGATGACACTAAGCTGGGTGGCGGTGTGAGCTGTGAGGAGGACGCTCAAAGGCTGCAGGGTGACTTGGACAGGTTAGGTGAGCAAATGCATGGCAGATGCAGTATAATGTGGATAAATGTGAGGTTATCCACTTTGGGGGCAAAAACACGAAGGCAGAATATTATCTGAATGGCGGCAGATTAGGAAAAGGGGAGGTGCAATGAGACCTGGGTGCTTGGTTCATCAGTCATTGAAAGTTGGCATGCATGTACAGCAGGTGGTGAAGAAGGCAAATGGCATGTTGGCCTTCATAGCGAGGGGATTTGAGTATAGGAGCAGGGAGGTCGTACTGCAGTTGTACAGGGCCTTGGTGAGGCCTCACCTGGAATATTATGTTCAGTTTTGGTCTCCTAATCTGAGGAAGGACATTCTTGCTATTGAGGGAGTGCAGCGAAGGTTCACCAGACTGATTCCTGGGATGGCAGGACTGACATATGAGGAGAGACTGGATCGACTGGGCCTGTATTCACTGGAGTTTAGAAGGATGAGAAGAGATCTCATAGAAACATATAAAATTCTGACGGGACTGGACAGGTTAGATGCAGAAAGAATGTTCCCGATGTTGGGGAAGTCCAGAACCAGGGGACACAGTCTAACGATAAGGGGTAAGCCATTTAGGACCGAGATGAAGAGAAACTTCTTCACTCAGAGAGTTGTTAACCTGTGGAATTCCCTACCGTAGAGAGTTGTTGAGGCCAGTTCATTGGATATATTCAAGAGGGAGTTAGATGTGGCCCTTACAGCTAAAGGGATCTAGGGGTATGGAGAGAAAGCAGGAATGGAGTTCTGAGGGAATGATCAGCCATGATCATATTGAATGGTGGTGCAGGCTCGAAGGGCCGAATGGCCTACTCCTGCACCTATTTTCTATGTTTCTATGTTATCGGGAGGGGCAATTTTGGCCCCCTTATCTTGTGTAACAGACTCTGTGTGGCCCCATATCGAATGCCTTTAGAAAATCCAAATATACTATATCTACCTGGATGGCAACTGTGAAATTGTTGAGTGACACAAGGAGAGAATGTTGTACTGCTGCAGACTAAGTTTGTCACCACGCCCACACTGATAGTACAGCTCTCCCCGGTACCGTCTGTCTCCTGTTTATGGTTCGAGTTTTCTTCATTCCCATGTTTCATTCTGAATTCCTGTGCTTGTGAGTTTAATTGGATATCGTTCAGGTGGAACCTTGTCGAGAGCAATAGAACTAAGCCACATAATTGTGAATCCCGCAGTTTGCTGTACACTCACCACACCGTTATACTCGTAAAGAATTGGAGGAAGATCTTCGGGATATCAGAACAGGAGGAGGCCATTCGGCCCCTTCAGACTGCTCCGCCATTCAGTGAGATCATGGCTGATCTGCATCATCCTTCCATCTACCCACATTGGTTCCGTAACCCGAAATACCCTCACCCAACAAAAATCTATCTCACTCGGCTTTGACATTTTCAATTGATGCCAAGCCTCAACAGTTTTTTGGGGGAGAGAGTTCCCGATCTCCACTACCCCTCCCTTGTAAACCCAGGCTAGCTATTTGTGACGAAGTAATTTATGTTTTATACTATACTTTATAATTTACTGGACTACCCAAGAGGGTATTCTGCAGTGAGCTGAAGCTTGCTAAACGCTGTCATGTGGTCAGTTGCCGAGATATAAAGATTCCCTGAAGACCAATCTGAAATAAATGTGGCCTCAACTAACACATGGGAGCACGGTGTTAGTGAGAGGAACACCGAGGCAAAGGATGATTGACGATGGCATGGCAGAACTTGAAGCAAGTCACATCCAGCTAGCCAAAGAGAACATAAGAGCATCAGAAACAGGAGCAGGAGTCGGCCATATGGCCCCTCGAACCTGCTCCGCCATTCAATATGATCATGGCTGATCCGATCATAGGCTCAGCTCCACTTCCCCGCCCGCTCCCCATAACCCCTCATCCCCCCCCCCTCATCGCTCAAGAAACTGTCTATTTCTGTCTTAAATTTATTCAATGTCCCAGCTTCCACAGCTCTCTGAGGCAGCGAATTCCACAGATTTACAACCATCTGAGAAGAAATTTCTCCTCATCTCTGTTTTAAATGGGCAGCCCCTTATTCTAAGATCATGTCCCCTAGTTCTAGTCTCCCCCATCAGTGGACTCTGCATCCACCTTGTCAAGCCCCCTCATAATCTTATACGGTTATATGAGAAGATCACCTCTCATTCTTCTGAATTCCAATGAGTAGAGGCTCAACCTACTCAACCTTTCCTCATAAGTCAACCCCCTCATCCCTGGAATCAACCGAGTGAACCTTCTCTGAACTGCCTCCAAAGCAAGTATATCCTTTCGTAAATATGGAAACTAAAACTGCACGCAGTATTCCAGGTGTGGCCTCACCAATACCCTGTATAACTGTAGCAAGACTTCCCTGCTTTTATACTCCATCCCCCTTTGCAATAAAGGCCAAGATTCCATTGGCCTTCCTGATCACTTGCTGTACCTGCATACTCAAGGAACATCAGGCTTCAGTCAATCTGACACTCGATGTCTGATAGAAAATGGAGAAATTATAGAAATTTACAGCACAGAAGGAGGCCATTCGGCCCATCGTGTCCACGCCGGCCGACAAAGAGCTACCCAGCCTAATCCCACTTTCCAGCTCTCGATCCGTAGCCCTGTAGGTTACGGCACTTCAGGTGCACATCCAGGTACTTTTTAAATGTGATGAGGGTTTCTGCCTCTACCACCCTTTCAGGCAGTGAGTTCCAGACCCCACCACCCTCTGGGTGAAGAAAGTTCTCCTCAACTCCCCTCTAAACCTCCCCCCAATTACTTTAAATCTATGCCCCCTGGTTGTTGACTTCTCTGCTGGGGACTCTATCGCGGATCATCGTAATTTTATAAATCTCCCCTCAGCCTCCTCTGTTCCAAAGAAAAACACCCCAGCCTACCCAATCTTTCCTCATAGCTAAAATTTTCCAGTCCTGGCAACATCCTGGTAAATCTTCTCTGTACCCTCTCCAGTGCAATCACATCTTTCCTGTAATGTGAGTGGGAATAATCACTTGTATAACTCGAACTTTACAGTCTGGTGACGTGTATTCATTGGCGATAAATCATCGACAACAATGGCCGAGCCATTAGTTTATATATCGGTATTCCTCCAGGCTGGTTTAATGGTGGCTTTGTCTGATGAACATTTGCAGGATCGCCATCCAGGATTTCACAGCCAGTTAAATTCCTCTCAAAGAATTGTACATTAATTAATATGTCAGCGATAATGTCTGCACCGGTGAGCATGCTCTCAGGTTTGTGGGGCTGTTGAGTTGAGAGTGGCTTAGTCAGTCACGTGGATTCACTCTGGAGCATCCGCGATGCTGAGGATGTCGTGAATAGCACGATTAGTGAGTTGGTCAGACCGCAGGTAAAGATTACTCAAGCAGACAGGGAATGCGTGACAATCAGGCAGAGCAGTGGAAGGAAGGTAGTGCAGGGGTCCCCTGCGGTCATCCCCCTCCAAAACAGATACACCGCTTTGGGTACTGTTGGGGGGGGTGACTCATCAGGGGAGAGCAGCAGCAGCCAAGTTCATGGCACCGTGGCTGGCTCTGCTGCACAGGAGGGCAGGAAAAAGAGTGGGAGAGCGATAGTGATAGGGGATTCAATTGTAAGGGGAATAGATAGGCGTTTCTGTGGCTGCAACCGAGACTCCAGGATGGTATGTTGCCTCCCTGGTGTAAGGGGCAAGGATGTCTCGGAGCGGGTGCAGGGCATTCTGGAGGGGGAGGGTGAACAGCCAGTTGCACATAGGTACCAACGATATAGGTTAAAAAAAACAGGATGAGGTCCTACAGGCTGAATTTAGGGAGCTAGGAGTTAAATTAAAAAGCAGGACCTCAAAGGTAGTAATCTCAGGATTGCTACCAGTGCCACGTGCTAGTCAGAGTAGGAATCGCAGGATAGCTCAGATGAATACTGTTGTGTTCCTAACCACAGATGAGGCTGCACACAGGGAGGTTAAAGTAACAGTGACCTCAGTCTTTATTAAGACACTCCAGAGTGCGGAACAGGCCTTATATACAGTGCTCCCAAGGGATGCTGGGATCCTTTGGGACGTCAGGGGATGCGCTCCCTGGTGGTGGAACATGGGAGTGCATGCTTTACAGATACACAATGTCACTCTCCGCCCCCCCCCTCCGCCACCAATGTCAAAGTGAAAACTATTTACAAGGTGAGGCGGTCGGGAGCCTTTCTTTCCCTGGTGGACCGCCTCGGTACAAATGTCTGTTCTGGTGTGTTGGCTGTGCCCTCGCTGGGCTGGCGTGTTGTTGGCCCTGCAGGGCTGCTGGGTGAGCCTGGCCTTGCTGGGCTGTTGGGCGTGATGGGTTTGATTTCCTGGTCCAGCGTGGTGTCGTTGATCCTTTGGGTGTGTGTTGTGGGCTTGAAAAAGGTGGTGTCTGCTGTGGGTTGTTCAGGGCAGTCTGTGAACCACAGCCTCGTTTGGTCCAGGTGCTTTCTGCAAATTTGTCCATTGTCTAGTTTGACTACAAACACCCTACTCCCTTCTTTAGCTATCATCGTGCCCGCGATCCACTTGGGACCATGTCCATAGTTAGCACATACACAAGGTCATTCAGATCAATTTCCCGTGACACAGTGGCGCGACCATCGTTTACATTTTGTTGCTGCCGCCTGCTCTCTACCTGATCATGCAGGTTGGGGTGAACCAGTGAGAGTCTGGTTTTAAGTGTCCTTTTCATGAGTAGCTCAGCCGGGGGCACCCCTGTGAGTGAGTGGGGTCTCGTGCGGTAGCTGAGCAGTACTCGGGACAGGCGGGTTTGGAGTGAGCCTTCTGTGACTTGTTTGAGGCTCTGTTTGATGGTTTGTACTGCCCGCTCTGCCTGCCCATTGGAGGCTGGTTTAAACGGGGCCGAGGTGACATGTTTGATCTCATTGCGGGTCATGAATTCTTTAAATTCGGCACTGGTGAAACATGGCCCGTTGTCACTGACCAGTATGTCAGGCAGGCCGTGGGTGGCAAACATGGCCCTCAGGCTTTCAATGGTGGCGGTGGCGGTGCTTCCCGACATTATTTCACATTCAATCCATTTTGAAAAAGCATCCACCACCACCAGGAACATTTTACCGAGAAACGGGCCCGCATAGTCGACATGGATCCTTGACCATGGTCTGGAGGGCCAGGACCACAAACTTAGTGGTGCCTCTCTGGGCACGTTGCTCAACTGAGCACATACGCTGCATTGCCGTACACAGGACTCTAAGTCAGAGTCGATACCGGGCCACCACACGTGGGATCTGGCTATCGCTTTCATCATTACTATACCCGGGTGTGTGCTGTGGAGATCCGAGATGAACGTCTCCCTGCCCTTTTTTGGTAGCACAAGCGGTTACCCCACAACAGGCAGTCTGCCTGAATGGACAGCTCATCCTTTCGCGGCTGGAACGGCTTGATTAGCTCTTTCATTTCAACGGGGATGCTGGCCCAGCTCCCATGCAGTACACAGTTTTTTACTGGGGACAGCAGAGGATCTTGACTGGTCCAAGTCCTAATCTGGCAGGCCATGACAGGTGATTTATCATTTTCGAAAGGTTCCATGACCATCAACAAGTCTGCGGGCTGTGCCACCATCAACAAGTTTGCAGGCTGCACCATTTCCACCCCCGTGGTGGGCAATGGTAGCCAACTGAGAGCATCTGCACAGTTCTCGGTGCCTGGCCTGTGGCGGATGGTATAGTTACACGCTGATAGCACGAGTGCCCACCTTTGTATGCGGGCTGAGGCATTAGTATTTATCCACTTGTTTTCAGCAAACAGGGATGTGAGGGGCTTGTGATCGGTTTCCAGCTCAAATTTCAGGCCAAACAGGTACTGATGCATTTTCTTTACCCCGAACACACACGCTAATGCCTCTTTCTCAATCATGCCTTAGGCCCTCTTGGCCTTGGACAAGCTCCTCGAAGCATAGGTGACAGGTTGCAACTTTCCTGCAATGTTAGCTTGTTGTAATACACACCCGACTCCGTACGACGACGCATCACATGCTAGCACAAGTCTTTTACACGGGTTATACAATACAAGCAGCTTGTTGGAACATAAAGTGATTTTGGCTTTCTCAAGGGTTTTTTTCCCCCATACCCAGTTCTCACCTTTACGCAATAACACATGTAGGGGCTCTAAGAAGGTGCTTAACCACGGTAGGAAGTTACCAAAATAGTTGAGATGTCCCAGGAACGACCGCAGCTCCGTGACGTTCTGTGGCCTGGCCGTGTTCCTGATAGCCTCTGTCTTGGCGTATGTGGGCCAAATACTGTCCGCCGCGATCTTTCTCCCCAAAAACTCCACTTCTGTTGCCATGAAGATGCATTTCGACCTCTTCAGCCGCAGCCCTACGCGATCCTGTTGCTGGAGGACCTCCTCCAGGTTTTGTAGGTGCTCGACGATGTCCCGACCCGTGACCAATATGTCATCCTGAAAAACCACCGTGTGTGGTACCGACTTGAGTAGACTCTCCATGTTTCTCTGGAAGATCGCTGCAGTCGACCGAATTCCAAACGGGCATCTGTTGTAGATGAACAGTCCCTTGTGCGTGTTGATGCAGGTGAGGCCCTTCGAAGACTCCTCCAGCTCCTGCGTCATGTAGGCCGAAGTCAGGTCGACCTTGGTGAACGTCTTGCCTCCTGCCAGCGTCGCAAATAGATCGTCTGCCTTAGGTAGCGGGTATTGGTCCTGTAGCGAGAAACGATTAATGGTTACTTTATAATCGCCGCAAATCCTGACCGTGCCATCACTTTTGAGTACTGGAACAATCGGGCTGGCCCACTCACTGAATTCCACTGGGGAGATGATGCCCTCGCGTTGCAGCCTGTCCAGCTCGATTTCCATTCTCTCCCTCATCATGTGAGGTACCGCTCTCGCCTTGTGGTGAATGGGTCGTGTCTCTGGGACCAAATGGATCCGCACTTTCGCCCCGGAAAAGTTTCCAATGCCTGGCTCAAAAACGGAAGGAAATTTGTTAAGAACCTGGGTACATGAGGCCTCATCGACATGTGATAGCGCTCGGATGTCATCCCAGTTCCAGCGGATTTTGCCCAGCCAGCTCCTTCCAAGCAGTGTGGGGCCATCGCCCGGGACAATCCAGAGTGGCAGTTCGTGCACCGTGCCCTCGTAGGTGACCTTGACCATGGCGCTACCCAGGTCAGTGATAAGCTCTTTAGTGTGCGGTCTCAGTTTCGTGTGGATGGGGCTCAGGGCTGGTCTGAATGCCTTGTTGCACCACAGTCTCGCAAACATCTTTTTACTCATGATGGATTGGTTAGCGCCAGTGTCCAGTTCCCTGGCTGCGGGTAAGCCATTCAATTTTATATGTATCATTATAGGTGGACATTTCATCGAATATGTGTGCACCCCGTGTACTTCAGCATCTGCCTCCTCTCTCTGAGGCTCGAAATTGCTTTGGTCCACCATGGACTGATCTTCCTCTGCCACGTGGTGGTTAGCAGGTTTTGCGGAGCTTGCAGCTCGTTGGAGGTGGCCCATTGTTCCACAGCTCTTGCAAACATACCCTTTGAAGCGGCATGAATAGGCTGAATGGAAGCCTCCACAACACCAATGAGGTGTGAATTGCCTTGCATTCATCCTTTGTTGCGGATTCTGAGTCATCTGGGTTATGAGGCCTGCAGACTCGTGGTTTCTGCCCTGTACATTTCTGCTCGCAAACACAGTTCCAGTTAATTTATGAACATTGCTAGCACTTGTGTGCTGAGAGATTTGTTTGGTGTTATCACTGGTCGATATAAACGCCTGTGCTATCACAATGTCCTTACTGAGGGTCGGTGTCTCTACAGTCAAAAGTTTTCGTAGGATGGTGTCGTGGCCAATGACCAGTACAAAAAAGTCTCTGAGCATTTGCTCCAGGTAGCCATCAAACTCACATTGTCCTGCAAGTCGCCTTAGCTCGGCGACGTAGCTCGCCACTTCCTGACCTTCAGATCGCTGGCACGTGTAGAACCGATACCTCGCCATCAGCACACTCTCCCTCGGGTTAAGATGCTCCCGAACCAGTGTACACAGCTCCTCATACGACTTATCTGTGGGTTTCACCGCAGACCGTGAGGAGGACCACTCTCCTTTTTGCAACGCTTCCTTCTCCGTCCAGCTCGTTGGCTACAAAGTACTGGTCTAGCCGTTTGACATAGGCTTCCCAGTCCTCACCCTCCGAGAACTTCTCCAGGATGCCCACAGTTTGCTGCATCTTTGCATTGGATTCGTTTACTCGTCGCCAGTTGTTGTGTTCCTGACACAGATGAGACTTTGACCTCCCCGTGTGCAGTAACAGTGACCTCAGTCTTTATTAAGACACTCCAGAGTGAGGAACAGGCCTTAGGGGCCGGCTTATATACAGTGCTCCAAAGGGATGCTGGGATCTTTTGGGACTTCAGGGAATGCACTCCCTGGTGGCGGAACATGGGAGTGCATGCTTTACAGATACACAACAAATACATGGCTTGAGGAGTGGTGCAGGAGGGAGGGATTCAAATTCCTGGGACGTTGGAACAGGTTCTGGAGGAAGTGGAACCTGTACAAACCGAACCTGGGCAGGACCGGAACCAATGACCTGGGGGGAGTGTTTGCTAGTGCTGTTAGGGAGGGGTTAAACCAATATGGCAGGGGGATGGGAATCTATGCAGGTAGACAGAGGGAAGTAGAATTGGGGCAGAAGCAAAAGATAGAAAGAAGAAAAGTAAAAGTGGCGGGCAGAGAAACCCAAGGCAAAAATCAAAAAGGGCCACATTACAGCAAAACTCTAAAGGGACAAAATGTGTTAAAAAGACCAGCCTGAAGGCTCTGTGCCTCAATGCGAGAAATATTCGTAATAAGGTGGACGAATTAACTGCACAGGCAGCTATTAACGAATATGATATAATTGGGATTATGGAGACATGACTCCAGGGTGACCAAGGCTGGGGTATTCAACATTCAGGAAGGATAGACAGAAAGGAATAGAAGGTGGGGTGACGTTGCTGGTTAAAGAGGAAATTAACGCAATAGTAAAGAAGGACATTAACTTGGATGATGTGGAATCGGTATGGGTGGAGCTGCGGAATACCAAAGGGCAGAAAACGCTAGTGGGAGTTGTGTACAGACCACCAAAAAGTAGTAGTGAGCTTGGGGACAGCATCAAACAAGAAATTAGGGATGCATGCAATAAAGGTACAGCAGTTATCATGGGCGACTTTAATCTACGTACAGATTGGGCTAACCAAACTGGTACCAATACGGTGGAGGAGGATTTCCTGGAGTGTATTAGGGATGGTTTTCCAGACCAATATGTTGAGGAATCAACTGGAGGGCTGGCCATCCTAGACTGGGTGATGTGTAATGAGAAAGGACTAATTAGCAATCTTGTTGTGCGAGGCCCCTTGGGGAAGAGTGACCACAATATGGTAGAATTCTTTATTAAGATGGAGAGTGACACAGTTAATTCAGAGACTCGGGTCCTGAACTTAAGGAAAGGTAACTTCGATGGTATGAGGCGTGAATTGGCTAGAATAGACTGGCAAGTGATACTTAAAGGGTTGACGATGGATAGGCAATGGCAAACATTTAAAGATCACATGGATGAACTTCAACAATTGTACATTACTGTCTGAAGTAAAAAATAAAATGGGGAAGGTGGCTCAACCGTGGCTAACAAGGGAAATTAAGGATAGTGTTAAATCCAAGGAAGAGGCATATAAATTGGCCAGAAAAAGCAACAAAGCTGAGGACTGGGAGAAATTTAGCATTCAGGAGAGGAGGACAAAGGGTTTAATTAGGAGGGGGAAAATAGAGTATTAGAGGAAGCTTGCTGGGAACATAAAAAGTGACTGCAAAATAATTTCTTGATATGTGAAGAGAAAAAGATTAGTGAAGACAAACGTAGGTCCCTTGCAGTCAGATTCAGGTGAAGTTATAATGGGGAACAAAGAAATGGCAGACCAATTGAACAAATACTTTGGTTCTGTCTTCATGAAGGAAGACACAAATAACCTTCCGGAAATAATAGGGGACCGAGAAGGAGGAACTGAAGGAAATCCTTATTAGTCAGGAAATTGGGTTAGGGAAATTGATGGGATTGAAGACCGTTAGTCTGCATCCCAGAGTACTTAAGGAAGTGGCCATAGAAATAGTGGATGCATTGGTGATCATTTTCCAACAGCCTATCAACTCTGGATCAGTTCCTATGGACTGGAGGGTAGCTAATGTAACACCACTTTTTAAAAAAGAGGGAGAGAGAAAACGGGGAATTATAGACTGGTTATCCTGACATCAGTAGTAGGGAAAATGTTGGAATCAATTATTAAAGATGAAATAACAGCACATTTGGAAAGCAGTGACTGGATCGGTCCAAGTCAGCATGGATTTGTGAAAGGGAAATCATGCTTGACAAATCTTCTAGAATTTTTTGAGGATGTAATTAGTAGAGTAGACAAGGGAGAACCAATGGATGTGGTGTATTTGGACTTTCAAAAGGCTTTTGACAAGGTCCCACACAAGAGATTGGTGTGCAAAATTAAAGCACATGGTATTGGGGGTAATATACTGACGTGGATAGAGAACTGGTTGACAGACAGGAAGCAGAGAGTCGGGATAAATGGGTCCTTTTCAGAATGGCAGGCAGTGACTAGTGGGGTGCCGCAGGGCTCAGTGCTGGAACCCCAACTGTTTGCAATATACATTAATTATGTAGATGAGGGAATTGAGTGTAATATCTCCAAGTTTGCAGATGACACTAAGCTGAGTGGCGGTGTGAGCTGTGAGGAGGATGCTCAGAGGCTGCGGGGTGACTTGGACAGGTTAGGTGAGTGGGCAAATGCAGTATAATGTGGATAAATGTGAGGTTATCCACTTTGGGGGCAAAAACATGAAAGCAGAATATTATCTGAGTGGTGACAGATTAGGAAAAGGGGAGGTGCAACGAGACCTGGGTGTCATGGTTCATCAGTCATTGAAAGTTGGCATGCAGGTACAGCAGGTGGTGAAGAATGCAAATGGTATGTTGGCCTTCATAGCAAGGGGATTTGAGTATAGGAGCAGGGAGGTCTTACTACAGTTGTACAGGGCCTTGGTGAGGCCTCACCTGGAATATTGTGTTCAGTTTTGGTCTCCTAATCTGAGGAAGGACGTTCTTGCTATTGAGGGAGTGCAGCGAAGGTTCACCAGACTGATTTCCGGGATGGCTGGACTGACATATGAGGAGAGACTGGATCAACTGGGCCTTTATACATTGGAGTTTAGAAGGATGTGAGGGGATCTCCTAGAAACCTGCAAGATTCTGACGGGACTGGACAGGTTAGATGCGGGTAGATTGTTCTCGATGTTGGGGAAATCCAAAACCAGGATAAACAGTCTTAGGATAAGGGGTAGACCATTTAGGACTGAGATGAGGAGAAACTGTGGAATTCCCTGCCGCAGAGAGTTGTTGATGCCAGTTCATTGGATATATTCAAGAGGGAGTTAGATATGGCCCTTACGGCTGAGGGGATCAAGGGGTATGGAGAGAAAGCAGGAAAGGGGTACTGAGGGAATGATCAGCGATGATCTTATTGAATGATGGTGCAGGCTCGAAGGGCCGAATGGCCTACTCCTGCACCTATTTTCTATGTTTCAATAAAACCCCAGCCAGTTGGGTTTGGGGGATCCACGATGGGGCAGGTGGTTGTGAGCCTGGTGGATGAACTGGTAATGTGTAGTGTGATTGTTAAACCTTTTGCTAATAAACCAACTCGTTCTTAATAGCAATGTGTTGATGTGAATTCTAGAGCAAAGAACCCAGGAAGCAAATACATTCCAGTGTTTCAGGTCGATGACCTTTCATCCGAATCTGCTTTAATGGTTGGTTGAATGTTGGCCAGAATACCTGGAGAATATCCTGCTCTTTTACGAAGAGGTGACCTGGGATCTTTTAGATCCACATGAACAGGCAGATGGGATTTAATGTCTTTAATGTCTTGTACCTGTGGCAAAGAACCCACGAAGCAAATACATTCCATCAGGGAACACCATTGCATAAAGATCTCTTAAGTACAGGTAATCTATAATGAGCTAATTGTTGAAATTTATCATCATTGGTAAATTAAAGTGTGAGAAAGGGTAATTGGTTCAACAGTAACCGTGTGTAATTATCACATAGGTACTACAAGAATAGGCTTAATATTCACCGACAGGCTGAATCTGAACCCAGTCTTTAACCTAAAGTACTTAATTCGCTCCATCACTGTTCGTAGAAGCTTGAAAGCTAATAGTTTTAAACAGCAGTTCTTTAATGGAACAACCCTTTGCTATTAGCACGCTTGCAGCTGCCAATTTGTAGTAATTAATTCGGGCTTCCCTTCAACATTCTGAGATCTCTTCGAACCTTCAGCAACAACATCATCATCAGAGGCAGTCCCTCGGAATCAAGGAAGACTTGCTTCCACTCTTAGAATGAGTCTTTAGGTGACTGAAGAGTCCAATACGGGAACCACAGTCCCTGTCACAGGTGGGACAGACAGTGGTTGAGGGAAGGGGAGGGTGGGACTGGTTTGCCGCACGCTCCTTCCGCTGCCTGCGCTTGGTTTCTGCATGCTCTCGGTGACAAGACTCGAGGTGCTCAGCGCCCTCCCAGATGCACTTCCTGTTCATGTTGAATGAGCAGGTGACTGAAACTGTCGGCCAGTACACTATGGGTTCCCCGGGGGCTTTTGTCTTTCTCTGCCACTCGTTCCCTGGGACATTAGGTTCAATAATTGGGGTCCATCCAGTACAGGGACTGCTGCATGGGTCCACACCACAACACAACTTCACGGGTGGACTCCGGCAGTATAGGCTCCTGGACAGTCCGGGTTGAAATAGTCACTGAACCAGGGAGCTTGGTTGACATGGCCACTTATGCATTCTCGCTGGTTTCTAACCTCCTTGGTCTGGGATTACCAGGCAGAAGGGGGGACACGTCCTCTAGCCCAGCGAGCACAACATATACAGACACGGAAAGGGAATGTCAGATACCATTCAGTTGCGTACACATGTATGGAAAACACCCACATTACACGTACTCTTATCTTCTGTAACTGCTGGCTGCATATCTTGGTGTGTCAGACGTGGCTCATTGGGCAGTACTCTCGCCTCGGAGTCAGAGTGTAGTGGGTTCAAGACCCACTCCAGGGACTTGAGCACATAAATCTACGCTGACACTCCAGTGCAGTGCTGAGGGAGCACCGCACTGTCGGAGGGGTAGTACTGAGGGAGTGCCGCACTGTCAGAGGGGTAGTACTGAGGGAGTGCCGCACTGTCAGAGGGGTAGTACTGAGGGAGTGCCGCACTGTCAGAGGGGTAGTATTGAGGGAGCACCGCACTGTCGGAGGGGTAGTACTGAGGGAGTGCCGCACTGTCAGAGGGGCAGTATTGAGGGAGTGCCGCACTGTCGGAGGGGCAGTATTGAGGGAGCGCTGCACTGTCGGAGGGGCAGTGCTGAGGGAGCACCGCACTGTCGGAGGGGTAGTACTGAGGGAGACGTTAAACCGAGGCCCTGTCTGCCTCTTGGCCTCTTGGGTGGACATAAATGATCCCATGGCACTATTTCAAAGAAGGGCAGGGAAGTTATCCCTGGTGTCCTGGCCAATATTTATCCCTCAATCAACATAACAAATGATCTGGTCATTATCACATTGCTGTTTGTGGGAGCTTGCTGTGCGCAAATTGGCTGCCTGCATTACAACAGTGACTACACTCCACCCTGCTCCTACCCGACCCCCCCGCTCCTCGGCCCGCCCTGCTCCCCGACCTCTCCTGACTCAGGGCCCAGCTGCCCAATTTTGCTGACTGAGGTGCTAACTTTACCGCCCGCCGCCATTACTGCCCGAGATCAGCAACGCCGAAAATCCAAGTCTTATTACTGATTTACCAAAGTAACGTTGGCCTTGTGGGGAACCTTGCCGTCTGCAGGGATGCAGTTGTTGCATAACACTACGCCATCTAGAACCCACGGACAGGAGGAGAGAGCACAGACCAGAGCTTGTAGTTTTTGGAGTTCAGCATGGGACAATTCTAAAAATATTATTGTACGTGAAGATTGAAAACATTGTAATGTGCATCGGCCATTGAATGAAGGACAGGCAGCCATTTGGAGAATTCAGCCAGTATTGGCTAACTGGGAGTTCCAGCTGATTACTGTGCCCTTTACACAACAGGAGATATCAGTGTGGATCGTATGCCAGTGACCGAGAGCCTTTCATCTTTTCAATTTCAAACCCAGACCTTTAATGACAGCTCTTAAAGGTCACAGCTGAACAGAGTTTCTGGGCTGCAGAGCGTGTCGCTGTTCTTGTTCAGGTAATTGACAGGGACCGACTCACTGGGTGCAGCTCACCGATACTTCTCACTGGAGCTGAAGTCACCTGCGATTCTCACTTCATTCCCGAGTATTTTCCATTCCTGTGAGCAACAGGGAAGCATTCGATTATTGTTCTGCACTCATAGATAAAGATAAAATAAAGACGTTCATTTATATAGCACCTTTCACCACCACCGGAAGTCCCAAAGCGCTTTACAGCCAATGAAGTACTTTTGGAGTGTAGTTTGGGATACGCGGCAGCCAATATGCGCACAGCAAGCTCCCACACACAGCAATGTGATAATGACCAGATAATCTGTTTTAGTGATGTTGATTGAGGGATAAATATTGTCCCCAGGACACCGGGGATAACTCCCCTGCTCTTCTTCGAAATAGTGCCCTGGGATCTTTTACATCCACCTGAGAGAGCAGACTGGGTCTCGGTTTAACGTCTCATCTGAAAGATGGCACCTCCGACAGTGCGGCGCTCCCTCAGTACTGCCCATCCGACAGTGCGGCACTCCCTCAGTACTGCCCCTCCGACAGTGCGGCGCTCTCTCAGTACTGCCCCTCCGACAGTGCGGCGCTCCCTCAGTACTGCCCCTCCGACAGTGCGGCACTCCCTCAGTACTGCCCCTCCGACAGTGCGGCACTCCCTCAGTACTGCCCCTCCGACAGTGCGGCGCTCCCTCAGTACTGCCCCTCCGACAGTGCGGCGCTCCCTCAGTACTGCCCCTCCGACAGTGCGGCACTCCCTCAGTACTGCACTGAAGTGTCAGCTTAGATTTTTGTGCTCAAGTCCCTGGAGTGAGACTTGAACCCACAACCTCCTGACTCCGAGGTGAGTGTGTGACCCACTGAGCCACGGCTGATGTGTTGTCCGTTATACAGTACGTCGCTGCTGATTTCATAAATGTACCGGACGCACACCTGTCAATGGCAAAATGGAAACTTACAACATAGATTACTTTCTTAATTGTGTCCAAACTTGTCCCTGTTATCTGAGGGTGAACTAAACATTCGTCTTACATGACCTTTCCCCTCAGTAACATAAAATGGTGATCTGACGGAATCGGAACCCAAGGCACAAAGCAGCGACTGCAGTGTCCATCACACGAGGCACAGACCGGCCTGATCCTCCAGCTCACCCTGAGCTTCAATGGAACAGTGTTGGGGGGCCGAGGACGGAGAGATCAGTGGGCCAAAGTTGCCCCTTCCCTTAAGGCCCGTTACCGCCGGAAATTGGCGGCCGCGCTGCGGAGTGGAATGACCACCATTTTGAAATTTCCGCTCCTGCGGTATCCCGACGATGACCCGCCCCCTCCCCCCACCCCTTCCGCTGCTGCCGATCCGTCCTAAGTGCGTCATCGATAACCAAATTCCGTGCAGAAAATCTTGCTCCCGCCGCTCGGTGCCACCAACAGCTTTTTCTGCCGGCGCTGAACTTGGAGCGCTTGTAAAATGGCAGCTGCCATTAAAGGGGAGGGCGCACTGCCGCTACTGCTATCTTATTTTTTGGTCGGCCGACTGCCAGGACGGGCCGACACTTATGGCCTGGCCGAAACTCTCCCTGGTGGCCCCGTGGGCCGGAGTGAAGGAATGGCAGCGACCCTTCCCGCTAAGTGAAGGGGAGAGACGTGGTGACACGCCAGCACGATGACATCATCAGCGCCACGCCGATGAGTGAGAGCGGCGGACACTCCGCCCGCCCAACCCCCACTCACGCCCCCTCTCGTGCGCGAACTTCCGCTCACCCTCGCACTTCCGCCCCCGTTATGACCGACTTCCGGGCCACTGGAAAAAAAAGCCAAAGAGTGGAACTTGGCCCAAAAGGCTACTGCATCCACCGGGCCGGGAAACAGAGTCAGTGCGCCGCGTTTCCGGCGGGGGGCAATTTCGGCCCCCAGAGTGGGAGTGGAGCGGGGAATTAAAGTGACAGGCGACCAGAAGCTCAGGGTCACACTCACGGACTGAACGGAGGTGTTCCGTAAAGTGCTCACCCAATCTACGCTTGGTCTCCCCGGTGTAGAGGAGACCACATCGGGAGCAGTGAATACAGTGTACTACATTCCATTCAACAAGATCATGGCTGATCTGGCCGTGGACTCAGCTCCACTTACCCGCCCGCTCCCCGTAACCCTTAATTTCTTTATTGGTTAAAGATCTATCTATCTGTGACTTGAATACATTCAATGAGCTAGCCTCAACTGCTTCCCTGGGCAGAGAATTCCACAGATTCACAACCCTCTGGGAGAAGAAATTCCTGTGCTTGCACGGGAAGGTGCCGTGGGAAGGGGAGGGGGTGCTGGGGGTGATTGAGGAGTGGTCCAATGTGTCGCAGAGGGAGCGGTCCCTTCACATGAAAGAAAGGACTTGCATTTGTATAGCGCAGTTCACCCTTCAGAACATCCAAAACTGCTTCTGAGCGAATGAGTTACGATTGATGTGCAATCACTATTGCTTTGTAAGCAAGCACAGCGGCCAATTCACAGACAAATTTGTCCCAGCAAAATGACAAGTGCATCTGTTTTAGTGTAATAGCAACACGAAATGCTGATGCTAAATTGTCAGACGGCTTGTCCGTCATCCAGTATTGGATGAGCAGAAATTTTCTCCAATTAAATATTGGGAAGACTGAAGCCATTGTTTTCAGTCCCCACCACAAACTGTGTTCCCCAGACACCGACTCCACCCCTCTCCCCAACTCCTGTCTGAGGCTGAACCACATATCTACAGCATAACTAAAACCGCCTATGTCCACCTCTGTAACATCGCCCGTCTCCGCCCCCTGCCTTGGCTCATCCGCTGCTGAAACCCTCATCCGTGCCTTTGTTATCTCTAGACTTGACTATGCAAATGCACTCCTGGCTGGCCTCCCACATTCTACTCTACGTAAACTACAGGTGATCCAAAACTCGGCTGCCCCGTGTCCTAACTCGCACCGAGTCCCACTCACCCATCACCCCCTGTGCTCACTGCCCCGTGTCCTAACTCATACCCAGTCCCGCTCACCCATCACCCCCTGTGCTCACTGCCCCGTGTCCTAACTCGCACTGAGTCCCGCTCACCCATCACCCCCTGTGCTCGCTGCCCCGTGTCCTAACTCACACCCAGTCCCGTTCACCCATCACCCCCTGTGCTCGCTGACCTACATTGGCTCCCGGTTAAGCAACGCCTCGATTTCAAAATTCTCATCCTTGTTTTCAAATCCCTCCATGGCCCTCGCCCCTCCCTATCTCTGTAATCTCCTCCAGCCCCACAACCCCCCGAGATATCTGCACTCCTCTAATTCTGCCCTCCTGACCATCCCTGATTATAATCACTCCACCATCGGTGGCCGTGCCTTCTGTTGCCTGGGCCCCAAGCTCTGGAACTCCCTCCCTAAACCTCTCCGCCTCTCTACCTCTCCTTCAAGACTCTCCTTAAAACCTCCCTCTTTGACCTTTTGGTCACCTGCCCTAATTTCTACTTATGCGGCTCGGTGTCAAATTTCTATCTCACTATACTCCTGTGAAGCATCTTGGGACGTTTCACTACGTTAAAGGTGCTATATAAATACACGTTGTTGTTGAAACACTCAGCGGGTCAGGTAGCATGTGTGGAGAGAGAAACAGTTAATGTTTGTAATGTATGCACCAGTGAGCAGGCTCACAGGTTGGTAGAGCTGTTGCACTCTGAGTGGCTTAGCCAGTCACGGATTGTTCACAAGACTCAATAAAACCCCAACCAGTTGGGTTCGGGGGATCCACGATGGGGCAGGTGGTTGTGAGCCTGGTGGATGAACCAGTAATGTGTCGTGTGATTGTTAAACCTTTGCTAATAAACCAATTGGTTCTGAACAGCAACGTGTTGCTACGGATTCTTAAGGTGCCTTGAAGCAAATACATTACAACGTTTCTGGTTGATGATCTTTTATCTGAATCGGCTTTAATGGTCGGTTGAATGTGGGCCAGAATGCTAGGAGAACATCCTGCTCTTTTACGAAGAGGTGGCCTGGGATTTTTTAGATCCACATGAACAGGCAGACAGGGTTTAATGTACCTGTGGCAATGCAGAGCTCCCTCAGTACTGCACCGAAAGGGGTGCATTTCCACTTTCCCCACGCAGGCAGTAATGCAGGGGAGCAGGATATAGAACCCTGCCGTGTTCATTGATTTACTGCCCGGTAGCGACGATAAATTATCCACAAGCGATTGCCGAGATTATGACCTCCGATCCGAGAATGGATCCAGCTTGGGCTCTTGTCCAGCTGACCGAGGGCCGTGTTGCTCTTTGTCGGCCGGTGCAGACGCGCTGGGCCGAAATGGCCTCCTTCTGCGCTGTAACTTTCTATGTTTCTATGTTCTATGTTTAATGGAGTTTCAGAATGTTACTAATGAACTAGGCTTACACTGGAAGTCAGACAGACAGTAAAGTCTATAATATAAACTAAGCAAAAGATAGTGAATATTTCACTGCATAAACAACGCCTGCAGATTTTGTGAAGCCCTTTGCCACGAGTGAGATACATGTTGGAACCTCGCCAGCAGTACGCCTGCCATTCTCTGTTAAATGTCGGCTGTGTGCAAATACTGAGGGTTGCAAGGGCTCTTGCCAATTTACACTTGTGTACAGTTTTATTGGATATATGACACAGAAACAGACCTGTAATGTGTTTACAGTACCCACTCGCAGAGGGAAGAGGAGGAACCAGGTGGAAGGATGCACCCCAGACAGCAGCTTTGTGGCCGGGATATCCAGGATGGAATCACCTGCCTGCGGTCCCAGTGACCACAATCCCAATTCACCTTTCATCATTAGTCCCACACCTTACCGTCCCTCTGTTACTGACCATCGCAGCGTTATCTTGGCCACGACGCTGAAATAAAGGCCGCCACAAAGCCAGCTTTCAACTCCACCTACATCTATCCATCCAATGCGATGTCAAGGAATGAACTCATCGCCCGTATGCATTCTCCGAGTGCCTGTCTGGTGTGTGCCTCTGTCTGTTCTCCTGATGTCACGCATCCTGCCTGTTCTCCTGCTGAACATCCCCAGCATCGAAGCACTGACCACACTCGTTCAGCTCCGCTGGGCAGGCCACATTGTCCACATGCCCGACACGAGACTCCTAAAGCAAGCGCTCTACTCGGAACTCCTTCAGGGCAAGCGAGCCCCAGGTGGGCAGAGGAAACGTTACAAGGACACCCTCAAAGCCTCCCTGATAAAGTGCAACAACCCCACTGACACCTGGGAGTCCCTGGCCAAAGACCGCCCTAAGTGGAGGAAGTGAATTCGGGAGGGCGCTGAGCACCTCGAGTCTCGTCGCCGAGAGCATGCAGAAACCAACCGCAGGCAGCGGAAGGAGCGTGCGGCAAACCAGTCCCACCCTCCCCTTCCCTCAACCACTGTCTGTCCCACCTGTGACAGGGACTGTGGTTCCTGTATTGGACTGTTCAGCCACCTGAGAACTCACTTTAAGAGTGGAAGCAAGTCTTGATTCCGAGGGCCTGCCTATGATGATGGACGATGTTATGCAGTGACTCCCCAGCAGCTGCAGCCTGGTTGGTGGAACGCTGCAATTTCCAGCCCTATATATATTGCAAAAGAATATTTGCAAGTTATACATCTGTCACTACTCAGTTATTTTTTTTCCTGTAAACTACCGGTCCCTGAAGCATATCCTCGATAGAAACTTGTACATTGCATTTTCAATCAATGTGAGTGGTTTCATCTCGAAGTGTAATACGCAGTGTGAAACCGAGAGAATGGTGTGCGATGACCTCTGAGAATAATCTCTCACTGCTTTGACTTGGTGCTGACTGCCACATACAGTGCGATGTGAAGTTGGGAATGTTCTCGCGAGTTGTGATGAACCTTTTCAATATTTGTAGGGCGCTGCTTGTCTTGTCTAATGTTGCAATTTATCAGATATTTGGAAGATGGTGAGTTGAATCCAGCACATCATTGCTGTCACACTTGTACATGGCCCCGTGCTCCTTGATGAGAGAGTGATGTGGAGCGCCATAATAACATGCACCCATCTGCTGCACCTCGCTCTAACAGTAACTGTTCTCCATAGAAACATAGAAAATAGGTGCAGGAGTAGGCCATTCGGCCCTTCGAGTCTGCACCACCATTCAATAAGATCATGGCTGATCATTCCCTCAGTACCCCTTTCCTGCTTTCTCCAAATACCCCTTGATACCTTTAGCCGTAAGGGCCATATCTAACTCCCTTTTGAATATATCCAACGAACTGGCATCAGCAACTCCAACTGGTATCAAAGTATAATTCTACCTTTGTGTTGCCTCCATAACAACTAGTACTGCACTGGAAATGACAAAGTAACAGCTTCTCTGAAACACTTTGAAATAAGAGGTTATAAAAATACAAGTTCTTTGTTTTAATGTTTTAATATATCTTTTGCTGTTTGCCTTGTGTGCTAGTTGGATTTTACTGCAGGATTGAAAGGCGCTGCTTGTAGCTGATGGATATCGGAATCATTCCCCTTGCTGAGATGGTGTAACGATGCAGTATTGCGATAATTGCTTTGATGTGGGGATCTTGATAGTGACATTAATTATCAGAATGAAGATTAAGTTAGACGGGGCTGGATAAGGCCTGTAGTCTTACAGGAACATTGCGTGGTACTTACAATTCTTTTAACACGGCAGTCAATCACGGTGCAGTACAAGGCTGTTGTGTATTAAGTCAATCTGGTTTTGATTCTAATAAATTGCAATCATATTTGTTGCACTAGGTGCTGTCAGACAGGATGTTGCGACATTAGTCAGAGCTACATGGCTGTCTTGAATCCCTCCAGCCTCAACACAATTGAGCACAGATTTCTAATCGAATCAGGGAATGTTGTGGGACCACACAGACTTTTTGCCTTCCGTGTTAAAGAAGCAATGTTCTCCAGTTGCTGGGACCACTCACGCCATGCATCATTCCCCGACTACGGAAGCGAGAGACAGGGAAAGGCCAGATGGCCTGTTGTGTATCTGTATAGCATGCACTCCCATGTTCCACCACCAGGGAGATCATCCCCTGAAATCCCAAGGGATCCCAGCATCGTTTGGGAGCACTGTATATAAGCCGGCCCCTAAGGCCTGTTCCTCACTCTGGAGTGTCTTATTAAAGACTGAGGTCACTGTTACTTTAACCTCCCTGTGTGCAGTCTCATCTGTGTAAGGAACACAACAACTGGCGACGAGTATACGAATCCAACGCAAAGATGCAGCAACCTGTGGGCATCCTGGAGAAGTTCTCGGAGGGTGAGGACTGGGAAGCCTATGTCGAACAGCTAGAGCAGTACTTTGTAGCCAACGAGCTGGACGGAGAAGGAAGCGCTGCAAAAAGGAGAGCGGTCCTCCTCACAGTCTGTGGGGCACCGACCTACAGCCTCATGAAGAATCTTCTGGCTCCGGTGAAACCCACAGATAAGTCGTATGAGGAGCTGTGTACACTGGTTCAGGAACATCTTAACCCGAGAGAGAGCATGCTGATGGCGAGGTATCGGTTCTACACATGCCAGCGATCTGAAGGTCAGGAAGTGGCGAGCTACGTCGCCGAGCTAAGGCGACTTACAGGACAATGTGAGTTTGATGGCTACCTGGAGCAAATGCTCAGAGACTTTTTTGTACTGGGCATTGGCCACGAGACCATCCTACGAAAACTTTTGACTGTAGAGACACCGACCTTCATAAGGCCATTGCGATAGCACAGGCGTTTATGTCCACCAGTGATAACACCAAATAAATCTCTCAGCACACAAGTGCTAGCAATGTGCAGAAATTAACTGGAACTGTGTTTGCGAGCAGAAATGTACAGGGCAGAAACCGCGAGTATGCAACTGCCAACAGGCCTCAGGTGACGCAGATGACTCAGAGTCCGCAACAAAGGATGAATGCAAGGCAATTCACACCTTGTTAGCGTTATGGAGGCTTCCATTCAGCCTATTCATGCCACTTCAAAGGGTGTGTTTGCAAGAGCTGTGGAACAATGGGGCATCTCCAACGAGCTGCAAGCTCTGCAAAGCCTGCTAACCACCACGTGGCAGAGGAAGATCGGTCCATGGTGGACCAAAGCAATTTTGAGCCTCAGAGAGAGGAGGCAAATGCTGAAGTACACAGGGTGCACACATTTTCGATGAAATATCCACCTATAATGCTAAATGTAAAATTGAATGGCTTCCCCATAGCCATGGAACTGGACACTGGCGCTAACCAATCCATCATGAGTAAAAAGATGTTTGAGAGACTGGTGCAACAAGGCATTCAGATCAGCCCTGAGCCCCATCCACACAAAACTGAGAACGTACACCAAAGAGCTTATCACTGTCCTGGGCAGCGCCATGGTCAAGGTCACGTACGAGGGCACGGTGCACGAACTGCCACTCTGGATTGTCCCGGGCGATGGCCCCACACTGCTTGGAAGGAGCTGGCTGGGCAAAATCTGCTGGAACTGGGATGACATCCGAACGCTATCACATGTCGTTGAGGCCTCATGTACCCAGGTTCTTAACAAATTTCCTTCCCTTTTTGAGCCAGGCATTGGAAACTTTTCCGGGGTGAAGGTGCGGATCCACTTGGTCCCAGAGCCATGACCCATTCACCACAAGGCGCGAGCGGTACCTCACAGGATGAGGGAGAGAGTGGAAATCGAGCTGGACAGGCTGCAACGTGAGGGCATCATCTCCCTAGTCGAATTCAGCGAGCGGGCCAGCCCGATTGTTCCACTACTCAAAAGTGATGGCACGGTCAGGATTTGCGACGATTATAAAGTAACTATTAATCGTTTCTCGCTACAGGACCAATACCCGTTACCTAAGGCAGACGACCTATTTGCGACGCTGGCAGGAGGCAAGATGTTCACCAAGCTCAACCTGACTTCGGCCTACATGACGCAGGAGCTGGAGGAGTCTTCGAAGGGCTTCACCTGCATCAACATGCACAAGGGGCTGTTCATCTACAACAGATGCCCATTTGGAATTCGGTCGGTTGCAGCGATCTTCCAGGGAAACATGGAGAGCCTACTCAAGTCGGTACCACACATGGTGGTCTTTTAGGACGATATATTGGTCACGGGTCGGGACACCGCCGAGCACCTACAAAACCTGGAGGAGGTCCTCCAGCGATTGGATTGCATAGGGCTGTGGCTGAAGAGGTCGAAATGCGTCTTCGTGGCAACAGAAGTGGAGTTTTTGTGGATAAAGATCGCGGCGGACGGCATTCGGCCCACAGACGCCAAGACAGAGGCTATCAGGAATGCACCCAGGCCACACAACGTCACGGAGCTGCGGTCGTTCCTGGGACTCCAACTATTTTGGTAACTTCCTACCGGGGTTAAGCACACTCTTAGAGCCCCTACATGTGTTATTGAGCAAAGGTGAGAACTAGGTATGGGGAAAAAACACAAGTAATTGCTTTTGAGAAAGCCAGAAACATTTTATGCTCCAACAAGCTGCGTGTATTGTATAACCCGTGTAAAAGACTTGTGCTAGCATGTGATGCGTCGTTGTACGAAGTCGGGTGTGTATTACAACAAGCTAACGTTGCGGGGAAGTTGCAACCTGTCGCCTGTGCCTCCAGGAGCTTGTCTAACGCTGAGAGGGCCGACAGGATGATTGAGAAAGAGGCATTAGCGTGTGTGTCTGGGGTAAAGAAAATACATTAGTACCTGTTTGGCCTCAAATTTGAGCTGGAAACCGATCACAAGCCCCTCATATCCCCGTTCGCTGAAAACAAGGGGATAAATACTAATGCCTCAGCCCGCATAAAAGGTGGGCACTTGCGCTATCAGCGTATAACTATACCATCCGCCACAGGCCAGGCACCGAGAACTGTGCGGATGCTCTCAGTCGGCTACCATTGCCCACCAAGGGGGTGGAAATGGCGCAGCCCGCAGACTTGTTGATGGTCATGGAAGCGTTTGAAAATGATAACTCACCTGTCACGGCCCATCAGATTAGGACTTGGACCAGCCAAGATTCTCTGCTGTCCCTAGTAAAAAACTGTGTACTGCATGGGAGCTGGGCCAGCATCCCCGTTGAAATGCAAGAGCTAATCAAGCCATTCCAGCAGCGAAAGGACGAGCTGTCCATTCAGGCAGACTGCCTGTTGTGGGGTAACCGCGTAGTGCTACCCAAAAAGGGCAGGGAAACGTTCATCTCGGATCACCACAGCACACACCCGGGTATAGTAATGATGAAAGCGATAGCCAGATCCCACGTGTGGTGGCCCGGTATCGACTCTGACTTAGAGTCCTGTGTACGGCAATGCAGCGTATGTGCTCAGTTGAGCAACGCGCCCAGAGAGGTACCACTAAGTTTGTGGTCCTGGCCCTCCAGACCATGGTCGAGGATCCATGTCGACTATGCGGGCCCGTTTCTTGGTAAAATGTTCCTGGTGGTGGTGGATGCTTTTTCAAAATGGATTGAATGTGAAATAATGTCGGGAAGCACCGCCACCGCCAGCATTGAAAGCCTGAGGGCCATGTTTGCCACCCACGGCCTGCCTGACATACTGGTCAGTGACAACGGGCCATGTTTCACCAGTGCCGAATTTAAATAATTCATGACCCGCAATGGGATCAAACATGTCACCTCGGCCCCGTTTAAACCAGCCTCCAATGGGCAGGCAGAGCGGGCAGTACAAACCATCAAACAGAGCCTTAAACGAGTCACAGAAGGCTCACTTCAAACCCGCCTGTCCCAAGTACTGCTCAGCTACCGCACGAGACCCCACTCGCTCACAGGGGTGCCCCCGGCAGAGCTACTCATGAAAAGGACACTTAAAACCAGACTCTCGCTGGTTCACCCCAACCTGCATGATCAGGTAGAGAGCAGGCGGCAGCAACAAAATGTAAACGATGGTCGCGCCACTGTGTCACAGGAAATTGATCTGAATGACCTTGTGTATGTGCTAAACTATGGACATGGTCCTAAGTGGATCGTGGGCACGGTGATAGCTAAAGAAGGGAGCAGGGTGTTTGTAGTCAAACTAGACAATGGACACATTTGCAGAAAGCACCTGGACCAAACGAGGCTGTGGTTCACAGACTGCCCTGAACAACCCACAGCAGACACCACCTTTTTCGAGCCCACAACACACACCCAAAGGATCAACGACACCACCCCGGACCAGGAAATCAAACCCATCACGCCCAACAGCCCAGCAAGGCCAGGCTCACCCAGCAGCCCTGCAGGGCCAACAACACGCCAGCCCAGCGAGGGCACAGCCAACACACCAGAACAGACATTTGTACCGAGGCGGTCCACCAGGGAAAGAAAGGCTCCCGACCGCCTCACCTTGTAAATAGTTTTCACTTTGACTTTGGGGGGGGAGTGATGTTGTGTATCTGTAAAGCATGCACTCCCATGTTCCGCCACCAGGGAGCTCATCCCCTGAAGTCCCAAGGGATCCCAGCATTCCTTGGGAGCACTGTATATAAGCCGGCCCCTAAGGCCTGTTCCTCACTCTGGAGTGTCTTAATAAAGACTGAGGTCACTGTTAATGTAACCTCCCTGTGTGCAGCCTCATCTGTGTTAGGAACACAATATGGCCCATCCAGCCTGTTTCCTACTGTCACACTGCAAGAAGCAACCCTAACCCCCCCCCCCCCATTGACATCAGGAGAGGGGAGACAAATGGTGAGGGGCGGTTTACAGTAAGACTGAACATCAGAAATAGGAGCAGTAGTCAGCCATTCGGCCCCTCGAGCCTGCTCCATCATTCAATAAGATCATGGCTGATCTTCGACCTCAACTCTGCTTTCCCGCCCGAGTGAAGAAATTCCTCCTCAATCTCAGTCCTAAATTGCCGACCCCTTATCCTGAGACTGTGCCCCCTGGTTCTAGATGATGAGTAAATGAATCAGACACAACAGAAGTGTGCACAGTCAATGAGAGAGAGCGAAAGAGACGAAAGTGAAGATGGAGAAGGTTACACAAACGGAATGAGAGAGTGGGACAGGAGCAGGGAATCCGTTACAGGAAGAATTTCTGTGTTGGAAATTTGTCTATGAGCAGTGACAGAGGAGATCAATAATATATAATCCATTGTGTGTTACAAGGCACATTATAATAAACTAGTACATCCTCTGACACTTTTTCAGCTTTGTTGCCCGTGCAGTAATTGGGGCATTCTGGAAATGCAGCTAAAATTGGGCCACTTGCTTCATGGGTTCTTTGCTTAAAAATTCATAGCAACACATTGCTATGGAGAACTAGTTGGTCTATTAGCAAAAGGTTTAACAATCACACTACACATTACCAGTTCATCCATCAGGCTCACAACCACCTGCCCCATCGTGGATCCCCCGAACCCAACTGGTTGGGGTTTTATTGAGTCTTGTGAACATCACGTGACTGGCTAAGCCACTCACAATTCAACAGCTCTGCAACTATTTTAATGATAACATTAAATCAAGTGCCCCCTTTTGTAAGGGCACCAAATCCCACAAATTAACAAGTAGGTTTTAAAAGGAACCTTGAGAAATCAAATTGAAATTCAGTTCCCTGTTGTAATGATGCACTCCAATCCCTCCGGCATCCGCCTCTCGCAGAAGGCCGCGAGCGTACTGGTGGACACCGCGTGCTCCATCTCCACGGACAACCCAGGCGCAAACGTAACCGCGGAAGAGAGGCTGGCAGTCGGACTGAACGACCCCCTCGACCGCCCACTGAAACAGCTGTACATACGGACAGGTGCATACCTTACAATGGATGGGGTACCACTGGACAGGGAAGTTGAAAATACGTTTTGGCAAGTCCGGGGATATACAATTTCATAAATGTTTTGGAATTATGCTCCGCTGTGAGTTGTGCCGTGAGACAGCTGCTAATATATTATTGAAAGCCAAAGGTATATATCCACATGTATATATTTTAATGCTGCTATTTACAGGGTCTCGGACCGTCCCGTTAGATTATAGGTTTGTAGTTCACTCTCAAATATCCATTTCCATTATTTAAATTTCCCAATGACCAAGTTAAAAGTCAAATGAATAACCAGTAAGCTGCAAACTCCTCTTGTGTCCTCGCTGCAATATTAAGATGCATAGTAAATATATTCTGGGAGGTTCTAATGACATTCTTTAATGTCTTTGCTCTTGAATAAAATATAAGAAATACTGAGGCTTAATTATTCATCTGGCTATATAGCCACATGAATTCCAACCACAGTCATCACTGATGAAGATGCTTTTTCTGTGATTTCAGCAAAATACAAATGCAGTTATCTTTACCAAGGCTCGTTACCTGTTATCAATCGGAGGCCCTGTGTCTCGAAGCAGGCAACACCCAGGCGAAGGTTCAACTCAGCACATTGCTGAACTCAAGGAGAGCAGATTAACAAACTATGCACCCATACCAAAATCAGTATTTTGTGTGTGTGTGTCTTGCGCTCAGGAAATGCAAATGCGTTCATCTGTAATCTGGGGTGTCCCCAGCAGGTCCTGGCTGCTCCAGTACATTATTGCCTGTCGATCGCAAGGAAATGTTGGTGTGAAGAAGCGATTGATGTGGTTCTGTTTGTAGACGGTTCCTGTCTCCACTCCAGCTATCTGCAGTGCAGGGCGGATCATCTCCAACACCCTGCGTTCAGTCAGTTCTCGTTGGGATTGTCCCTCAGCCATCCTGGCGATCAGGGAGTGAAGTTTCCCTTGAGGATCAATTTCAGGGGTCATGTATAATGGGAATACTTTACATAGTTGTAACAACTGAAACTGGAATTGGTAATGTTAACCAAACTCAGGAACTGCAATGAATTGGTTCGCACTCACAGTTGCAATAGACTTAAAAAATATATTTGTTCCTGGGACGTGGGCGTCGCTGGCAAGGCCGGCATTTATTGCCCATCCCTAATTGCCCCTTGAGAAGGAGGTGGTGAGCCGCCTTCTTGAACCGCTGCAGTCCGTGTGGTGAAGGTGCTCCCACAGTGCTGTTAGGGGGGGAGTTCCAGGATTGTGACCCAGCGACGATGAAGGAACGGCCGATATATTTCCAAGTCAGGATGGTGTGTGACTGGGAGGGGAACGTGGAGGTGGTGGTGTTCCCATGTACCTGCTGCCCTTGTGCTTCTAGGTGGTAGAGGTCGCGGGTTTGGGAGGTGCTGCCGAAGAAGCCTTGGTGAGTTGCTGCAGTGCATCTTGTAGATGGTACACACTGCAGCCACGGTGCACCGGTGGTGGAGGGAGTGAGTGTTGAAGGTGGGGGACGGTACACACTGCAGCCAGGGGGCGCCGGTGGTGGAGGGAGTGAGTGTTGAAGGTGGGGGACGGTGCACACTGCAGCCAGGGGGCGCCGGTGGTGGAGGGAGTGAGTGTTGAAGATGGTGGAGGGAGTGAGTGTTGGAGGTGGTGGAGGGAGTGAGTGTTGGAGGTGGTGGAGGGAGTGAGTGTTGGAGGTGGTGGAGGGAGTGAGTGTTGGAGGTGGTGGAGGGAGTGAGTGTTGGAGGTGGTGGAGGGAGTGAGTGTTGGAGGTGGTGGAGGGAGTGAGTGTTGGAGGTGGTGGAGGGAGTGAGTGTTGGAGGTGGTGGAGGGAGTGAGTGTTGAAGGTGGTGGATGGTACACACTGCAGCCACGGTGCGCCCCAGACTGTTACCTCGTGGATTGAGTATAACTGCAAGCTTGGATCATTTTCTCATTAATGAACAGATTTATCTTCCTTCATCGTGCAGCTAATTAAACACTCGGGTCCTCAGAATTGCAGAGAAATGGGCTGTTTGTACTGATGTTTATGCTCCACACAGGCAGTTGTCTTAATCATAAGAACATAAGAAATAGGAGCAGGAGTACTCCATTCGGCCCCTCGAGCCTGTTCCGCCATTCAATAAGATCATGGCTGATCTGATCATGGACTCAGCTCCACTTCCCCGCCCGCTCCCCATAACCCCTTATCGTTTAAGAAACTGTCTATTTCTGGATTAAATTTATTCAATGTCCCGGCTTCCACAGCTCTCTGAGGCAGCAAATTCCACAGATTTACAACCTTCTGAGAGAAGAAATTTCTCCTCATCTCAGTTTTAAATGGACGGCCCCTTATTCTAAGACCATGCCCCCTAGTTCTAGTCTCCCCCATCAGTGGAAACATCCTCTCTGCATCCACCTTGTCGAGCCCCCTCATAATCTTATACGTTTCGATAAGATCACCTCTCATTCTTCTGAACACCAATGAGTAGAGGCCCAACCTCCTCAACCTTTCCTCACAAGTCAAGCCCCTCATCCCCGGAATCAACCGAGTGAACTTTCTCTGAATTGCTTCCAAAGCAAGTATATCCTTTGGTAAATATGGAAATCAAAACTGCACGGTACTCCAGGTGTGGCCTCACCAATATCCTGTATAACTGGAGCAAGACTTCCCTGCTTTTATACTCCATCCCCTTTGCAATAAAGGCCAAGATTCCATTGGCCTTCCTGATCACTTGCTATACCTGCATACTAACCTTTTGTGTTTCATGCACAAGTACCCCCAGGTCCCGCTGTACTGCGGCACTTTGCAATCTTTCACCATTTAAATAATAACTTGCTCTTTGATTTTGTTTCTGCCGAAGTGCATGACCTCACACTTTCCAACATTATACTCCATCTGCCAAATTCTTGCCCACTCACTGAGCCTGTCTAGGTCCTCCTGCAGTCTCTTTATGTCCTCCTCACACATTGCCCTTCCTCCCATCTTTGTATTGTCAGCAAACCTGGCGTACGTTACACTCAGTCCCCTCTTCCAAGTCATGCCTGCCCTATTCCCATGTCCCTTTACTCCCTTGCCCTTCAGCCACTTGCCGAATGTATTTGTACAAGCTGATACAGGCTCGGAAAATGCACCGGCCTTCTCTGCAAACTCCTGCCCCAACTCCAGTAGGAGTTCCTTGGATCTGCCAGATCTGGGCCCAAAGCAGAAGTTTCTGGGCGGGGCTGAGTGGGTGGTGGGGTTGGGGGCGCGGGGGTCTGTCTGGGGCAGAACCTCCATCTGTCACAAACCCTGGTTCCACGCCCCCCATTAGGTGGGTTAAATCTGGGGACTCCTTGTGCTCAGAGTTCCAGCTTTCCCACCCTCAGTCGGCCCCACTTGGGGCCTTGGGGAGAAACATGGCCTCCAAAAAGATCAGGTGGCGTTTGTGTTTCCAATTTTTTTTAATTGAAAAGGTTTACCGGTGGGGGTGAGGGGGTCACAGAAGAACATAAGAATTAGGAGCAGGAGCAGGCCATTCGGCCCCTCGAGCCCGCTCCACCATTTAATGAGATCTCCTGGACTAGTGTCGATCGCCTGGATGGGTTGGAGGGGAATTTTCCCAGATTTTTTCTCCCTAAATTGGCCTGGGTTTTTATCTGGTTTTTGCCTCTCCCAGGAGATCACATGGCTCCGGTTGGGGTGGAGTGTAGAATGTTTCAGTATAAGGGGTGTCGCAGTTGTGTGAGGCGGACTGGTTGGGCTGGGTGCTCTTTGCCTTTCCGTCATTGTTCATAGGTTTATATGTAATCTTCAGGGCTGCTGACCGAGGGCCGTGCGGCTCTTTGTCGGTCGGTGTGGTCACGATGGGCCGGAATGGCCTCCTTCTGCGCTGTAACTTTCTATGTTTCTGTGTTTCCATGGCTGATCTTCTACAACGACTCCACTTTCCTGCACTATCCCCATAAACCCTTAATTTCCTTAATATCCAAAATCTATCGATCTCTGCCTTGAACATACTCAACGACTGAGCGTCCCCAGGGGCAGGGGTCAGATAGCAGCAGACACTGGGGTTTCTGGCCTGTGGGGACTTGGCGCCCAGGATAATTAGCCAGTGCTACAGGCTTGTCAGCGACATGTTAGTAAGGTGCACTCCCATTGGACACGTGCAATTGTCAGGGCCCCAGCCCATGCAGATTCAAAGCCTGAGTATCGTCCCTTTTTTGACCCTATTTGTAGCCTTTCCGAGGTCTCAGTGCGATCTTGCAAGTGTGATGACCAAATGGAACTCAGTATCGATGTGTGGTCTCGGTCATGCTTTATGGAATATCAGCAGCAATGCAGAGGTTTAGGGAGGGAATTCCATGGATTAGGGCCCAGGCAACAGAAGGCACGGCCACCGATGGTGGAGCGATGCAAATCACTTTTGGAGTGTAGTCACTGTTGTAATGTGGGAAACATAGTAGCCAGATTGTGCTCAGCAATGTGATAATGGCCGGATTATCTGGGGGGGAAATTGCCCCGCGCCCCAACTGGGGGCAGTAACATTCTGGGGTTGGGTTTTTAGCGCCTGTTGCAGAAGTCCCGCCCCACCCCCGCTCGAAGGAAGCGGAGCGCTATCTCGCGTGCTGCATTCCCTTTGGGGGCAGTAACCAGGGCGCTACGGGGGAGGGGAGTTGAGCGCTACCTGAATGCTCTGCGTAGCCCGTCACCCAGGACGGAGTGCCGCGTGGCCGATGGCAGCCGATGGCGGCCCCGGCCCCGCTAGGGTCTCCATCGTCGAGCCGACCCGAGAGTCGGACGACTAAAAAATGATGGCGGCCCGGGGAGCTGGCACCTCCCCTTTAATTACCGCCCCGGGAGCGGGGCAATTTCCCCCGTGGGGCATTAAGGGGTCGGCACGGGGCGGTGAGGGGTCGAGGCGGTGAGGGGTCGGCAAGGGGTCGGGGCGGTGAGGGGTCGGCGAGGGGTCGGGGCGGTGAGGGGACGGGGCGGTGAGGGGTCGGGGCGGTGAGGGGACGGGGAGGGGTCGAGGCGGTGAGGGGTCGGCAAGGGGTCGGGGCGGTGAGGGGTCGGCGAGGGATCGGGGCAGTGAGGGGTCGGGGCGGTGAGGGGTCGGGGCGAGGGGTCGGGTCGGTGAGGGGTCGGGGGGGTCAGGGCGGTGAGGGGTCGGGTCGGTGAGGGGTCGGGGCGGTGAGGGGTCGGGGAGGTGAGGGGTCGGGGAGGGGTCGGGGAGGGGTCAGGGCGGTGAGGAGTCGGGGAGGGGTCGGGGAGGGGTCAGGGCGGTGAGGGGTCAGGGCGGTGAGGGGTCGGGGAGGGGTCAGGGCGGTGAGGGGTCGGGGAGGGGTCGGGGAGGGGTCAGGGCGGTGAGGGGTCGGGGAGGGGTCAGGGCGGTGAGGGGTCGGGGAGGGGTCAGGGCGGTGAGGGGTCGGGGCGGTGAGGGGACGGGGAGGGGTCGGGGCGGTGAGGGGTCGAGGAGGGGTCGGGGCAGGTCGGTGGAGGGTCACCATGTATGAAAGACAGAAAGATGCAGAATGACGATGAAGTTTCCCAGTGTCCGTTGTACCTGTTGCTACTTTTGTCCAACAATGAGACCTGATGAAGGGAACATTTCTTTAATGTCAAGTAATCTATGAATCAATGACCCTGATTTAAAATGTGCTGAGCCTGCATTAAATAAACAAATACCTTGTTGTACTATTGATTTCCAGTAGAATTTACGAGGAAGATTAACTACCACGGTGCAGAAATATTGATGATTGGGGAAAAGCTACAAGCTCCAATGTCACATTGAGGGGTGTGGCTTCCTCTGATCATGAACAGGAGTGGAAAGGTTGGTGTGAGGAGAACACCCAAATCACTTTCCACCTCCATTCACCATCGCACTGTGCACCCAAAAGCTCCCTCAGTACTGCCCCTCCGACAGTGCGGCGCTCCCTCAGTACTGCCCCTCCGACAGTGCAGCACTCCCTCAGTGCTGTCCCTCCAACAGTGCGGCACTCCCTCAGTACTGCCCCTCTGACAGTGTAGCACTCCCTCAGTACTGCCCCTCCGACAATGTAGCACTCCCTCAGTACTGCCCCTCCGACAGTGCGGCGCTCCCTCAGTACTGCCCCTCCGACAGTGCGGCGCTCCCTCAGTACTGCCCCTCCGACAGTACGGCACTCCCTCAACACTGCCCCTCCCACAGTGCAGCACTCCCTCAGTACTGCCCCTCCAACAGTACGGCACTCCCTCAGTACTGCCCCTCCGACAGTGCGGCGCTCCCTCAGTACTGCACTGGGAGTGTCAGCCTAGATTTTTGTGCTCGGGTCCCTGGCGTGGGACTTGAACCCACGACCTTTTGACTCTCAGGCGAGGGTCCTGCCCACTGAGACACGGCTCAAGGTAAAATGTGACATGTAATACCTTAATTAATAATAGTGAATGCCTGACTAGCCCTGTCTCTGAAAGATGTCTCCATGACTCTGTACCTGGACCAGTGATCCATGGAACGTGAGTTTGAATCCCAACATGGCAGTTTGAGAAGTGGAATTCAGTTTTTTTTTTAAATCTGGCTATTAAAGATCTGGGCTCAGTAAAAGTGACCATGAAACTGTCGGATTATCGTAAATACCTCTCTGCTTCACTCGTGTTCTTTAGGGAAGGAAATCTGCCGTCCCCACCCAGCCTGGCCGATATGTGACTCCAGACCCACAGCAACAAATTGCTCCTTCACTGCCCTCTGCAGTGGGCCAGCGAACCTGGGCAGTGAATGCCGGCCTTGCCAGTGACACTCACATCTCCAGAGTTAATTTTTAAAAAGCTCGGTCTGAGTATTTCTTTAACTTTACACACAGAGGAAATTATACCTATAAATCCAGAATCAATTTCACCCTGGTATCCTGTGTCTCCATAAACTAGAGGTGATCCAAAACTCGGCTGCCCCGTGTCCTAACTCACACCCAGTCCCACTCACCCATCACCCCCTGTTCTCGCTGACTGTGTCCTAACTCACACCGAGTCTCGCTCACCCATTACCCCCTGTGCTCACTGCCCCGTGTCCTAACTCGCACCGAGTCCCGCTCACCCATCACCCCCTGTGCTCATGGCCCCGTGTCCTAACTCGCACCAAGTCCCGCTCACCCATTACCCCCTGTGCTCACTGCCCCGTGTCCTAACTCACACCAAGTCCCGCTCACCCATCACCCCCTGTGTTCACGGCCCCGTGTCCTAACTCACACCGAGTCCCACTCACCCATTACCCCTTGTGCTCACTGCCCCGTGTCCTAACTCGCACCAAGTCCCGCTCACCCATCACCCCCTGTGCTCATGGCCCCGTGTCCTAACTCGCACCAAGTCCCGCTCACCCATTACCCCCTGTGCTCACTGCCCTGTGTCCTAACTCGCACCAAGTCCCGCTCACCCATCACCCCCTGTGCTCATGGCCCCGTGTCCTAACTCGCACCAAGTCCCGCTCACCCATCACCCTCTGTGCTCACTGGCCTACATTGGTTCCCGGTTAAGCAGCGCCTCGATTTCAAAATTCTCATCCTTGTTTTCAAATCCCTCCATGGTCCTCACCCCTCCTTGCCATATAATCCTACTAGACCCCTGCGCTCTGCTTATTCTGGCAATTTAAGCATCCCTGATTATAATCGCTCCACCATCGGTGGCCGTGCCTTCAGCTGCCTGGGCCCCAAGCTCTGAAACTCCCTCCCTAAACCTCTCCGCCTCTCTCTCCTCCTCTAAGACTCTCCTTAAAACCGACCTCTGTGACCAAGCTTTTGGTCACCTGTCCCTAATATCTCCTTATGCGGCTCGCTGTCGATTTTATTTTTGATAAGGCTCCTGTGAAGCACCCTGGGACGTTTCACTACATTAAAGGCGCTATATAAATAGAAATTGTTGTCTTGGCGATCAATAGTTTGTGTGGGGGAGGATGGTGGTGATAGTGAGCTGTGTTTTTGATTATAGAAATGATTGAATCAGTGACTCTAACAGCAGTTTGATGCGTCGTTGGCCTCAATGTTGCTTTCCTCTCTGTGTTGCAGAGCCCGAGTGTTAAGTTTCCCCTCTCTCCACGGTGCGTGACGATGTAGGCTCATTAACAGGCTATTTGTGGAACTGTTTTTAAATCTCTCCCCTCAGCGGCTTGGCCTTGTTATCCTTGGCCCCAGTGCTTCAGCCCGATCCCCGTCAGTCAGCTTTGGTAAATTGCAGGCAACCTGTGCAGCCGCCTCCATGGGCCTCACTGGGCCATAAATCATTAACACAAGCTTTGCTATCCTTTGCAAAACTGTCTGAACCCAGGTGGAAGTCACAATTCCCAGGTGAATGAGTTGGGATCTTAACAAAACCAGGGCACATTCAAGCATGGGTGTTTGAATTATTAATCTATCATTTTATTTTTTCATTTCTCCAGTGTTCATCAACCTTAATTGAGAAGGTGCATATTTAATATATTGTACCATTTGTAGAAACTTCTGTTGCTGAGTATTTTATAGAAACATAGAAAATAAGTGCAGGAGTAGGCCATTCGGCCCTTCGAGCCTGCACCGCCATTCAATGAGTTCATGGCTGATCATTCCCTCAGTACCCCATTCCTGCTTTCTCTCCATACCCATTGATCCCTTTACCCGTAAGGGAAATATCTAATTCCCTTTTGAATACATCCAATGAACTGGCATCAACAACTTTCTGTGGTAGGGAATTCCACAGGTTAACAACTCTCTGGGTGAAAAAGTTTCTCCTCATCTCGGTCCTATAACGCTTACCCCTTATCCTTCGACTGTGTCCCCTGGTTTTGGACTTCCCCAACATCGGGAACATTCTTCCTGCATCTAACCTGTCCAGTCCCGTCAGAATTTTATATGTTTCTATGAGATCCCCTCTCATTCTTCTAAACTCCAGTGAATAAAGGCGCAGTCGATCCAGTCTCTCCTCATATGTCAGTCCTGCCATCCCGGGAATCAATCTGGTACACCTTCACTGTGCTCCCTCAATAGCAAGAATATCCTTCCTCAGATTATAATTTGCACGGATCATTCTGCAATTCAATATTGGAATAGCTTGGTAATCTAATGAAATAATGTGCGGCAAACCAGTCCCACCCTCCCTTTCCCTCAACCTCTGTCTGTCCCACCTGTGACAGGGACTGTGGTTCTCCTATTGGACTGTTCAGTCACCTAAGGACTCATTTTTAGAGTGGAAGCAAGTCTTCCTCGATTGCGAGGGACTGCCTGTGATGATGATGGTGATGATGGTAATATTGCACAAACTAATGCTGATTTAGTCCTTGTGTCATTGTGTTCCTCGGTGGTCTGTATTGGGGAGTTTAGGTCTTGGCACCATTTCTCCTGCCCCCGCCCTATCACAGACCTTCCCTTTTGTTCTCCCCTCCCCTCCCCTCCCCCCTTTCTCTGCTCCGACACCGGCTTAAACACTGGTCACATCTCTAACTTCTGCCAGTTCTGATGAAGGGCCATCGACCTGAAACGTTAACTCTGTTTCTCTCTCCACAGATACTGCCTGACCCGCTGAGTATTTCCAGCATTTTCTGTTTTTATTTCAGATTTCCAGCACCCGCGGTATTGTGCTTTTGTTTTGTACAGTTTTATTTTCATGGGTCGCGTAAGTAGGAACCATGGGCCAGAAATTCGTTTGAGGGTTTTTTGAGGCGTTTAATGTCGGGCGCTGGATAAATTTAGCACCGGGAAATGGTTAGCGTCGACAGCCAACAAATTCAGCAGCTGGGCCCCGAGAGTGGAGCAGAACGCGAGGGGAGGTGTTCCACATTTATCGTAGGACGCTAGGCTGGGGGAGCGACAGAAGGCCCCAAGCTAAAGAGCCGGACTCGTAGTGTCCCGAGAGAGGCCACCCTGTAAAAATAAATCGCAACAAAAAACGTTCCCGATATATTACTGACCCCAAATAAAGTTACATCGCAAAAATAAATTCCTTCCCGTAGCCCCGGGACAGTTCTGCACGCCAACTTTCTCTGGCGGTATCACCGCAAGGTGCTACAGGTTCAGGGCAAAACTAAATGTTGTATCCGTGGCGATACCGGGGCGTTGCACACTGGCGCGATGCTCCTCAGTGCCGTCAGTACCGGTATTTAAAATAAACGTTCAACACCAGGTCTGTGTTCGAAGATTCAAGTGGTCTTTATTCGGGCCTATGGGGAGACCGCCTGCTCTCTGTCTATAGCCAGGATGATGCAAAGTTACAAACAACCTTTTATACACGTAATGATGCATGTCAGCCTCATGCACAATCCCTTGGCACAATTTGATTGGCCTAATGCCCGCGTGCACAGTGGTTCATTGGCTACTTCCTTTCCGCGTCACATAACGTCACTCGCCTATGTTTTACGCCGAGCTCGCGTAACGTTAAGGTACCGCCTCCATTACCGAGGAAGTGTCCGACTGATGTGACCACAATCTGTTGACCCTTGATGGATGGTTGGGCTGGATGGGGTCCTGTTAACATTTCACTGCTGCCCCATTGTTCTGCTTTCCTGCCCTCCTGGCCCCCTTTGGTTCAATCTCCAAGTCACATAGCTCACATCCAGCCGTTGGTCATTGCAAAGTCAACATCTTATTCCTAACGTTAGTCGCAACTGCCCATTAGCCACCTAGAAAATTGACCACTTGCAAAAGCCGATTAGCTCATGTGAGTCCCGAGACCCATTCGTAAGCCGTTAATTATAGCAGAGCTCGACTGCCTGACTTCACCGGCACACGGAATGCCGACGCTCGCAGCTGCAGACCCTGTAGGGCCCCTGTTCCCACCCTCGCCAGGGGCAGTATCCGAGCCCAGTTCCAGCCCATGTCTCCTTGGGGTCCACTAAATTGCTTCCTCTTTCTCCGTCCCCCCACTCACAGTTTGGGAGGGTGTCTGAGATTATTCCTGGGATTTCCTGGATATCATTGACATTCTGCTCCAATCTCCCCAGCGGTACCTGGGCCCGCTGAGAGCAGGTGTCAGCTGCCATCTGTCGGATCCCCCAAAGGACTCCCTGATAAAGTGCAACATCCCCACCGACACCTGGGAGTCCCTGGCCAAAGACCGCCCTAAGTGGAGGAAGTGCATCCGGGAGGGCGCTGAGCACCTCGAGTCTCATCGCCGAGAGCATGCAGAAACCAAGCGCAGGCAGCGGAAGGAGCGTGCGGCAAACCAGTCCCACCCACCCTTTCCCTCAACCACTGTCTGTCCCACCTGTGACAGGGACTGTGGCTCTCATATTGGACTGTTCAGCCACCTAAGGACTCGCTTTTAGAGTGGAAGCAAGTCTTCCTCGATTCCGAGGGACTGCCGATGATGATGAAAGGACTTCCCATCAAATGAAATTGGCGGCAAACATTGGGGGCCACCATCCTCGGCCAGATCCAGTGATCCGGCTCCCGTTCCTGGGCTGGCAGGATGCTGGTCTCTGAGATCCCCGTGTCGCCATGGCTCGGGTGTCTCTGTTCCCCCACCGAGGTCTCTGTGCTGGCACACTGGCCCTGAATCAGGTTTGGGCAACACTCCTCGCCTTGATACTGCAGCCCAATACAGGGGCAGTGCGACATTACTGCAGGTGCTGTGTTTTTTCAAACAACGTGTTAAACCACGGCCCTGTCCACCTGTTTACCTGGACATTATTGTGAAGAAGAAGATCACAGAAATCTCTTGGTCTGCAGGTGTCCTCAAACCTTGGTGCTTGTTCAACTCCATGCCATGTGTGGGATATTGCTGTGTGCAGACTGGCTGCTACATTTACTGAGCGAACACTAGGGGCAAGACTAGTCCTTGCCAGTCACACAAAGCACGCGCCGTGGAAGAGACATTCGAGCGAGGTGTAGAACGGGCTCCTGATTCATTAGGACTACTGGCAGACACCAATTTCATCTCCAGTGACTGCGCTTAACAAAACCTCATTATTGGGCTGTATAAAACTGTGGAACACTCTAAGGTTGTGAAAGATACTTGAATAAATGCAAATCTTTCAAGTCTTCCTTGTCTACAAATACCCAGTACCGTGTGCATCACAACCAGTGAAGTACATTTGAAGTGTAGTCACTGTTGTAATGTGGGAAACACAGCAGACAATTTGCGCACAGCAAACTCCCACACACAGCAATGTGATAATGACCAGATAATCTGTTTTAGTGATGTTGATTGAGGGATAAATATTGGCCCCAGGACACCGGGGAGAACTCCCCTGCTCTTCTTCGAAATAGTGCCATGGGATCTTTTACATCCACCTGAGAGAGCAGACGGGGCCTCGGTTTAATGTCTCATCTGGAAGACGGCCCCTCCGACAGTGCAGCACTCCCTCAGTACTGCCCCTCCGACAGTGCGGCGCTCCCTCAGTACTGCCCCTCCGACAATACAGCGCTCCCTCAGTACTGCCCCTCCGACAGTGCAGCACTCCCTCAGTACTGCCCCTCCGACAGTGCGGCGCTCCCTCAGTACTGCCCCTCTGACAGAGCAGCGCTCCCTCAGTACTGCCCCTCCGACAGTGCGGCGTTCCCTCAGTACTGCCCCTCCGATAGTGCAGCACTCCCTCAGTACTGCCCCTCCGACAGTGCGGCACTCCTTCAGTACTGCCCCTCCAACAGTGCGGCGTTCCCTCAGTACTGCCCCTCCGACAGTGCAGCACTCCCTCAGTACTGCCCCTCCAACAGTGCAGCACTCCCTCAGTACTGCCCCTCTGACAGTGCAGCACTCCCTCAGTACTGCCCCTCCGACAGTGCAGCACTCCCTCAGTACTGCACTGTCCAAGTCAACATGGATTTATGAAAGGGATATCCTTATTAGGTGGGAAATTGTGTTCGGGAAATTGATGGGATTGAAGGCCGATAAATCCCCGGGGCCTGATAGTCTGCATCCCAGAGTACTTCAGGAAGTGGCCCTGCAAATAGTGGATGCATTGGTGATCATTTTCCAACTGTCTATCGACTCTGGATCAGTTCCTATGGACTGGAGGATAGCTAATGTAACACCACTTTTTAAAAAAGGAGGGAGAGAGAAAACGGGTAATTATAGACCGGTTAGCCTGACATCAGTGGTGGGGAAAATGTTGGAATCAATTATTAAAGATGAAATAGCAGCACATTTGGAAAGCAGTGACAGGATCGGTCCAAGTCAGCATGGATTTATGAAAGGGAAATCATGCTTGACAAATCTTCTAGAATTTTTTGAGGATGTAACTAGCAGAGTGGACAAGGGAGAACCAGTGGATGTGGTGTATTTGGACTTTCAAAAGGCTTTTGACAAGGTCCCACACAAGAGATTGGTGTGCAAAATCAAAGCACATGATATTGGGGGTAATGTATTGACATGAATAGAAAACTGGTTGGCAGACAGGAAGCAGAGAGTCGGGATAAACGGGTCCTTTTCAGAATGGCAGGCAGTGACTTGTGAGGTGCCCTAGGACTCAGTGCTGGGACCCCAGCTATTTACAATATACATCAATGATTTAGATGAAGGAATTGAGTGTAATATCTCCAAGTTTGCAGATGACACTAAACTGGGTGGCGGTGTGAGCTGTGAGGAGGATGCTAAGAGGCTGCAGGGTGACTTGGACAGGTTAGGTGAGTGGGCAAATGCATGACAGATGCAGTATAATGTGGATAAATGTGAGGGTATCCACTTTGGTGGCAAAAACACGAAAGCAGAATATTATCTGAATGGCGGCAGATTAGAAAAAGGGAAGGTGCAACGAGACCTGGGTGTCATGGTTCATCAGTCATTGAAAGTTGACATGCAGGTACAGCAGGTGGTGAAGAAGGCAAATGGTATGTTGGCCTTCATAGCTAGGGGATTTGAGTATAGGAGCAGGGATGTCTTACTGCAGTTGTACAGGACCTTGGTGAGGCCTCACCTGGAATATTGTGTTCAATTTTGGTCTCCTAATCTGAGGAAGGACATTCTTGCTATTGAGGGAGTGCAGCGAAGGTTCACCAGACTGATTCCTGGCATGACTGGACTGACATATGAGGAGAGGCTGCATCGACTGGGCTTGTATTCACTGGAGTTTAGAAGGATGAGAGGGGATCTCATAGAAACATATAAAATTCTGATAGGGACTGGACAGGTTAGATGCAGGAAGAATGTTCCCGATGTTGGGGAAGTCCAGAATCAGGGGACATAGTCTAAAGATAAGGGGTAATCCATTTAGGACTGAGATGAGGAGAAACTTCTTCACTCAGAGTTGTTAACCTGTGGAATTCCCTCCCGCAGAGAGTTGTTGATGCCAGTTCATTGGATATATTCAAGAGGGAGTTAGATATGGCCCTTATCAAGGGATCAAAGGGGCATGGAGAGAAAGCAGGAAAGGGGTACTGAAGTGAATGATCAGCCATGATCTTATTGAATGGCGGTGCAGGCTCAAAGGGCCGAATGGCCTACTCCTGTATCTATATTCTATGTTTCTGTATTTCTATGTCCCTCCGACAGTGCAGTGCTCCCTCAGTACTGCCCCTCCAACAGTGCAGCACTTCCTCAGTACTGCCCCTCCAACAGTGCAGCACTCCCTTAGTACTGCCCCTCCGACAGTGCGGCACTCCCTCAGTACTGACCCTCCGACAGTGCAGCACTCCCTCAGTACTGCCCCTCCGACAGTGCAGTGCTCCCTCAGTACTGCCCCTCCAACATTGCAACACTCCCTCAGTACTGCCCCTCTGACAGTGCAGCACTCTCTCAGTACTGCCCCTCCGACAGTGCGGTGCTCCCTTGGCGCTGCCTCTCTGACTGTGCGGCCTAGATTTTTGTGCTGAAGTCTCTGGAGTGGGACTTGAATTCACAACTTTCTGACTCGGAGGTGAGAGTGCTGCCCACTGACACTGCTACATGCTGTAAGAGAAAAGAATCGTGTTCTAACTAAAATCTAGCTCTGATGGAGATGTTGGGGTATAAATTTGTCTTGGCCATTAGCTCATAAAGGGCAGATAGCAAAGTGTCAGTGCATGCTGCCATAAAGCCCAAGACACATTTATAGCCCAATCTCTTCACACTGGCTCACAGACAAAAGATATGCACCAAAACTGGAAGAGAGGTTATTACACAGCTGTCTTTAGCTTGACAACATTAGATCAGGAGGAAACTTCATTGAGGCTTTCATTTATGTGCAAGCAAAATCGACAATGGAAATGGATCAGATTGCAAGATGATGTAACCACATTTAATTGCTGTCTTATTGCAATAATATCCTTCAAATTTTGGGGACATGAGAACTTCAAAATAAATTATATTTTGAGAGTGAAAGTTTGAAGTATTTTGCAGTAGAATAATCTGTTTGCACTCCATGATCTTATTGAATGGCGGACAGGCTCGAGGGGCCGTATGGCCGAATCCTGCTCCTAATTCTTTTGTTTCTTATGTTCTTGTGTCCAACGTTGGGCAACAATTGACATTTTGCACTCCAGGAAAATATTCTACATGTACGTGACTAAAAAATTGTGATCGTTGTAAACCAAGATTATCAGGTAGGGATAAAAATGAGCCAAGAAAGCCATTTGATGTACAGCAAGGCATTCTACCGTGTGGACATTTTATGCCTTGGGAAAATAGCAGAAATAACAGAATGTCACAATCAGTTTAATGTGACAATGTAAATTATTATCATTGACATTGGCTTTATTTAACCAGTCTTTCCATTCCTAAAATACATTCCTGTATATGGTTTCTATTGATTTTTTAATTCATTCCCAGGATGTGGGTATCGCTGGCAAGGCCGGCATTTATTGCCCATCCCTAATTGCCCTTTGAGAAGGTGGTGGTGAGCCGCCTTCTTGAACCGCTGCAGTCCATGTGGTGAAGGTGCTCCCACAGTGCTGTTAGGGAGGGAGTTCCAGGATTGTGACCCAGCGACGATGAAGGAACGGCCGATATATTTCCAAGTCAGGATGGTGTGTGACTGGGAGGGGAACGTGGAGGTGGTGGTGTTCCCATGGACCTGCTGCCCTTGTCCTTCTAGGCGGTAGAGGTCGTGGGTTTGGGAGGGGCCAACATGTTAACAATGCATTGAACCTGCTCCATGTATATTGTGAGCCGATATTCCGGGATTGGGGCCCAGACTGAAGCTGTACACGTACAACATTGTCCACGCACTAACTGAATTGCAATTTTTGATATTGATCAAGTAAATTGCAATTTACGGTAGCGAAAGATCTTAATAAGCCAACTTTAAAAGTAAACGTAGTGCTAATCCTTATAGGCAGAACTCAGCCTACCTACAGTGGCTTATAGGGCTCAGACCAGCCAATGGCACCTGGGTATGTTTTGCCGCTGATGTGGTGCATGAGCAGGATGGGAGTAAACCCTCTTTCAAAATGACTCTCCCTGCTGCCCGAGGCATTGATACTTCTGGAAGTGTAAAATTCTCATCTTGTTTTCAAATCTCTTTGTCCCCTCAGCCCCCCCCGCCCCTGCCTCCCTATCTCTGTAATCTCCTCCAGCCCCACAACCCTCCAAGATGTCTGCACTCCTCCGATTCTGGCCTCGTGAGCATCCCCAATTATAATCCCTCCACCATCGGTGGCCGTGCCTTCAGGTGCCTGGGCCCCGTCCCTAAACCTCTCCCCCTCTCTTTCCTCCTTAAGACGCACCTTAATAACGAATGAAATCAGTGCAGTAGTGGAAAGTGATGTTGGCTCAGAAGATCAAGATGCAGAATCAGTTGCGGAGGGAAAGAAGTCACTGGTGGGAGTAGTCCATAGGCCCCCTAACAGTAGCTACACTGTAAGACAGAGTATAAACCAAGAAATAATGTAAGAATTGTAAGAAAGCTATTGCAATACTCATGGGCAATTTTAATCTTCTTATAGATCGGACAAATCAAATTGGCAAAGGTAGCCTTGAGGATGAGTTCATAGAGTGTATGTGGGATGGTTTCTTAGAACAATAGGTTGTGGAACCAACCAAGGAGCAGGCTATCTTAGATCTGGTAATGTGTAATGAGACAGGATTAATGAATGATTTCATAGTAAAGGATCCTCTAGGGAAGAGTGATCATAGCATGTTAGAATTTCAAATTCAGTTTGAGGGTGAGAAACGTGGATCTTAAACTAGTGTCCTGAACTTAAATAAAGGTAATTACAAAAGTATGAAAACAGAGTTGGCTAAAGTGGCCTGGGAAAATAGATTAAAGGTTAAGATGGTAGATAAACAGTGGCAGACATTTAAGGAGATACTTCATAACTCTCAGCAAAGATTTATTCCAGTGGGAAAGAAAGACTCTAAGAGAAGGATGAACCATCCCTGGCTAACTAAGGAAGTAAAGGATCGTGTCAAATTCAAAACAAAGGCATACAATGTTGCCAAGATTAGTGGTAGGCCAGAGGATTGGGAAATTTTTAGAAACAAGCAAAGGATGACTTTAAAAAAAATAGAGTGAGAAGATAGATTATGAGAGTAAACTAGAAAGAAATATAAAAACATACTAAGAGTTTCTACAGGTAGATAAAAATTAAGAAATTAGCTAAAGTAAATGCTGGTCCCTTAGAGGATGAGACTGGGGAATTAATAATGGGGGAACAGGGAAATGGCAGAGACTTTGACCAAATATTTTGTATCAGTCTTCACAAAGAAGACACTAAAAACATCCCAATAGTGGATAATCAAGGGGCTATAGGGAGGGAGGAACTTAAAACAATCACTATCACTAGAGAAAAAGTACTCGGCAAACTAATGGGACTAAAGGTGGACAAGTCCCCTGGACCTGATGGCCTGCATCCTAGGGTCTTAAAAGAAGTGGCTGCAGAGATAGTGGATGCATTGGTTGTAATCTACCAAAATTCCCTGGATTCTGGAGAGGTCCCAGCGGATTGGAAAACCGCAAATGTAACGCCCCTATTTAAGAAAGGAGGGAGACAGAAAGCAGGAAACTATAGCCCAGTTAGCCGAACATCTGTCTTTGGGAAAATGCTAGAGTTCATTATTCAGGAAGCAGTAGCAGGACATTTGGAAAAGCATAATTCAGTCAAGCAGAGTCACATGGTTTTATGAAAGGGAAATCATGTTTGACAAATTTGCTGGAGTTCTTCGAGGATGTAACGAGCAAGGTGGATAAGGGGGAACCAGTGGCTGGGGTGTATTTGGCTGAAAATACAGTCCATTATTTCGAAAGTCTGGGGGGTGAAGAAAGGCAGTAATTGCTGCAGAGTCTGTGTTCAATCTGCACTCTGTAATTGAGGGAATGAAATATTATTGAAGGCTTTCCATGAGGTTGGAAAGGTTAATGACTCGAAGTGAAAATGAAAACGTTGTTTTAGAAAGACGAGGAAGGAGTGTGCCGGGCTCTCCCACACATGCAGCGTTGCTCACGAACCTGTCTTGTCTCGGTTGAGACAGCACTTGCAGTATAGCTCAACTCCACTAGCTCTGTCTGGGGTGGGGTCAGCGGCCGGGCACAACACTGAAAATACTCATTCTCATTCTTCAGGTTATGTTGAAATGTGTCTGGTGAGCTGCTGTTAGTATTTTGTTATGTGGCTCGGTGTCAAATTTTTTATCTCATAACACTCCTGTGACACGCCCTGGGGCGCTTCACTGTGTTAAAGGCACTATATTAAAAAACAGAAAGACTTGCATTTATATAGCGCCTTTCATGACCACCGGACGTCTCAAACCACTTTACAGCCAATGAGTACTGTTGGAGTGTAGTCACTGTTATAATGTGGGAAACGCAGCAGTCAATTTGCGCACAGCAACGTGATAATGACCAGATAATCTATTTTGTTGCTTGAGGAATAAACATTGGCTCCTGTACACTAGGGAGAACTCCCCTGCTCTTCTTCAAAATAGTGCCATGGGATTTTTGCACCCACCTTGGTTGGGGCCTTGGTTTAATGTTTCATCCGAAAGACTGCCCCTCCAACAGTGCAGCGCTCCTTCAGTACTGCCCCTCCGACAGTGCAGCACTCCCTCAGTACTGCCCCTCCGACAGTGCAGCACTCCCTCAGTACTGCCCCTCCGACAGTGCAGCGCTCCCTCACTACTGCCCCTCCAACAGTGCAGCGCTCCCTCAGCACTGCCCCTCCGACAGTGAGGCGCTCCCTTAGCCCCTCCGACAGTGCAGCGCTCCCTCAGCACTGCCCCTCCGATAGTGCAGCACTCCCTCAGTACTGCCCCTCCGACAGTGAGGCGCTCCCTCAGTACTGCCCCTCCGACAATGCAGTGCTCCCTCAGTACCGCCCCTCCGACAGTGTAGCGTATAGGGATGGTTTTCTAGACCAATATGTCGAGGAACCAACTAGAGGGCTGGCCATCCTAGACTGGGTGATGTGTAATGAGAAAGGACTAATTAACAATCTTGTTGTGCGAGGCCCCTTGGGGAAGAGTGACCATAATATGGTAGAATTCTTTATTAAGATGGAGAGTGACACAGTTAATTCAGAGACTAGGGTTCTGAACTTGGGGAAAGGTAACTTCGATGGTATGAGACGTGAATTGGCTTGAATAGACTGCCAAATGATACTTAAAGGGTTTACGGTGGATAGGCAATGGCAAACATTTAAAGATCACATGGATGAACTTCAACAATTGTACATCCCTGTCTGGAGTAAAAATAAAATGGGGAAGGTGGCTCAACCGTGGCTAACAAGGGAAATTAAGGATAGTGTTAAATCCAAGGAAGAGGCATATAAATTGGCCAGAAAAAGCAGCAAACCTGAGGACTGGGAGAATTTTGTAATACAGCAGAGGAGGACAAAGGGTTTAATTAGGAGGGGGAAAATAGAGTATGAGAGGAAGCTTGCCGGGAACATAAAAACTGACTGCAAAAGCTTCTATAGATATGTGAAGAGAAAAAGATTCGTGAAAACAAACGTAGTCCCTTGCAGTCAGATTCAGGTGAATTTATAATGGAGAACAAAGAAATGGCAGACCAGTTAAACAAATACTTTGGTCCTGTTTTCACGAAGGAAGACACAAATAACCTTCCGGAAATACTAAGGGACCGAGGGTCTCGTGAGAAGGTGGAACTGAAGGAAATCCTTATAAAGTGGGAAATTGTGTTCGGGAAATTGATGGGATTGAAGGCCGATAAATCCCCAGGGCCTGATAGTCTGCATCCCAGAGTACTTAAGGAAGTGGCCCTAGAAATAGTGCATGCATTGGTGATCATTTTCCAACTGTCTATCGACTCTGGATCAGTTCCTATGGACTGGAGGGTAGCTAATGTAACACCACTTTTTAAAAAAGGAGGGAGAGAGAAAACGGGTAATTATAGACCGGTTAGCCTGACATCAGTAGTGGGGAAAATGTTGGAATCAATTATTAAGGATGAAATAGCAGCACATTTGGAAAGCAGAGACAGGATTGGTCTGAGTCAGCATGGATTTATGAAAGGGAAATCATGCTTGACAAATCTTCTAGAATTTTTTGAGGATGTAACTAGCAGAGTGGACAAGGGAGAACCAGTGGATGTGGTGTATTTGGACTTTCAAAAGGCTTTTGACAAGGTCCCACACAAGAGATTGGTGTGCAAAATCAAAGCACATGGTATTGGGGTTGATGTACTGACGTGGATAGAGAACTGGTTGGTGGACGGGAAACAGAGAGTCGGGATAAACGGATCCTTTTCAGAATGGCAGGCAGTGACTAGTGGAGTGCCGCAGGGCTCAGAGCTGGGACCCCAGCTCTTTACAATATACATTAATGATTTAGGTGAAGGAATTGAGTGTAATATCTCCAAATTTGCAGATGACACTAAGCTGGGTGACGGTGTGAGCTGTGAGGAGGATGCTAAAAGACTGCAGGGTGACTTGGACAGGTTAGGTGAGTGGGCAAATGCATGGCAGATGCAGTATAATGTGGATAAATATGAAGTTATCCACTTTGGTGGCAAAAACACGAAGGCAGAATATTATCTGAATGGCGGCAGATTAGGAAAAGGGGAGGTGCAACGAGACCTGGGTGTCAAGGTACATCAGTCATTGAAGGTTGGCATGCAGGTACAGCAGGCGGTGAAGAAGGCAAATGGCATGTTGGCCTTCATAGCTAGGGGATTTGAGTATAGGAGCAGGGAGGTCCTACTGCAGTTGTACAGGGCCTTGGTGAGGCCTCACCTGGAATATTGTGTTCAGTTTTGGTCTCCTAATCTGAGGAAGCGCGTTCTTGCTATTGAGGGAGTGCAGCGAAGGTTCACCAGACTGATTCCCGGAATGGTGGGACTGATGTATGAGGAGAGACTGGATCAACTGGGCCTTTATTCACTGGAGTTTAGAGGAATGAGAGGGGATTTAATAGAAACATATAAAATTCTGACGGGATTGGACAGGTTAGATGCGGGAAGAATGTTCCTGATGTTGGAGAAGTCCAGTACCAGGGGACATAGTCTTAGGATAAGGGATAAGCTATTTAGGACCAAGATGAGGAGAAACTTCTTCACCCAGAGAATTGTGAACCTGTGGAATTCTCTACCACAGAAAGTTGTTGAGGCCAGTTCGTTAGATATATTCAAAAGGGAGTTAGATGTGACCCTTGCAGCTAAAGGGATCAAGGGGTATGGAGAGAAAGCAGGAATGGAGTTCTGAGGGAATGATCAGCCATGATCTTATTGAATGGTGGTGCAGGCTCGAAGGGCCGAATGGCCTACTCCTGCACCTATTTTCTATGTTTCTATGTAATATCGGTGATTCTCTGCTCATCTGTCTTACTCTGCCCTGTCACAAATGCTCTAGGTTGACCCTACTCCTCCACTCTGCCTCTCATGAAGAACATTTCTCCAGTCAACTGGGCCAGTTCAGATTGAACCCGTTCTCAGTCATGCTCGTTCAGGGTAAAATGTCGAGTGCAATTAATTCCCCAGATATTGTTGACAATTCTACTGCCAAGAAATCCAGGATGGAGTGTTAGCCAGGTCACGCCACACTGTACGAAAAGCTCTCTAATACATTGCAATTACATTATATCGGCACGTAAATGTCTTTGATTTCTTCTGTCAGTGACTAAACAGGCTTTTTCTGTATTTGAATTGCAATGATTTGTATTGCTTCTTAATATTATCTAAACTGCAGTCCGCTATTTCATATACGTATAATCTCAGATCGTTTGTTAAAAGATGAATTGTTTTGTCATTTTATAGTTTATAAATATAACATTTCCCAATGTTGTCCTCGGAGGCCTGAGTCATGATAAATGTGCACTAATCGTTGAGTTCAGCCGATATTCCACTTCCGGAGAGATTATTGGGGAAACCCTTTCAACGTGTTGTACAATATCCTCCTGTTCATGATGTTAACACAGAGGTTACGCTGTTTATCCTAAATGGCTCCATGACTCTGCTCAAGTAGTGGATAAAGGAACACAACAACATTTGATGTGTACACACTAGTAACGCCAAGTGGGGCATGGAGAGTCCAACCAGCGGATCCCACTCTTTGTCAGCACAACCGTCACTGAGTCAGCCCAGAGAAGGGCTTCAAACCCAACCTAACCTCCCTTACAAAAACATAGATCGACTGACAAGGCTTGAGTTAAAATTCATTTTTAATTTTAATGCCACATGTCTTTGCAACAACAACTTGTATTTATACAGCGCCTTTAATCTAGTGAAACGTCCCAAGGTGCTTCACAGGAGCGTTATCAGACAAAATCAGGCACCGAGCCGCAAAAGTAGATATTCGGGCATCTTGCTCAAAGAGGTCGCTTTTAAGGGGCGTCTTAAAGGAGAAAATAAGCCCTGGCTTCACTGCCCTGCAGTGGGCCAAGCAACCAGAGGGTGGGTCACAGCACGGCACATGGTCACAGACAGGAAATCGCACTGGCCATTTTAGGGACACAGTTTTGGCGGAGAAGTTTCTGCCCCATTGGCAGCCGTGGCTCAGTGGGCAGCACCCTCGCCTCTGAGTCAGAAGGTTGTGGGTTCAAGTCCCACTCCAGGAACTTTGAGCACAAAAATCTAGGCTGACACTCCAGTGCAGTGCTGAGGGAGCGGAGCGCTGCACTGTCGGAGGGGCAGTACTGAGGGAGTGCCACACTGTCGCTGCTGGGGATGTTGGCCTGATCGAGAACACTGATGTTGGTGAAGGGGATATGCAGGATCTTGCGGAGACATCTTTGGTTGTATTTCTCCAACACTTTGAGGTGTCTACCATATATAGTCCATGTCTCTGAGCCATACAGGAAGGCAGGTATTACTCCTGCCCCATAGACCATGAGCTTGGTGCCAGATTTGAGGGCCTGGTCTTCAAACACTCTCTTCCTCAGGCAACCGAAGGCTGTGCTGGCGCACTAGAGGCGATGTTGGACCTTGTCCTCGATGTCTGCCCTTGCTGATAATAGGCTCCCTAGGTATGGAAAATGGTCCACATTGTCCAAGGCCTCGTCACGGATTTTGATGACTGGGGGCCAGTGCTGCGTGGCAAGGTCAGGTTGGTGGAAGACCTTTGTCTTATGGATGTTTAGTGTAAGGCCTATGCTTTCGTATGCCTCGGTGAAGGTGTTGATGATGGTTCGGATTTCGGCCTCTGAATTTGTGCAGATGCAACCATAGACACATCGAAACATCGAAGTATAGAAACATAGAAGATAGGTGCAGGAGAAGGCCATTCGGCCCTTCGAGCCTGCACCATCATTCAATAAGATCATGGCTGATCATTCCCTCAGAACCCCCTTCCCGCTCTCTCTCCATAACCCTTAATCCCTTTAGCTGTAAGAGCTATATCTAACTCCCTCTTGAATATATCCAATGAACTGGCATCAACAACTCTCTGCGGCAGGGAATTCCACAGGTTAACAACTCTCTGAGTGAAGAAGTTTCTCCTCATCTCAGTCCTAAATGACCTACCCCCTATCCTAAGACTGTGTCCCCTGGTTCTGGACTTCCCCAACATCAGGAACATTCTTCCCGCATCTAACCTGTCCCGTCCCGTCAGAATTTTATATGTTTCTATGAGATCCCCTCTCATCCTTCTAAACTCCAGTGTATAAAGGCCCAGTTGATCCAGTCTCTCCTCATATGTCAGTCCTGCCCTCCCTGGAATCAGTCTGGTGAACCTTTGTTGCACTCCCTCAATAGCAAGAACGTCCTTCCTCAGATTAGGAGACCAAAACTGCACACAATATTCCAGGTGAGGCCTCACCAAGGCCCTGTACAACTGCAGTAAGACCTCCCTGCTCCTATACTCAAATCCCCTAGCTATGAAGGCCAACATACCATTTACCTTCTTCATCGCCTGCTGTACCTGCATGCCAACTTTCAATGACTGGTGAACCAAGACACCCAGGTCTCGTTGCACCTCCCCTTTTCCTAATCTGCCACGTCCGTGTACTGTAGTTCAATGACAGAGGATGGGACAGTCTTGGATCTAGCCTGGAGGCGATAAAGTTGAACAGGTTCCCATGGGTTCTGCAGTTTAGTTCCACTCAAGCGGGAAACTTGTTGAGTGTGAGGTGGAGCATTGTAGCGAGGAAGATCGAGAAGAGCGTTGGTGCGATGACACAGCCCTGCTTGACCCCGGTCCAGATGTGGATTGGGTCTGTGGTGGATGGGTGGGGGGGTGAAGAATGGGGCAGTGGGTGTTCCCCGGTGATTTCCCGGGGCTCTGCCGCTCCGTGTCCGCTCGATGCAGCCTGTGCTAATCTCCCCGAGGAATGGACTTCCAGAGAGTGCGGTGGGAGCAAGAAGCCTGCAATCATTTCAGAAATAATCGGATCTCGCAAGGAGCTGACTTTGTAATCTTTCTGCATGATTGAATACATGATGGGCCAAATGGCCTCCTCCGACTGCCATTATTTTATTAGTTTCCTTTAAATCACATAATACTTGAGTTATTGATTTCCGCCGTCCCGCTAGTCTCCTCCTGCTGGGAATAGCTTAGTTATTTAAAGTAATTTTCACTCAGCCGCTCAGGCATTTATTGTCAAAGGAACAATATAATTGGTGAGAGAAAGAGATACGACTATCTGCATGAATTGCAATGCATTTTCTTTATTAAAGTCTCTTCCCCTCACCCTTTTCCTCCCCCTCCACTGAATCCAAGAACAAATCTTCTGCAGTAGCAGCTTGCGTCAGTCGAAGTTTCCAAGGAGCGCGGTGCAAGAGCAGCCTCTGATTATGTTTCTCCGTATGGCAGTGCGGTGTATACTTGCCTTGTACACATGGATTTTGCAATGCAATGACGGCGGAACTCTCACTGTTCACCATCATTACGTCCCTGAAACTGACCGCAACTTCAGGATAAGAATGAGGAGCAGGAGTCGGCCATTCGGCCCCTCGAGCCTGCTCCACCATTCAATAAGTTCATGGCTGATCTTCGACCTCAACTCCACTTTCCCGCCCGATCCCCATATCCCTCGATTCCCTTAATATCCAAAAATCTATCAATCTATGTCTTGAATATACTCAATGACTCAGCCTCCACAGCCCTCTGGGGCAGAGAATTCCAAAGATTCACCACCCTCTGAGTGAAGAAATTCCTCCTCATCTCAGTCCTAAATGGCCGACTCCTTATCCTGAGACCGTGCCCCCTGGTGCTGGACTCTCCAGCCCGGGGGAAACATCCTCTCAGCATCTACCCTGTCAAGCCCTGTAAGAATTTTGTATGTTTCAATGAGATCACCTCTCATTCTTCTAAACTCTGGAGAATATCGGCCCAGTCTGCTCAATCTCTTCTCATAGGACAATCCCCCCATCCCAGGAATCAGTCTGGTGAACCTTCGTTGCACTCCCTCTATGGTAAGTATATCCTTCCTCAGGTAAGGAGACCAGAACTGAGCACAATACTCCCGGTGTAGTCTCACCAGGGCCCGATATAATTACAGTAAGACGTCTTTACTCTGACACTCAAATCCTCCTGTAATAAAGGCCAACATGAATATAGTACGTGTGCAGATAAATGCGGAAATCCTGAGGTTATGCTCCATCATTCACTGCTCCGACACGGACCACGCCGTGGACCGCCCCTATAGCTGGCAAGCTGATGCAAATTGAAGCTTTTCCGCTCCAATATCACTGTTAAACAGCCCAGAAAAAGATAAGCCTTGTTGGACTAGGTGTAACTGAGCTTTTAATGATGTATTGACTACTCCACAACCGTTTTGGCCCTGAAAAACAACATTTATATTTGGGGAATGTCAAATTTCTACAATTGGATAAAACAGTTAAAATAATAAAACAAATTAAAGTTTGTTTGAGATTTCAGCTTCTACCTGCAGCCCATGTCTATGTCCCCATCTTTATTTCGCTCTCTGTAAAATTTTTAAAGAGTGAAATGATAATCGGTGCTTTTTATTTCCTGGTTTGCTGTCTGTGAGAATTACTTAACGTGATTGGCTGCCTCAACAGCTTGATTACATCACTGGAGATCCCCTTTTGACAGCGCTACAATCAAATTAAGGTCGAGAAAGGCTAAAGTTTTTGCCACAGAGATTGCGAGATTTTTGTGGGCCGCTTTCTTCGAGGTCAGCGGCGAGCGAGCGCCATGCTTCACCGCTGACCGGAGACTCCGGGCCGTTATATGACCGAACCCCACAAAGGTTTCTGGTGAGTACTGCTGTGCACACAAAGCTACTGCAGGAAAGATCATTCCTCTGTGCTGCATAAATAAAATGCTGCAAGATTTACTTCATGTCGCATATTAAAATAAGTGAATTGGGAAAGGGGTCTAGTGTGGATAATGACGTTTATGTTTTTAAATCAATTGTGTGGTTTTGAATTGGAATCAACAATTCGAGCTAAAGCTGCAATGTTGGCAGGCTGTGAGGGGAAGTGCTGCAGTCCGTAAGGTATCGATAGAAAAAGCAATTGAGAAGCAAGACATTCTATGTAGCGTAAAATAAATTACTCTCAACAGTGCTGTCCAGGAGCCAAGCTCGACCTGAGTACTTTGAAAATAACTCAGTGCAATACACAGAAGCAGTGTGAGCATCATGCAATTAAAGCAGTTCCCTTTCTCAATTCAGTTATGTTAATATTTGGGGTAAGGATCCCCTATCGATACACGCCCGGTGGAGTGGTCAGCGCCCCTGGGGTCTACCCACCTTCTGCTCCATGCCAACGCTCTCCACTCTGCCAGATTTCCCAAGCTTTCCGCCACCCTCTGCTCTTCTGTTGCAACCGTTTACACCTCCTCGAGACCCGTCTTTTGTTTTTTCACTTGCCCCATTACCGTCTCCATTCTGCCTCGCTGGAGGGGCACCGGAGAGGTGTGAGTTCGGGGCGAAGGAGAGCCGAGGGCCCTGGGGCAGCACGGACCCAGCCCACACTGCGATATGTGAGCGCACTAGGTCTGTGCAGTAGAGCAGGTCTCCAGTCGTCCTGGTTAACCCTTGCCACTGGACCAAGACCTCGCTCTGTCAAGCCCGTGTGGTGGCTGGTGTGCAATGGTCACCCCACGTTAAAACAATCCACACACAGGTATCTTCCACCCTTCAGGATGTTCGGGATCTGGAATATTAGGCCCATCATTGAAACACCTGTGAACTTTTTGATGTGGAAGCAAGTCATACTCGACTCGAGGGACTGCCTATGATGATTGCCTCGTTTGAGAGAGCAGACGGGATCTCGGTTTAACGCCTCATCCAAAAGACAGTGAACAACAATGATTAAAAAATGAAGGGTTGAAGGTGTGAGTAAAGTTATGAACACACAAATATTTCTCTCTCTTTGTACGAACAACGGCAGGAGGGCAGAACCGATAAGACGATTACGATTCAAGTGCCAAGTCTGCATGCTGCTTATCTCCATGCGGCTCTGACCTGGGATTAGACGCTGAGTGACACGGCTTGTGGCCAGTGCTGAGCTGGTTTTGTTGAGGAAAGAGACAGCAGCGTAGACTCTCTGTGTTGAGCTGGGAGCTGCTCCTGGCACGGTGCAGTGAGTGTAAGATCAGCCCTTTGGAGAAGTGACGATGTGAGGGACATGAGCTCCCAGTCAGCCGACAGACGGAAATGGGATTCGGACACTTCAAGGCAAAAATGGTTTCAACCCTTCAAGGTTGCAAGTATTTTGTCTTTCCAAAAAGCTGTATGGGACAGAGGAAGACCAAATAAATGTGGAATTAGTCACCAAATATACTGTCAGCCATGGCACGGTCGACGCACCCTCGCCTGAGTCAGAAGGTTGTGGGTTCAAGTCCCACTCCAGAGCCTTGAGCACAAAATCTAGGCTAACACGGCAGTGCAGTACTAAAGGAGCGCCGCACTACCAGAGGAGCAGTACTGAGGGTGTGCTGCACAGTCGGAGGGGCAGTACTGAGGGAGCGCCGCACTGTCGCAGGGGCAGTACTGAGGGAGCGCCGCACTGTCAGAGGGGCAGTACTGAGGGAGCGCTGCACTGTCGGAGGGGCAGTACTGAGGGAACGCCGCACTGTCGGAGGAGCAGTACTGAGGGAGTGCTGCACTGTCGGAGGGGCAGTACTAAAGGAGCGCCGCACTGCCGGAGGGGCAGTACTGAGGGAGTGCTGCACTGTCGGAGGGGCAGTACTGAGGGAGTGCTGCACTGTCGGAGGGGCAGTACTAAAGGAGCGCCGCACTGCCGGAGGGGCAGTACTGAGGGAGTGCTGCACTGTCGGAGGGTCAGTGCTGAGAGAGTGCTGCACTGTCGGAGGGGCAGTACTGAGGGAGCGCCGCACTGTCGGAGGGGCAGTACTGAGGGAGTGCCGCACTGTCGGAGGGGCAGTACTGAGGGAGTGCTGCACTGTCGGAGGGGCAGTACTAAAGGAGTGCCGCACTGCCGGAGGGGCAGTACTGAGGGAGTGCTGCACTGTCGGAGGGTCAGTGCTGAGAGAGTGCTGCACTGTCGGAGGGGCAGTACTGAGGGAGTGCCGCACAGTGCTCCCTCAGTACTGCCGCTCTGACAGTACTGCACTGGAGTGTGGGCCTGGATTTATATGCTCTAAACCTTCTGATTCAGAGGCGAGAGAGCTGCTCACTGCGCCACAGCTGACTACCCCTTTCAGATGCAGTTAAAGAAGCTTCTATGTATATAACTATTTCTGTTTGTTGCAATGTAGTTTATTCTGTGTAGAAGCATCAACCCTTGGTGTAGAATTTTATTAGGTCCGCATTTCATTTCTGCGCTGCTTAAGAGATCAGTCCCTTGCTGCACGCACATGTCACAATAGGATTTTATTAGATCACTGTGCGGATGGCAAACTCAAAAGCTGCAGAAACAGGAATTAACTCTACAAAAAACATAAATGCTAATTAGAATTTAAATGGAGAGAGATTGCAAAATGCTGCAGTACAGAGGGACCTGGGGGTCCTTGTACATGAAACACAAAAAGTTAGTATGCAGGTACAGCAAGTAATCAGGAAAGCAAATGGAATCTTGGCCTTTATTGCAAGGGGGATAGAGTATAAAAGCAGAGAAGTCCTGCTCCAACTGTACAGGGTATTGGTGAGGCCACACCTGGAATACTGCTTACTGTTTTGGTCTCCGTATTTAAGGAAGGATATATGACGAGGTGGATGCAGAGAGGATGTTTCCACTGATGGGGGAGACTAGAACTAGGGGGCATGACCTTAGAATAAGGGGCCGCCCATTTAAAACAGAGATGAGGAGAAATTTCTTCTCTCAGAGGGATGTAAATCTGTGGAATTCACTGCCTCAGAGAGCTGTGGTAGCTGGGTCATTGAATAAATTTAAGACAGAAATAGACAGTTTCTTAAACGATAAGGAGATAAGGGATTATGGGGAGCGGGCGGGGAAGTGGAGCTGAGTCCATGATCGGATCAGCCATGATCTTATTGAGTGGCGGAGCAGGCTCGAGGGGCTGTATGGCCGACTCCTGCTCCTATTTCTTATGTTCTTATACTTGCATTGGAGGCAGTTCAGAGAAGGTTCACTCGGTTGATTCAGGGGATGAGGGGGTTGACTTATGAAGATAGGTTGAGTATGTTGGACCTCTACAAATTGGAGTTCAGAAGAATGAGAGGTGATCTTATTGAAACATATAAGATAATGAGGGGGCTCGACAAGGTGGATGCAGAGAGGATGTTTCCACTCATAGCGGAAACTAAAACTAGGGGACATCATCTTAGAATAAGGGGCCGCCCATTTAAAACTGAGATGAGGAGAAATTTCTTCTCTCAGAGGGTTGTAAATCTGTGGAATTCTCTGTCCCAGAGAGCTGTGGAGGCTGGGTCATTGAATATATTTAAGGTGGAGATAGACAGATTTTTGAGCGATAAGGGAGTGAAGGGTTATGGGGAACGGGCGGGGAAGTGGAGCTGAGTCCATGATCAGATCAGCCGTGATCTTATTGAATGGGGGAGCAGGCTCAAGGGGCCGAATGGCCAACTCCTGCTCCTGTTTCTGATGTTTCTTATGTTACTGTCATTAACTGGTGCAGTCTGGCACTGATATTATTGAGGGTGAATTGATCAATCTCTCCCTTCTAGTAAGAAGCAGTGCTAGCAGGGAGAACAGATCGGACAATCGACGCTCCATTGTTCCTGCACTAGCTCGTTCTGTACTTTCCTTTCACCCAACAGTAGATTGGAGTGGGATAGCGAATCTTGTACGCCTCTTCAGTGCCAACACTGTCTGCTCATTCCCTCTAAAATGTCAGGCTTGTCCATTCAATCTCTCAGAAGAAACATAAGAATTAGTAGCAGGAGTCGTCCATTCGGCCCCTCGAGCCTGCTCCGCCATTCAATAAGATCACGGCTGATCTTCGACCTCAACTGCACTTTCCCGCCCGATCCCCATATCCCTCGATTCCCCGAGAGTCCTCTCCTCCCAAGAATCGGTCTAGTGAACCTTCGTTGCACTCCCTCTAAGGCAAGTATATCCTTCCCTGGTGTCCTGGCCAATGTTTATTCCTCAATCAACAACAAAAAACAGATTATCTGGTCATTATCACAGTGCTGTGTGTGGGAGCTTGCTGTGCGCAAATTGGCTGCCGCATTTCCCACATTACAACAGTGACTACACTTCAAAAGTACTTCATTGGCTGTAAAGCGCTTTGAGACGTCTGGTGGTCGTGAAAGGCGCTATATAAATGCAAGTCTTTCTTTTTCTATGTACCAGCTAAAACGAAAAAAAAACACACACAGCAGGTGCTGGAAAGCCAGCCCGAAATATATTTCGACAATACAGTGCTGACTTGTACGTCCATGTTAAGTGTGGCGCTATAGGCTAGACATTCCGAACTTGTGCTCCGCGTACAGTGCTTTTTCCACCGGAAAGGGACACTGGGAATTCGGGTCCCAGGATTTCCAATCCATTAATTATATAGAACAAGTCAAATCCATCAGGCCCATTTAGCTCACTCCCTCTGCCACAGCATCGTAAGCCCTTAACAGGCCCGAAACCAAACCGAGGGCAGAGTAGGGGTTCCAACCCTCCGGGATTGCGCTGCAGTCTGTGGGAATTAAAACGGAATCTCCCGCTGCCAGCTAAGTGAAAAATCATCCGGACAATTTATCTTTTTTAAAAAGGCAGCAGTGTGGGGTCGGGGCTGTTGGAGGCCGACAGTCACGTGATCACACCTCCAGGAATGTGCTCCACTAGAGTTGGCAACCTTAGAGCCATAATCGGAAAAAACTTTTCCAAAAACCTATTAAGATAAATTATTCCAATTGTCCGGTATCCTTTACATTCAGTTGTTGGGGGTGGGGGAGTCTGGTTTCCTTTATTTCAACCCCATCTCTCCGTGTCTTTGTCTCTGTTTCATTCTGTCTGTCCCGGCTTGTGGAACTTGCTAGCTCCTGCTCTTTCCCAGGTTTTATTTCGGAGCAGCTGATTTTTCGAAGCAGCATTGTTCACCGGTGTCTCCGACTGCCCTGCCCCCGGCCAGCAATGTTTGGTTTCATTAATTCTCAAGATGTGGGCATTCAAACAACAACAGCTTGTATTTATACAGCGCCTTTAACGCAGTGAAACGTCCCGAGGCGCTACACAGCGGTGTTTTAAGAATAAAAAAATACACTGGACACCAAGCCGCATAAGAAATAATTACGGCAGATGACCAGAAGCTGGGTCAAAGAGGTCGGTTTTAAGCAGCATCTTGAAGGAGGAGAGAGAGGTAGAGAGGCGGAGAGGTATAGGGAGGGAGTTCCAGAGCTTGGGGCCCAGGCAACAGAAGGCACGGCCACCGATGGTGGAGCGATTATAATCAGGGATGGTCAGGAGGGCAGAATTAGAGGAGTGCAGGTATCTCGGGGAGGTTGTGGGGCTGGAGGAGATTACAGAGATAGGGAGGGGGAGGGCCATGGAGGGACTTGTAAACAAGAATGAGAATTTTGAAATCAAGGCATTGCTTAACCGGGATCCAATGTCGGTCAGTGAGCACAGGGGGTGATGGGTGAGCGGGACTCGGTGCGAGTTAGGACACGGGGCAGTGAGCACAGGGGGTGATGGGTGAGTGGGACTTGGTGCGAGTTAGGACACGGGGCAGTGAGCACAGGGGGTGATGGGTGAGCGGGACTGGGTGCGAGTTAGGACACGGGTCAGCGAGCACGGGGTGCTAGGTGAGTGGAACTTGGTGCAAGTTCGGACATGGGGCGATGGGTGAGCGGGATTGGGTGCGAGTTAGGACATGGGGCAGCGAGCACAGGGGGTGATGGGTGAGTGGGACTTGGTGCGAGTTAGGACACGGGGCAGTGAGCACAGGGGGTGATGGGTGAGTGGGACTTGGTGTGAGTTAGGACACGGGGCAGTGAGCACAGGGGGTGACGGGTGAGTGGGACTTGGTGCGAGTTAGGACACGGGGCAGTGAGCACAGGGGGTGATGGGTGAGTGGGACTTGGTGCGAGTTAGGACACGGGGCAGTGAGCACAGAGGGTGATGGGTGAGTGGGACTTGGTGCGAGTTAGGACATGGGGCAGCGAGCACAGGGAATGATGGGTGAGCGGGACTCGATGCAAGTTAGGACACGGGGCAGTGAGCACAGAGGGTGATGGGTGAGTGGGACTTGGTGCGAGTTAGGACACGGGGCAGTGAGCACAGGGGGTGATGGGTGAGTGGGACTTGGTGCGAGTTAGGACACGGGGCAGTGAGCACAGGGGGTGACGGGTGAGTGGGACTTGGTGCGAGTTAGGACACGGGGCAGTGAGCACAGGGGGTGATGGGTGAGTGGGACTTGGTGCGAGTTAGGACACGGGGCAGTGAGCACAGAGGGTGATGGGTGAGTGGGACTTGGTGCGAGTTAGGACACGGGGCAGTGAGCACAGGGGGTGATGGGTGAGTGGGACTTGGTGCGAGTTAGGACATGGGTCAGCGAGCACAGGGGGTGATGGGTGAGCGGGACTGGGTGCGAGTTAGGACACGGGGTAGAACGTGGGATCACTGGCAAGGCTGGCATTTATTGCCTGTCCCAGAGACGGCAGAGGTGGTGAGCTGCCTTCTGGAGTCACTGAAAGGTGTTTGATACAACTGAGTGTGTCGCTGGGCCATTTCAGGGCAGTTAAGAGTCAACCACATTGCTGTGGGTCTGGAGTCACATATCGGCCAGACCGGGTAAGGGCGGCAGATTTCCTTCCCTAAAGGACCAGATGGGTTTTTACGACAATCCGGTAGTTTCAGAGTCAATTGATTTTATTCCAGATTTTTTAAACCGAATTCATGGTGGGATTTGAACTAGGCATTCTCTGAATTACTTGTCCAGTAACATAACCCCTGCACCACCGTACCCCGTAGTGCAGGACAGAAGAAGAACATAAGAATTAGGAGCAGGAGTCGGCCATTCGGCCCCTCGAGCCTGCTCCGCCATTCAATAAGATCACGGCTGATCTTCGACCTCAACTCCACTTTCCCGCCCGATCCCCATATCCCTCGATTCCCCGAGAGTCCAAAAATCTATCGATCTCAGCCTTGAATATACTCAACGACTCAGCATCCACAGCCCTCTGGGGCAGAGAATTCCAAAGATTCACCACCCTCTGAGTGAAGAAATTCCTCCTCATCTCAGTCCTAAATGGCCGAGCCCTTATCCTGAGACTGTGACTCCTGGTTCTGGACTCTCCAGCCCCGGGGGGAAACGCCCTCTCAGCACCTACCCTGTCAAGTCCTGTAAGAATCTTGTATGTTTCAATGAGATCACCTCTCATTCTTCTAAACTCTAGAGAGTATCGGCCCAATCTACTCAATCTCTCCTCATAGGACAACCCTCCCGTCCCAGGGATCAGTCTGGTGAACCTTCGTTGCACTCCCTCAATGGTAAATATATCCTTCCTTAGGTAAGGAGACCAGAACTGTGCGCACAATGATTTAAAAGTCCTAGTGGTCTTGCACTTACAAGAACCGTTTATATTTTACTGTAAAATTTGAGAAAAACCCAGAAATCTGTGCATTTACTGCCCACCTTATATTCAGAATAAGCTTGAAACAGCTTCTCCAGCCAGAAAATCGAGCTGGCACTGTTGTAAATTCTCTTTAAATTACTTTCAGGTTGGATAACTCGAACCTCAGTTTCTATGGCCAAATCTCCAGAACGTATCTCGTTGACCTCTGAAATCAGTACAGTGGGAGTTACCAACATAACCTTCCGATCTGTAGGAACTAATAAGTTGGGAAAGAACTACTCTTGACTCCAGAGGAGACAGGGAAAGCTGAAATAGTAAGTCTTGAGTCAGGTCCAGGGTCGGGAGTGAGGAGGTTATTCCAGGTGGCGGTTCAGGGAGTTGCGGATGCTGATGAGCGACAACAACAACAACTTATATTTATATAGCGCCTTTAACGTAGTAAAACGTCCCAAGGTGCTTCACAGCGGTGTTACAGACAAAACAAATAAATTTGACACCGAGCCACAAAAGAAGAAATTACGGCAGATGACCAAAAGCTCGGTTAAAGAGGTAGGTTTTAAGGAGCATCTTAAATGAGGAGAGAGAGGTAGAGAGGTTTAGGGAGGGAGTTCCAGAGCTTGGGGCCCAAGACGCTTATAATATCGCTGCTGGCCATCACGTTAAATTGGCGTTCGCACAAACGGGGCCGCTATTAACGGTGTGGACTGTCGATGGAAAATCATGGCTTGAGGCAGGTGGCGGGTGGGGAGATCAAACTCCTAGCAGGCAGGCAAGGCTCTGTACAGGGAGCGTGCATTGCTGAAATTACCTCCCAGCATAAACATCCCCACTCTGTCTCTCATTCTGCACAGCAACACCTTGTTTACATCACACTAACAGCTCACACAGAACCGCCGTGATTCTCCTGCCATTTGACAGGTGGCATTTAACTGCAGCTCGATGACAGTCGGCTTGGTGGTAATTGTTCAGCCTCTGCGCATTGTTCACCAAATCACTTTGTGCAGCATGATGGGTCCTGCAGCAAAATAATAGTGGTGTGTGTGTGTACGTATGTGTGTGTGTGTACGTGTGTGTGTACGTGTGTGTATATACGTGTGTGTGTGTACGTGTGTGTGTGTGTGTACGTGTGTGTGTGTGTACGTGTGTGTGTGTGTGTATGTCTGTGTGTGTGTGTACGTGTGTGTGTACGTGTGTGTATATACGTGTGTGTGTGTACGTGTGTGTGTGTGTACGTGTGTGTGTGTGTGTGTGTATACGTGTGTGTGTATGTGTGTACGTCTGTGTGTGTGTGTGTATGTGTGTGTGTGTGTGTGTACGTGTGTGTGTGTGTACGTGTGTGTGTGTGTGTGTATACGTGTGTGTGTGTGTGTGTGTACGTCTGTGTGTGTGTGTGTATGAGAGAGTGTGTGTGTGTGTGTGTATGAGAGAGTGTGTGTGTGTGTGTGTGTATGAGAGAGTGAGTGTGTGTGTGTGTATGAGAGAGTGTGTGTGTGTGTGTATGAGAGAGTGTGTGTGTGTGTGTATGAGAGAATGTGTGTGTGTGTGAGTGTGTATGAGAGAGTGTGTGTGTGTGAGAGTGTATGAGTGTGTGTGAGAGTGTATGAGAGTGTGTGTGTGTATGAGAGAGTGTGTGTGTATGAGTGTGTGTGTGTGTGTGTATGAGTGTGTGTGTGTATGAGTTTGTGTGTGTGTATGTGTATGAGTGTGTGTGTATGTGTATGAGTGTGTGTGTGTGTGTATGTATGTGTGTGTGTGTGTATGAGTGTGTGTATGAGAGTGTGTGTGTGTGTGAGAGTGTATGAGAGTGTGTGTGTGTGTATGTGTGTGTGTATGAGTGTGAGTGTGTGTGTGTATGAGTGTGTCTGTGTGTATGTGAGTGTGTGTAGGTTTGACGAGAGACCTTGTTCAGGATAGAACGGCAAGCTTTGTAATGAGGGTGTAACAGGCGCCGCTCCCCTCTGTCTGCCATTGGTAGTCTGAGTATTGTTCAATAAAATAATCGGGATTTCCCTGTGTACTGTATGCATCGGTAAGTATACTCACAGGTTTGTAGAGCTGTTGAGTTGTGAGTGACCTTGTCCATAGAATGTGCCTGGTGTGGATTTGTGATATTGTGTAAGCACTTTACACAAGGTATCCCCAGGAAGGACTCCTGCCTGTGCTAGTGAGAGCCATAACCAGAATGGAATCCAAGTGCCAATATCTCACTGAACAGCGCAGTGTCACTGTGTATGCAGCAAATTGTGGCAATTAAACTGTGCGCTGCAATCATCATTAAGTAAATTGAATAAAATCTATTTCACATTTATTTGATGCATTTTTTAAGATTCATTAAGTTGTTCAGGAAAGGCATAAATTGGGGACTGGCAGTCAATGTGCCGATGGCAATGGTTTTGAGAACTGCAGTCGTGAATAAGAGTTTGAATTTGACTGCTCTGAGTAAAATTGAAGGCAGAATTGTAGTGTACGATGAATTGGGAACGGTAGCAAAGTGATTATGTTGCTGCAGCAGTAATCCCGAGGCCTGGACCACTGATCCAGGGACACGAGTTCAAATCCCACCACGGCAGCTGGGGAATTTAAAATCAACTAATTAAATAAATCTGTAATAAAACACTAGTATCAGTAATGAAACTACCAGATTGTCGTTAAAAACCCATCTGGTTCGCTAATATCGCTAAAAGATCTCATGGCACTATCTCAAAGAAGAGCAGGGGAGTTCTCCCCGGTGTCCTGGGGCCAATATTTATCCCTCAACCAACATCACTAAAACAGATTATCCGGTCATTATCACATTGCTGTGTGTGGGAGCTTGCTGTGCGCAAATTGGCTGCTGCGTTTCCCACATTACAACAGTGACTGCACTTCAAAAAGTACTTCATTGGCTGTAAAGCGCTTTGGGACATCTGGTTGCGAAAGGCACCAAAGAAGTGCAAGTCTTTCTTTCATTGATGTGCCAGTTATGTTCAGGGCACAGACAGTGCGAGACTTCCTGATGTGGAGCAGCCGGCACAACCCTCCTGATACTTGTTCATGGATGGCACCATTCCCTTGTGCCAGACACCATGGAGTGCAAGTAGTAATGACAGCAATTGAACTGAAGGATGATTAGCTGGGGCGGTGCTTGTAGAAACATTAATGATCGGGGTCGTTCCATTGATCCCCAGAGAGTGCCGATATTATCGTCAATCGATGGATTTATTTTCCCAGTCTGCACAAATTTTGCACGTTTCTCTTCAGAGTTCGCAATATATTGGCCTAACATTCCACATCAAAACTATACCCTGGAGATTTGAATACAGTGCCTCTGGGTTTGTATCTGGTTTTTCACTCTCCGGTTGGGGTGGGGTGTAGAATGTTTCAGTATAAGGGGTGTCGCAGTTGTGTGAGGCGGACTGGTTGGGCCGGGTGCTCTTTGCTTTTCTGTCATTGTTCATTGTTCATTGGTTTATATGTAACCTTCAGGGCTGCTGACCGAGGGCCGTGCGGCTCTTTGTCGGCCGGCGCGGACACGATGGGCCGGAATGGCCTCCTTCTGCGCTGTAACTTTCTATGTCACTCAAGGCACAATGATGTATTATTGATTATTTCCCTGCTGATCCTGTGGCACAGGCAACGATAATACAATTGTCACCAAAATCAGAATGAGCAGTCTGCAACTTAGTCTCAGAATGACCACAGGACAGCGCTAACTAGGTTCCACGTAATATAAAAACCCTGGGTTTCAGAATGCCCTGGCTCTGACCTGTCTGAGAGCTGTCATGATCGCCACATCACGATTTTAACCCGCGCTCCCGAGCAGGCATCAAGGACAGACGCCCCGAGCCAACAGGGTCCTTCTTTACATGGGCATGGTGCGGCTTCATGATGTCGTTGAGATCCGACTGCAATTTTAACTCGGGCCCAAGCAGGGAATCGCCCCCGGGGCTAAAATCGGGATATCACAACATTAACTGTGTCCGGCTGGAGAAATACCACCAACGATGTCTCCGCAAGATCCGACAAATCCCCTGGGAGGACAGGCGCACCAACGTTAGTGTCCTCGACCAGGCCAACATCCCCAGCATCGAAGCACTGACCACACTCGACCAGCTCCGCTGGGCGGGCCACATAGTTTGCATGCCTGAAAAGCAAGGGCTCTATTCGGAACTCCTATACGGGAAACGAGCCCCAGGTTACAAGGACACCCTCAAAGCCTCCCTGATAAAGTGCAACATCCCCACCGACACCTGGGAGTCCCTGGCCAAAGACCGTCCTAAGTGGAGGAAGTGCATCCAGGAGGGCGCTGAGCACCTCGAGTCTCATCGCCGAGAGCATGCAGAAACCAAGCGCAGACAGCGGAAGGAGCGTGCGGCAAACCAGTCCCACCCTCCCCTTCCCTCAACCACTGTCTGTCCCACCTGTGACAGGGTCTGTGGTTCTCGTATTGGACTGTTTAGTCACCTGAGAACTCACTTTAAGAGTGGAAGCAAGTCTTCCTCGATTCCGAGGGACTGATGATGATGACGATGTCAGATTAACTCAGAGGGTAGCGGTTTGGGCTCAAGCCCCATGCCACAATTTGACTGCGTAGTCTGGGCTGACACGTCACCTTCGTGTTGTTGGGAGTGTGGCATTAATGTTTCAATCAGACATTCAGGCCAGGATTTCCGGGCGGTCTTCAGGTGCTGTGGCAAGTAAAATAAAAGGAAAAAGACTTGCATTTATTCATGACCAATGAAGCACTTTGGTGTAGTCACTGTTGTAATGTGGGAAACGCGGCAGGCAATTTGCGCACAGCAAGCTCCCACACACAGCAATGTGATAATGACCAGATAATCTGTTTTAGTGATGTTGATTGAGGGATAAATATTGGCCCCAGGACACCGGGGAGAACTCCCCTGCTCTTCTTCAAAATAGTGGCGTGGGATCTTTTACATCCACCCGAGAGAGCAGACAGGGCCTCAGTTTAACGACAGCTCCTCCGACTTTGCGGCACTCCCTCAGTACTGCCCCTCCGACAGTGCGGCACTCCCTCAGTACTGCCCCTCCGACAGTACGTCACTCCCTCAGTACTGCCCCTCCGACAGTGCGGCACTCCCTCAGTACTGCCCCTCCGACAGTGCAGCACTCCCTCAGTACTGCCCCTCTGACAGTGCGGCACTCCCTCAGCACTGACCCTCCGACAGTGCAGCGCTCCCTCAGCACTGACCCTCCGACAGTGCAACACTCCCTCAGTACTGACCCTCCGACAGTGCAGCACTCCCTCAGTACTGCCCCTCCGACAGTGCAGCACTCCCTCAGTACTGCCCCTCCGACAGTGCGGCACTCCCTCAGCACTGACCCTCCGACAGTGCAGCACTCCCTCAGCACTGACCCTACGACAGTGCAATGCTCCCTCAGCACTGACCCTACGACAGTGCAGCGCTCCCTCAGCACTGACCCTCCGACAGTGCAGCGCTCCCTCAGCACTGACCCTCCGACAGTGCAGCACTCCCTCAGCACTGACCCTCCGACAGTGCGACGCTCCCTCAGTACTGCACTGGGAGTGTCAGCCTAGATTTTTGTGCACAGGTCTCTGGAGTGGGACTTGAACCCACAAACCTCGTACTCCGAGGTGAGGGTGCTGCCCACTGAGCCACGGCTCACACTGAAGTAGCAGCCAAGACGGCGAAGTAGCCATCGACTGCCAATGTCGGCAGATGTGCTGAGGCTGGGCTCGGGGAAAATTCCGAGGGCAACGCGACGATGAGTAAATTATCAAGCGGCTCTCAGTGGCCCTTCCGTCTCCGGCAGCGTCCGCTCCGAGATACAAATCCCAACACCCCCAGCAAAACCCCTGCCTCTTCCAAGGAACCACTCTTCAATGTAGTCCTTACTACTCGGGGGATCAAGGGGTATGGTGAGAAAGCAGGAATGGGGTACTGAAGTTGCATGTTCAGCCATGAACTCATTGAATGGCGGTGCAGGCTAGAAGGGCCGAATGGCCTACTCCTGCACCTATTTTCAATGTTTCTATGTTTCTATGTTTCTAATTCTGGGTCAGGACCTGGGCTCCTTTATCTCAGCTGACCACTGGAGACACGCACTTTACACAATCAATCAACTGGTCAACCCTTCATCAGCAGAAAGGTTCGGGAGCTGGGTTGTCCCAGAACACACCTGGTCTGCTGGTTCAGAATTATTTTTACACAAGCTTGCTGGCACTGCTCTCCAGCACACAGATCGGGGGCGTAAGTAGTATCTGATTTATATCGACAGACTTTTGAGCGATAAGGCAGTCAAGGGTTATGGGGAGAGGGCAGGGAAGTGGAGCTGAGGCCAGGATCAGATCAGCCATGATCATATTGAATGGTGGAGCAGGCTCGAGGGGCCGTATGACCTACTCCTGCTCCTATTTCTTACGTTCTTATGATTGCTGGCTGTTTACTTACAGCCAATCCACCAAGTGCTTCATAACTTTTTTTTAAAATCAATTATTATGCCTCTGTGGTTAACCGGGAATGTTACAGAATAAATTAAATGATGGTTACACATCAGTACGTCAGCAAATAACTGCAGGCGTTGAACAGAATAATCAGGTACTCGCGTGTATAAAACAACAACATTGTATTTATATAGCGCCTTTAACATAGTAAAACGTCCCAAGGTGCTTCACAGAAGTATTATCAAATACAATTTGACACCGAGCCACATAAGGAGATATTGGAGCAGATGAAAGAGGTATGTTTTAAGGAGCGTCTTAAAGGAAGAAAGAGATAGAGAGGCGGAGAGGTTTAGGGAGGGAGTTCCAGAGCTTGGGGCCTGGCAACAGAAGGCACGGCCACCGATGGTGGAGCGATTATAATCAGGGATGGTCAGGAGGGCAGAATTAGAGGAGTGCAGATATCTCGGGGAGGTTGTGGGGCTGGAGGAGATTACAGAGATAGGGAGGGGTGAGGGCCATGGAGGGATTTGAAAACAAGGCTGAGAATTTTGAAATCGAGGCATTGCTTAACTGGGAGCCAATGTCGGGCAGCGAGCACAGGGGGTGATGGGTGAGCGGGACTCGGTGCGAGTTAGGACACGGGGCAGCGAGCACAGGGGGTGATGGGTGAGCGGGACTCGGTGCGAGTTAGGACATGGGGCACAGGAGGTAATGGGTGGGCGGGACTCGGTGCGAGTTAGGACACGGGGCAGCGAGCACAGGGGGTGATGGGTGAGCGGGACTCGGTGCGAGTTAGGACACGGGGCAGCGAGCACAGGGGGTGATGGGTGAGCGGGACTCGGTGCGAGTTAGGACACGGGGCAGTGAGCACAGGGGGTGATGGGTGGATGGGACTCGGTGCGAGTTAGGACATGGGGCACAGGGGGTGATGGGTGAGCGGGACTCGGTGCGAGTTAGGACACGGGGCACAGTGGGTGATGGGTGAGCGGGACTCGGTGCGAGTTAGGACACGGGGCACAGGAGGTGATGGGTGAGCGGGACTCGGTGCGAGTTAGGATAGAGTGTTGGATGAGCTCAAGCACAGCAAGAACAACTTGCATTTATATAGCGCCTTTTTTAAGGATGGGGGTGAGGACAGCCGATTTGAAAAGGAGGGGGGCAATACCTGGCGAGGGAACCGTTTATAATGTCAGGTAGCCTGGGGGCTAGGAAGGGAAAGTGGGTGGCTAGTGGAGACAGGGTTGAGAGAGCAGGAGTTGGGTGTCCTGGACAAGATTAGTTCGGAGAGTGCACGAGGGCAGAGAGGCGGGAAGCTGGAGCAAGATGCAAGTTCAAGGTTCAGGCAGGGAACCTTGGGGGAAGTTTGGTTTGGTGAGCGAGGGGAAGGGAGAGTTGTGGCAGAGACAGTTGAATGGATGGTCTCAATATTAGTGACAAAGAAGTCCATGAACTCCTCGCATTGTTGGAATGGAGGGTGGAGGGGCAGAGGAGAGGGGTTTAGCGCTCTGCCGCTCTGCCCCCCACCCCGCTCTGGGACTTTAGCGCCCCGAGAGATGTGGTCAGCGCTTGATTCAGTGTCCACTTCCGTCTCGGAGCGCTGAAGCTGAATATCGCCGGAGGAGAGAATGATTAGCGCCTGTCGCTACTTTTTCAACTTTTCAAAATTTGATGCCCTGACCGAGTTTCCAGCCCTTGGACCCGAGGAGAATGGAGGGATATGGGGATCGAGCAGGATATGGGGATCGAGCAGGATATGGGGATCGGGTGGAAAAGTGGAGCTGAGGTTGAAGACCAGCACTGATCTCATTGAATGGCGGAGCAGGCTTGAGGGGTCCTGTTTATTTATTACAAATATGGCAAGCAAGCAATTAATACCTTGAATAAATTCACTCCTCTTTGGAAAGGTAACTGCACCTGTGTTGTAAGATAAACCGGGCCACGTTACGTGTATTAGAAATCTACAACTTCACCCAGGCGGGCATGGACACGAAGCCACCTCTTCATCTCTCCGATTAACACACACTGAAATCTGTCTGAGACCTTCGTCCTGGGCAGGGGACTTTGTCAATCCTTTAAACCTCGCCTCTGTGCACAGACACTTTCACTTTTTTCTTTTAATAAATATTTAATGCCAAGATTTGCTGAATTCTGGCATGTTGTCAGGATGTGCACACTGGGAAAGGATTCATTGATCTGTAGCACGTTTCACCACATTTATCGTCTCAATTTCCTAAAATTCACAAGTTTTACCACAAATCTGTGTTCGAAGCAAAAGCTTGTGTTAACCGTTTGGCAGGATTCTTCACAGTTGTGTTTATTTACTGAAAATATGCTGAGCAAGGAAATAATGCCTTCGATAAATTCACTCATTTGTAAACCTAGCCACACCGGTGTGACGGTAAGCTGCAGCACATTACGTGTTTTAGTAATCTGCAATTTTCAAATGGTCGGCAACTGCCATACCACTATCACATTTCCTTTCCCAATTCCATAAATATTTAAATCTCCGCGCATTAGAAACATAATAAACAGGTGCAGGAGCAGGCCATTCGGTCCTTCTAGCCTGCACCGCCATTCAATGAGTTCATGGCTGAACATGAAACTTCAGTACCCCATTCCTGCTTTCTCGCCATACCCCTTGATCCCCCTAGTAGTAAGGACTTCATCTAACTCCTTTTTGAATATATTTAGTGAATTGGCCTCAACAATTTCCTGTGGTAGAGAATTCCACAGGTTCATCACTCTCTGGGTGAAGAACTTTCTCCTCATCTCGGTTCTAAATAGCTTACCCCTTATCCTGAGACTGTGACCCCTGGTTCTGGACTTCCCCAACGTTGGGAACATTCTTCCTGCATCTAACCTGTCTAAACCCGTCAGAATTTTAAACGTTTCGATGAGATCCACTCTCATTCTTCTGAACTCCAGTGAATACAAGCCCAGTTGATATGTCAGTCCCAGTTGATATGTTCATATCTGGTGAACCTTCGCTGCACTCCCTCAATAGCAAGAATGTCCTTCCTCAAGTTAGGAGACCAAAACTGTACACAATACTCCAGGTGTGGCCTCACCAAGGCCCTGTACAACTGCATAACACCTCCCTGCCCCTGTACTCAAATCCCCTCGCTATGAAGGCCAACATGCCATTTGCTTTCTTAACCGCCTGCTGTACCTGCATGCCAACCTTCAATGACTGATGTACCATGACACCCAGGTCTCGTTGCACCTTCCCTTTTCCTAATCTGTCACCGTTCAGATAATAGTCTGTCTCTCTGTTTTTACCACCAAAGTGGATAACCTCACATTTATCCACATTATACTTCATCTGCCATGCATTTGCCCACTCACCTAACCTATCCAAGTCACTCTGCAGCCTCAAACCATCCTCCTCGCAGCTCACACTGCCACCCAACTTAGTGTCATCCGCAAATTTGGAGATACTAGATTTAATCCTCGTCAAAATCATTAATGTACAGTGTAAACAGCTGGGGCCCCAGCACAGAACCTTGCGGTACTCCACTAGTCACTGCCTGCCATTCTGAAAAGTACCCATTTACTCCTACTCTTTGCTTCCTGTCTGCCAACCAGTTCTCAATCCATGTCAGCACACTACCCCCAATCCCATGTGCTTTAACTTTGCACATTAATCTCTTGTGTGGGACCTTGTCGAAAGCCTTCTGAAAGTCCAAATATACCACATCAACTGGTTCTCCCTTGTCCACTCTATTGGAAACATCCTCAAAAAATTCCAGAAGATTTGACAAGCATGATTTCCCTTTCACAAATCCATGCTGACTTGGACCTATCATGTCACCGCTTTCCAAATGCGCTGCTATGGCATCCTTAATAATTGATCCATCATTTTACCCACTACTGAGGTCAGGCTGACCGGTCTATAATTCCCTGTTTTCTCTCTCCCTCCTTTTTTAAAAAGTGGGGTTACATTGGCTACCCTCCACTCGATAGGAACTTCTCACAACGATACATTGGGCTCCCGCTTCTCCGGTCGGAAACTTTGCAGAAACACCAAACCAGATGTAATATATGCATGGGTGAGCATGCTCTCGGGTTTGTAGAGCTGTTGAATTGTGAGTGGCTTAGCCAGTCATGTGATGTTCACAAGACTCAATAAAACCCCAGCCAGTTGGGTTCAGGGGATCCACGATGGGGCAGGTGGTTGTGAGTCTGGTGGATGAACCGGTAATGTGTAGTGTGATTGTTAAACCTTTGCCGATAAACCAACTTGTTCTTAATAGCAATGTGTTGCTATGAATTCTTAAGCAAAGAATCCATGAAGCAAATAAATTGCACCAGTCAAATCTCTCAACGTTCGATGTTAACCATTTGATTTAGTGAGCCGGTTACAAGAGCATAAGAACATAAGAATTAGGAACAGGAGTAGGCCATCTAGCCCCTCGAGCCTGCTCCGCCATTCAACAAGATCATGGCTGATCTGGCCATGGACTCAGCTCCACTTACCCGCCCGCTCCCCATAACCCTTAATTCCCTTATTGGTTAAAAATCTATCTATCTGTGACTTGAATACATTCAATGAGCTAGCCTCAACTGCTTCCTTGGGCAGAGAATTCCACAGATTCACAACCCTCTGGGAGAAGAAATTCCTTCTCAACTCGGTTTTAAATTGGCTCCCCCATATTTTGAGGCTGTGCCCCCTAATCCCAATCTCCCCGACCAGTGGAAACAACCTCTCTACCTTTATCTTGTCTATCCCTTTCATTATTTTAAATGTTTCTATAAGATCATCTCTCATCCTTCTGAACTCCAACGAGTAAAGACCCAGTCTACTCAATCTATCATCATAAGGTAACCCCCTCATCTCCGGAATCAGCCTAGTGAATCGTCTCTGTACCCCCTCCAAAGCTAGTATATCCTTCCTTAAGTAAGGTGACCAAAACTGCACGCAGTACTCCAGGTGCGGCCTCACCAATACCCTATACAGTTGCAGAAAGACCTCCCTGCTTTTGTACTCCATCCCTCTCGCAATGAAGGCCAACATTCCATTCGCCTTCCTGATTACCTGCTGCACCTGCAAACTAACTTTTTGGGATTCATGCACAGAACCTCCAGGTCCCTTTGCAGCGCAGCATGTTGTAATTTCTCCCATTCAAATAATATTCCCTTTTACTGTTTTTTTTCCCAAGGTGGATGACCTCACACTTTCCGACATTGTATTCCATCTGCCAAACCTTAGCCCATTCGCTTAACCTATCTAAATCTCTTTGCAGCCTCTCTCTGTCCTCTACACAACCCGCTTTCCTATTAATCTTTGTATCATCTGCAAATTTTGTTACACTACACTCTGTCCCCTCTTCCAGGTCATCTATGTATATTGTAAACAGTTGTGGTCCCAGCACCGATCCCTGTGGCACACCACTGACCACCGATTTCCAACCCGAAAAGGACCCATTTATCCCAACTCTCTGCTTTCTGTTCGCCAGCCAATTCTCTATCCAGGCTAATACATTTCCACTGACTCCGCGTACCTTTATCTTCTGCAGTAACCTTTTGTGTGGCACCTTATTGAATGCCTTTTGAAAATCTAAATACACCACATCCACCTCTATCCACCATGCTCGTTATATCCTCAAAGAATTCCAGTAAATTAGTTAAACATGATTTCCCTTCATGAATCCATGTTGCGTCTGCTTGATTGCACTATTCCTATCTAGATGTCCCGCTATTTCTTCCTTAATGATAGTTTCAAGCATTTTCCCCACAGATGTTAAACTAACCGGCCTATAGTTACCTGCCTTTTGTCTGCCCCCTTTTTTAAACAGAGGCGTTACATTAGCTGCTTTCCAATCCGCTGGTACCTCCCAGAGTCCAGAGAATTTTGGTAGATTATAACGAATGCATCTGCTATAACTTCAGCCATCTCTTTTAATACCCTGGGATGCATTTCATCAGGACCAGGGGACTTGTCTACCTTGAGTCCCATTAGCTTGTCCAGCACTACCCCCCTAGTGATAGTGATTATCTCAAGGTCCTACCTTCCCACATTCCCGTGACCAGCAATTTCTGGCATGGTTTCTGTGTCTTCCACTGTGAAGACCGAAGCAACGTGAAGAGCGACGTTCACAGCTCCCCGAAGTCTATCCTACAGCATCACGGGATGTCAGAGCAGCAACATCTGGCTGTCACCCACACAGGGCAGGCAGCTTCAGCCCAAACCCACCTGGTCGTCTCCCTGATACACACACTGAAATCTGTCCCAGATCTTCGTCCTGGGCAGGGGGCCTTTGTCAATCCTTTAAACCCCGCGTCGGTCCACAGAAAGATAATCAGCTCTCGGGAACTGTGTCATCAACCCTAACCCTAAACCTAATCCTAAACCCTAAACCCTAAACCCTTAAACTTGACCCTGAGCCTTACCCTAACCATAAACCCTGGCTATCATCGAATATAAAGCAAGAGGAGGTCAACGGGAAATTATTTCTGACGATTTGGCGGACCCCCTTGAGGCTAGGGGCTGCGAAGTCCCAGTTGAGAAGCCGTGGATTAACATAAGAACATAAGAGTTAGGAGCAGGAGTCGGCCATTCGGCCCCTCGAGCCTGCTCCATTCAATAAGATCACGGCTGATCTTCGACCTCAACTCCACTTTCCCGCCCGATCCCCATATCCCTCGATTCCCCGAGAGTCCAAAAATCTATCGATCTCAGCCTTGAATATACTCAACGACTCAGCATCCACAGCCCTCTGGGGCAGAGAATTCCAAAGATTCACCACCCTCTGAGTGAAGAAATTCCTCATCATCTCAGTCCTAAATGATTGAAATGATTGTTTGAGCTAGCTCGGCAGATGACTCGGTTGGTAAATATTTTCTTTACCGTCATACAGCAGCTACCCGAGCACGATCAGGATGATGCAATATAAACGAAAGGGTAATATGATTACTGGCGGATAATCTGATCAGTGGAACGTGTATGTTCCTGGATTTATTCCTCACCGCAGACGGCTGTGATGGTGGCCGGGATCGGCACGGTGTCAGCTCAGTGTCTCTGTCGTCGCACATTATTCTGACCCAGTTGCAGTAACTGATTGATGCTGTGTGCTTCTAAACACAAGTCCAGCGAGGCCGAGAAATCCCAATTGCCTTCCAGAATTGAACGCTCATTCACGTAAGGCTTAGACATTCATTTTCCTGTTATGTTATCACCGCTGCAGATGATTGAAACATTTCTTGACGTTGCTTTGCTCTGTGAATTGTACGTCAGAATGCATGTGTAGATTGCCAAAGCTGGAATTATAGTTATCGACCTGCATGGAACTGGATTTAGTTAGGGTGTTCTCCACTGACTCTAGAAGCCATTGGCCCGGAATCCGCGATCAACGGTGAAGCAGGGGCCTCGAAGTAAGGTTCGCGCAAAAATCCCGCATCTCGGTGTCGAGAAGTTCGACTTTTCCGACATGTAATTGAATTCAATGGAGTACAGAGGGAATCCCCTCGGGGGTGGACAGGGAATCCCCTACGGGGTACAGAGGGAATCCCCTACGGGGTACAGAGGGAATCCCCTCAGGGGTACAGAGGGAATCCCCTACGGGCTACAGAGGGAATCCCCTACGGGGGTACAGAGGGAATCCCCTACGGGGTACAGAGGGAATCCCCTCGGGGGTACAGAGGGAATCCCCTACGGGGTACAGAGGGAATCCCCTCGGGGGTGGACAGGGAATCCCCTACGGGGTACAGAGGGAATCCCCTCGGGGGTACAGAGGGAATCCCCTACGGGGTACTGAGGGAATCCCCTCGGGGGTGGACAGGGAATCCCCTACGGGATACAGAGGGAATCCCCTACGGGGTACAGAGGGAATCCCCTACGGGCTACAGAGGGAATCCCCTACGGGCTACAGAGGGAATCCCCTCGGTGGTACAGAGGGAATCCCCTACGGGGTACAGAGGGAATCCCCTCGGGGGTACAGAGGGAATCCCCTACGGGGTACAGAGGGAATCCCCTCGGGGGTGGACAGGGAATCCCCTACGGGATACAGAGGGAATCCCCTACGGGGTACACAGGGAATCCCCTCGGGGGTGGACAGGGAATCCCCTACGGGATACAGAGGGAATCCCCTACGGGGTACAGAGGGAATCCCCTACGGGCTACAGAGGGAATCTCCTCGGGGGTACAGAGGGAATCCCCTACGGGGTACAGAGGGAATCCCCTACGGGGTACACAGGGAATCCATTACGGGGTACAGAGGGAATCCCCTACGGGGTACAGAGGGAATCCCCTACGGGGTACAGAGGAAATCTCTTACGGAGTGCAAAGGGAATCCCCTAGGACGAGCTACTGTGACGCCAACAGGTTGTCTAAGCAGCCAATCACAATGCAGAATTCTCACAGACCAGGAAGTGAGTAAGCCCTTAAAGTTCTTGTTAAAAATGTTAGAGAGAGCAAAACAAAGATGTCCACCAATTTCAAAGTGCACCCCCGCTTTCTCCCCCCTTTCCCCTTGCCTTACTGCAAGGGCCTGGGAGGTAATCTCTGTGACGGGCTGGGGCGTTGCTGCACTCGATGGCAGCCACAACTTGCGTCACCGCAAGACCCACACTCGCGACTCCTGGGATTGCTCCTGCCCAGGCAGCATGCAGGGGGGCCTCACTAGAGGGGAGTTTCCTGGCCGCGGTTTGTGGGCGGACACTGCACCCGTTGGTCGCTCGCGTGAAGCCCCGACGGTTCTAACTGCGGCGCTTCATTTGAATACGATATGGCGGGTGTAATGTACGCGCGTGTGCACTTGCTCACGGGTTTGTGGAGCTGTTGAGTTGGGAGTGGCCTAGCCAGTCATGTGATGCTCACAAGACTCAATAAAACCCCGGCCAGTTGGGTTCGGGGGATCCACGATGGGGCAGGTGGTTGTGAGCCTGGTGGATGAACTGGTAATGTGTCGTGTGATTGTTAAACGTTTTGCTAATAAACCAACACGTTCTTAATAGCAATGTGTTGCTGTGAATTCTTCAGCAAAAAACCCAGGAAGCAAATACATTCCACCTCCCACCAGGGGGCTCCTACACGATTGCACAGTGACAGGTGGCCTCGCCCTCTTGGAAGGCAGGACTGGTTCTGCTGCCAATCTCCTTAAATCCGTGTCCTCTGCCAATGGTGAAGCACAGACAGCCCGGCCATTGATGGAGCAGATCTCTGCGTGCCTTCCCGTATCTTTGGTCACAATGCGCAAACTGCAGGCCAGGATTGGAACGGGAAGCCTTCCTTCCTTTCTGGCTCTACCCAAATTCCCTTGCCATTTTAAAATATGTATTTGTTCCTGGGATGTGGGTGTCGCTGGCCAGGCCGGCATTTATTGCCCATCCCTAATTGCCCCTTGAGAAGGTGGTGGTGAGCCGCCTTCTTGAACCGCTGCAGTCCGTGTGGTGAAGGTGCTCCCACAGTGCTGTTAGGGAGGGAGTTCCAGGATTGTGACCCAGCAACTATGAAGGAACGGCCGATATATTTCCAAGTCAGGATGGTGTGTGACTGGGAGGGGAACGTGGAGGTGGTGGTGTTCCCATGCACCTGCTGCCCTTATCCTTCTAAGGGGTAGAGGACGCGGGTTTGGGAGGGGCTACAGTGCATCTTGTAGATGGTACACACTGCAGCCAGGGGGTGCCGGTGGTGGAGGGAGTGAATGTTGAAGGTGGTGGGTAGCGTGTCGATCAAGCGGGCTGCTTTGTCCTGAATGGTGTCGAGCTTCTCGAGTGTTGTTGGCAGCAGGGTGCCAGAATGGCGGTAACCTCGGTCGAGAGGTGCCAGGTGTGGGCCTTACAGGGGGGTTTCTGTGAGGCCTTGGAAGGGACGGTGTCCGTCGAAAGGCCAACACTGTACAGTTTCTTTATCTCGGTGCTGACCTTGTCTTGCTCTACATCCAGTCAGTTGCACACCTAGCTTTGGGGAGCTCGATACTGACACCGAGTTCACAATCCATTCATTTTCCTTTAGCCAGCAGTGAAGGTCCTCGTTTTAATAAGCACAAAATTTAAAGCCCTCTTCAAAAGGGCTTTTATCGGAAGAAGTGGAATTACTGAGACCATGATTCACAATCGAGAAAGGAAGACTTGCATTTCTGTAGCGCCCTTCACGAACTCAGGATTTCATAGAAACATAGAAAATAGGTGCAGGAGTAGGCTATTCGGCCCTTCGAGCCTGCACCACCATTCAATGAGCTCATGGCTGAACATGCAACTTCAGTACCCCATTCCTGCTTTCTCGCCATACCACTTGATCCCCTGAGTAGTAAGGACTACATCTAACTCCTTTTTGAATATATTTAGTGAATTGGCCTCAACAACTTCCTGTGGTAGAGAATTCCACAGGTTCACCACTCTCTGGGTGAAGAAGTTTCTCCTCATCTCAGTCCTAAATGGCTTACCCCTTATCCTTAGACTGTGACCCCTGGTTCTGGACTTCCCCAACATTGGGAACATTCTTCCTGCATCTAACCTGTCTAAACCCGTCAGAATTTTAAACGTTTCTATGAGATCCCCTCTCATTCTTCTGAACTCCAGTGAATACAAGCCCAGTTGATCCAGTCTTTCTTGATATGTCAGTCCCGCCATCCCGGGAATCAGTCTGGTGAACCTTCGCTGCACTCCCTCAATAGCAAGAATGTCCTTCCTCAAGTTAGGAGACCAAAACTGTACACAATACTCCAGGTGTGGCCTCACCAAGGCCCTGTACAACTGTAGCAATACCTCCCTGCCCCTGTACTCAAATCCCCTCGCTATGAAGGCCAACATGCCATTTGCTTTCTTAACCGCCTGCTGTACCTGCATGCCAACCTTCAATGACTGATGTACCATGACACCCAGGTCTCGTTGCACCTCCCCTTTTCCTAATCTGTCACCATTCAGATAATAGTCTGTCTCTCTGTTTTTACCACCAAAGTGGATAACCTCACATTTATCCACATTATACTTCATCTGCCATGCATTTGCCCACTCACCTAACCTATCCAAGTCACTCTGCAGCCTCATAGCATCCTCCTCGCAGCTCACACTGCCACCCAACTTAGTGTCATCCGCAAATTTGGAGATACTACATTTAATCCCCTCGTCTAAATCATTAATGTACAATGTAAACAGCTGGGGCCCCAGCACAGAACCTTGCGGTACCCCACTAGTCACTGCCTGCCTTTCTGAAAAGTACCCATTTACTCCTGCTCTTTGCTTCCTGTCTGTCAACTAGTTCTCAATCCACGTCAGCACACTACCCCCAATCCCATGTGCTTTAACTTTGCACATTAATCTCTTGTGTGGGACCTTGTCGAAAGCCTTCTGAAAGTCCAAATACACCACATCAACTGGTTCTCCCTTGTCCACTCTACTGGAAACATCCTCAAAAAATTCCAGAAGATTTGTCAAGCATGATTTCCCTTTCACAAATCCATGCTGACTTGGACCTATCATGTCACCTCTTTCCAAATACGCTGCTATGACATCCTTAATAATTGATTCCATCATTTTACCCACTACCGATGTCAGGCTGACCGGTCTATAATTCCCTGTTTTCTCTCTCCCTCCTTTTTTAAAAAGTGGGGTTACATTGGCTACCCTCCACTCGATAGGAACTGATCCAGAGTCTATGGAATGTTGGAAAATGACTGTCAATGCATCCGCTATTTCCAAGGCCACCTCCTTAAGTACTCTGGGATGCAGTCCATCAGGCCCTGGGGATTTATCGGCCTTCAATCCCATCAATTTCCCCAACACAATTTCCCGACTAATAAGGATTTCCCTCAGTTCCTCCTTCTCACTAGACCCTCTGACCCCTTTTATATCCGGAAGGTTGTTTGTGTCCTCCTTAGTGAATACCGAACCAAAGTACTTGTTCAATTGGTCCGCCATTTCGTTGTTCCCAGTTATGACTTCCCCTGATTCTGACTGCAGGGGACCTATGTTTGTCTTTTCTAACCTTTTTCTCTTTACATATCTATAGAAGCTTTTGCAGTCCATTTTAATGTTCCCTGCAAGCTTCTTCTCGTACTCTATTTTCCCTGCCCTAATCAAACCCTTTGTCCTCCTCTGCTGAGTTCTAAATTTCTCCCAGTCCCCGGGTTCGTTGCTATTTCTGGCCAATTTGTATGCCACTTCCTTGGCTTTAATACTATCCCTGATTTCCCTTGATAGCCACGGTTGAGCCACCTTCCCTTTTTTATTTTTACGCCAGACAGGAATGTACAATTGTTGCAGTTCAGCCATACAGTCTCTAAATGTCTGCCATTGCCCATCCACTGTCAACCCCTTAAGTATCATTCGCCAATCTATCCTAGCCAATTCACGCCTTATACCTTCAAAGTTACCCTTCTTTAAGTTCTGGACCATGGTCTCTGAATTAACTGTTTCATTCTCCATCCTAATGTAGAATTCCATCGTATTATGGTAACTCTTCCCCAAGGGGCCTAGCACAATGAGATTGCTAATTAATCCTCTCTCATTACACAACACCCAGTCTAAGATGGCCTCCCACCTAGTTGGTTCCTCAACATATTGGTCTAGAAAACCATCCCTTATGCACTCCAGGAAATCCTCCTCCACCGTATTGCTTCCAGTTTGGTTAGCCCAATCTATGTGCATATTAAAGTCACCCATGATAACTGCTGCACCTTTATTGCATGCACCCCTAATTTCCTGTTTGATGCCCTCCCCAACATCACGACTATTGTTTGGAGGTCTGTACACAACTCCTACTAACGTTTTTTGCCCTTTGGTGTTCTGCAGCTCTACCCATATAGATTCCACATCATCCAAGCTAATGTCCTTCATAACTATTGCATTAATCTCCTCTTTAACCAACAATGCTACTCCACCTCCTTTTCCTTTTATTCTATCCTTCCTAAATGTTGAATACTCTTGGATGTTGAGTTCCCAGCCCTGATCATCCTGCACTTTGCAGCCAATGAGGTACTTTTTGGAGTGTAGTCACTGTTGTAATGTGGGAAACAGAGTAGCCAATTTACGCACAGCAAGCTCCCACAAATAGCAATGTGACAATGACCAGATAATCTGTTTTTGTTATTGTGATCGAAGGATAAATATTGGCCCCAGGACACCGGGGAGAACTTTCCTGCTCTTCTTTGAAATAGTGCCTTAGGATCTTTTACATCCACCTGAGAGGGCAGGCGGGGCCTACTCTTGTCCCTATTTCTTATGTTTTTCTGTTCTAACGTCCCATCGGAAAGACGGCCCCTCCGACAGTGCGGCACACCCTCAGTACTGCCCCTCCGATAGTGCGGCACACCCTCAATACTGCCCCTCCGATAGTGCGGCACTCCCTCAGTACTGCCCCTCCGACAGTGCAGCACTCCCTCAGCACTGCCCCTCCGACAGTGCGGCGCTCCCTCAGCACTGCCCCTCCGACAGTGCGGGGCTCCCTCAGTACTGCCCCTCCGACAGTGCGGCGCTCCCTCAGTACTGCCCCTCCGACAGTGCAGCAGTCCCTCAGTACTGCCCTTCCGACAGTGCGGAACCCCCTCAGTACTGCCCCTCCGACAGTGCAGCACTCCCTCAGCACTGCCCCTCCGACAGTGCGGCGCTCCCTCAGCACTGCCCCTCCGACAGTGCGGGGCTCCCTCAGTACTGCCCCTCCGACAGTGCGGCGCTCCCTCAGTACTGCCCCTCCGACAGTGCGGCTCTCCCTCAGTACTGCACTGGGAGTGTCAGCCAGGATTTATTTGCTCAAGTCTCTGGAGTGGGACTGGAACCCACATTGTTCTGGCTCAGAGGTGAGGGTGCTGCCCACTGAGCCACAGCGGACACAGCCGTGAGACAAACGCAGAATTCCGGGGGCGGTGAGGGGGCCTGGGGGGGTGGGGGGCCGGGGGGGGTGAGGGGGCCGAGGGCGGTGAGGGGGCCAGGGGGGGTGGTGGGGGGCCGGGGGCGGTGAGGGGGCCGGGGGGGGGGGGGGTGGGGAGCTGGGGGCGGTGAGGGGGCCGAGGGCGGTGAGGGGGCCGGGGGGGGTGGTGGGGGGCCGGGGGCGGGGGGTTGGGGGCGGTGAGGGGGCCGAGGGCGGTGAGGGGGCCGGGGGGGGTGGTGGAGGGCCGGGGGTGGTGAGAGGGCCGGGGGCGGTGAGGGGGCCGGGGGGGGGGGTGGGGAGCTGGGGGCGGTGAGGGGGCCGAGGGCGGTGAGGGGGCCGGGGGGGTGGTGGGGGGCCGGGAGCGGGGGGTTGGGGGGGTGGGGGGCTGGGGGCAGTGAGGGGGCCGGGGGTGATGTCCCTTCAGAGTACGTCGACTAAAACCCCGCAATTAATAAAGTGAGGGAAATTGGTACAGCAGGATAATGTAACAGTGTATCACTAATCGCTGTGGACCCATGTATGCCGTAAGTTCGGGAAACACATACCACCCTGTAAAAGGCAGTCATTGGGTCTTGTGCTGAACTAAACAATGGCCCAGGGGGATGGCATTCTGTAAACTCAATTCAAAACCAAAGCCGAGTATCTGTGAAACCAATTAACACTGTGAAGCCTCCCCCTGTTTCTGAGCTCGCTGTCGCTGTTGGTGACAATGCGCGGGGTGGGGGAAAGGGGATGGGAAATTGTTCAGTAAATTTTGAAGAACGCGCTCGGAGATCAAGAGGATACAATTTACAAGCTGTAATTGTGTCTGCTGCAACAGATTACTTGTTATGTACAAACCCGCGGTGATACGGTTAGAGACACTGAGGAGGCTGCGATGACACTTGACATCCACCTCGTTTATCTTGCCATTTATCACAAGTGACCATTGGCAGATTTTTCTTCAAATGATCGAACAGATTGATTGTGTTGCTGTGAGAGTTTTTGCCGATCGCACTGCGGGATGTTGTGTCTGAATCCCACAATAATTGCTCTCGGCCCCAACTAATTAAACCCAGCCCGAAGCCATGTCACTGCTGTGTGTCACTCATTCCCCCTCTATTAGTCCCTCGTGTTCGGCTTCAGGGTTTCGGGCCAGGCTGTAAGCTCACCAATTAGTTTATCTGAGCGCATTGGCAACCTCTCGTTTGTGTCCTACCATTCTCCCAATGCAAACTGCTGCAGCAGGGTTAGTCTGATTGTGTGTTTTAATAAGAACATAAGAAATAGGAGCAGGAGTCGGCCATACAGCCCCTCGAGCCTGCTCCACCATTTAATAAGATCATGGCTGATCCGATCATGGACTCAGCTCCACTTCCCCGCCCGCTCCCCATAACCCGTTATCTCCTTATCGGTTAAGAAACTGTCTATTTCTGGATTAAATTTATTCAATGACCCAGCTTCCACAGCTCTCTGAGGCAACGAATTCCACAGATTTACAACCCTCTGGGAGAAGAAATTCCTCCTCATCTCAGTTTTAAATGGACGGCCCCTTATTCTGAGACCATGCCCCCTCGTTCTAGTCTCCCCCCATCAGTGGAAACATCCTCTCCTCATCCACCTTGTCAAGCCCCCTCATAATCTTAGACATTTCGATAAGATCACCTCTCAATCTTCTGAATTCCAATGAGTAGAAGCCCAACCTCCTCAACCTTTCCTCATAAGTCAACCCCCTCATCCCCAGAATCAACCGAGTGAACCTTCTCTGAACTGCCTCCAAAGCAAGTATATCCTTTCGTAAATACGGAAACTAAAACTGCACGCAGTGTTTCGCGGGGCCCCACGGCGCGTACCCGCCTGCAGGGGCCCCGTCACCTCTGCGTTTAGGCAGCGCGACAACCCGGAACCCGCGATCTGTCAACGATCTTCTTCATTGATCATAACCAGCCCCGGAAAAAGGACTCCCGCGGGAGGAGAGTTGGGCTATTTGCCCAGCGAATGCCAGTGATATTCTAACGCCCAGTAAGGCCTGCTTTTACCAGCGTAAGAGTTTAAATGAATGGAAAAAAAATCAATTTTATAATCATGTAAACAGCATAAGCAAGGTACGATTATATTTACCCCCTTTAGACCATTTAACTTTATTTTTCAAAAAATCTAATTCTTGTTTTAAATTGTATTTTAATTCATTTAAAATATATTTTTTATGTATTTGCTGTGTAAATGTGTTTTTTATGTGATCTCCATCTGTGGTTACGGGGAGTCTGTCAGCACGGAAACCCAATAATGGGATCCCCCTTCTTTGATTGGTTGGGCCGGCCCATGTGATCCCAGGGATGCGTGCGACCCGCCTGTGCCCCGGGGTGCGTGGGCCGTGACACGTGTCTACACGCAGAGCCCCAGGAACGCGGCTCTCCGCGGATCCCGAGGGGGAAGGTAAGTTTGTTGATTTTTTGCCGGTCAGAGACATTCGCCCGCAGGAAACTTCCGACCGCAAATTCAGGCCCAATAAATGCACCAGTGTTAGTTGGTTGGTCCAGCCGAGATTCAGCGTGTAATTCCCCCATACTAACACAAGCTAAGTGGCTACGGCACTTTGTATGGAACTCGTTGCTAAAATACATTTGTTTCATTAGTTCCTGGGATGTGGGTGTCGCTGGCAAGGCCGGCATTTATTGCCCATCCCTAATTGCCCCTTGAGAAGGTGGTGGTGAGCCGCCTTCTTGAACCGCTGCAGTCCGTGTGGTGAAGGTGCTCCCACAGTGCTGTTAGGGAGGGAGTTCCAGGATTGTGACCCAGCGACGATGAAGGAACGGCCGATATATTTCCCAGTCGGGATGGTGTGTGACTGGGAGGGGAACGTGGAGGTGGTGGTGTTCCCATGGACCTGCTGACCAGGAAGCATTGTTTTGCGTTCTTATATTCTTAAATCTGACTCATTTAACTGGCTTGTCAATATAATGAACTTTATGTTGAGTAAGTTACACGATCATTACATGTATACTTCATTTTCATTTGTAGTAATATTTTTCTTTTCAGAATATGACAGTAATACTAGTCACAGGAACAAGGTGGAGAATTCACCGACCTTCGCTGAGCTTTAGTTGCTGACGCCAACGTTTCAATCAGATGAGATTAGAATGAGCAAGTTGAAGATTTATTTCCCCCTTGGCATAGCTGATAGGTAGAATGGACTGCCCCATTAAAAACAGTCAGTGCTGTGCTAATTATCTCATTCAGAAAAGCGGTGGTAGGTATAGGCAGAGTTGTTCAAAAACCCCAAGGTACAAGATTCCAACGCACTCCTGGCTGGCCTCCCATACTCGACCCTACGTAAACGTGAAGTCATCCAAAATTGAGCAGCTCGTGTCCTAACTCGCACCCAGTCCCGCTCACCCATCACCCCCTGTGCTCACTGCCCCGTGTCCTAACTTGCACCCAGTCCCGCTCACCCATCACCCCCTGTGTCCTAACTCGCACCGAGTCCCACTCACCCATCACCCCCTGTGTCCTAACTCGCACCGAGTCCCACTCACCCATCACCCCCTGTGTCCTAACTTGCACCGAGTCCCACTCACCCATCACCCCCTGTGTCCTAACTCGCACCGAGTCCCACTCACCCATCACCCCCTGTGTCCTAACTCGCACCGAGTCCTACTCACCCATCACCCCCTGTGCTCGCTGCCCCGTGTCCTAACTCGCACCAAGTCCCGCTCACCCATCACCCCCTGTGCTCGCTGCCCCGTGTCCTAACTCGCACCGAGTCCCACTCACCCATCACCCCCCGTGCCCAGTGTCCTAAATCGCACCAAGTCCCGCTCACCCATCACCCCCTGTGCTCACTGCCCCGTGTTGTAAATCGCACCCAGTCCCGCTCACCCATCACCCCTGTGCTTGCTGCCCCGTGTCCTAACTCATACCCAGTCCCACTCACCCATCACCCCCTGTGCTCGCTGCTCGTGTCCTAACTCGCACCCAGTCCCACTCACCCCTCACCCCCTGTGCCCCGTGTCCTAACTCGCACCGAGTCCCACTCACCCATCACCCCCTGTGCTCACTGACCTACATTGGTTCCCGGTTAAGCAACGCCTCGATTTCAAAATTCTCATCCTTGTTTTCAAATCCCTCTATGGCCCTCGCCTCTCCCTATCTCTGTAATCTCCTCCAGCCCCACAACCCCCCGAGATGTCTGCACTCCTCTAATTCTGCCCTCCTGAGCATCCCTGATTATAATCGCTCCACCATCGGTGGCCGTGCCTTCTGTTGCCTGGGCCCCAAGCTCTGGAACTCCCTCCCTAAACCTCTCCGCCTCTCTACCTCTCTCTCCTCCTTTAAGACGCTCCTTAAAACCTCCCTCTTTGACCAAATCAAGGATGTGTGTAAGGGGAATGAAATACGGTCACTGGAGTGGGGACAGACCGAGGGTGATGAATGGGGATACTGAAGGTAGTGAATTGATCCGATATGTAAAATGGTCCAGATTAAAAGGGTAATCAGTATTCAGAGGTTCTGAGGAATCGGGAGTTCCTCTGTATTCCAGTCGGGATTGTGATTGACCGATTGTATGTAAAACTCGCTTATGTATGTAAAGTACGCTGATACACTCGCTTACATTGGGTTAAGGAGGGAGGCAGCAGTGGCTGATGGTTAATGAACCATCCATGGTATTAACCTTAGAACAGACTCGGAAACAGTATTCAGTACAGAACACGGACAGTAAAATGTTTGGGATTGTCGATTATCGCAGTATGGGAACAGCATGGTATTGACGGGTAGTGTTAACTCGAGTTCTTGGGAGAGGTATAAGGAGGCACCACCCTGGGAAACAAAGTTAATTAACACATCATAGGGAACTGAGGCAAAGTGACACCACTGAATAACACATTCCGGGAGGGTGACGTGTGATGGGAGATGGACAGGTGGGGAAACACTCAGAGCCAGTCTGACGAGGGTCAACGAATCAATGTAATTCCGCTGATAGCAGTCGGTCAATCGGTGATTCTGTCGGAGGGTCACCCACCACAGGAAATGTATACCTGTCATTACAAATGGTGTTCTGACAAGTGTTCATCAGGACCTTCCCCTGCATGCTCGAATAAAACCGGTTGAACCGAAGGTTTAATCTGAGTCACTCCGTGGTCACTATACAAGAGGGCAAGTGTCGATTCCTTATATCAGGGAGTCCATCTCGAGGAGAAGTCTTCCTTATACCCCAACAATGTGCAAGAGGGCAGAATTAGAGGAGTGCAGATATCTCGGGGCTGGAGGAGATTACAGAGATAGGGAGGGGCGAGGCCATGGAGGGATTTGAAAACAAGGATGAGAATTTTAAAATCAAGTCGTTGCTTAACCGGGGGCCAATGTAGGTCAACGTTGGTAACCTATAGCAACAATGCACTATGAAGATATGGAATCAAATTAGTACTATAACATTTGGGTATTTTTTTGTTGGTTTTGCTTTTTAAAATTTTGTCGAGGGTTTTATTAAACAGCGATGTGTTTCTGAACAATAGGACTAAACCTTTAATCGACTTGTTTCCAACGGGAAGTAACAATATATCATCTTAATATTCTTGTACTAAATGTGGCTCAGCTGCTGTTCTCGTGCCTGTCCTCGAGACCAGTGTCTGCAGGTCGCCCCACGAGAGCAGTCGCTGGTGTTTCAGAACCCCGCCTGGTGAGGGGTTGTCTCTGTGTATCTGCACATTGCTACAGAGACAGAGCACAACCTGCAACCCTGCATTTCCTCGTTGCTTGCACAAAGCATGTTTGCCTTCAACTTTACCAGGGCTCAATTTCGCACTCAATGTCTGAGGATCGCTAGACGTCAGGCCCCAGACGCCAGGCCCCAGGCACCTCGCTTCAAATTGGGGCCACCTGCCTTGCTGGTAATGGGCCCTCGGGTAAGTCCCGTGGGGCGGGGGTTGGGGGTGGGGGGAAAGGACAGCAGTGGGAGGAGGGTGGGTGCTGATCATGGCTGTGTAAAGTCCTGTGGATCCGGGAGGAGAACTTCTGTTCCTCCTGCCTCCAAAAATGAAAGACTTGCATTTCTATAGCGACTTTCACGACCATCATCATCATCATCATCGGCAGTCCCTCGGAATCGAGGAAGACTTGCTTCCACTATAAAAGTGAGTTCTTAGGTGGCTGAACAGTCCAATACGAGAGCCACAGTCCCTGTCACAGGTGGGACAGACAGTGGTTGAGGGAAGGGGTGTGTGGGACTGGTTTGCCGCACGCTCCTTCCGCTGCCTGCGCTTGGTTTCTGCATGCTCTCGGCGACGAGACTCGAGGTGCTCAGCGCCCTCCCGGATGCACTTCCTCCACTTAGGGCGGTCTTTGGCCAGGGTCAGTGGGGATGTTGCACTTTATCAGGGAGGCATTGAGGGTGTCCTTGTAACGTTTCCTCTGTCCACCTGGGGCTCGTTTGCTGTGAAGGAGTTCCGAGTAGAGCGCTTGCTTTGGGGAGTCTCGTGTCGGGGGCATGCAAACAATGTGGCCTGCCCAGCGGAGCTGATCAAGTGTGGTCAGTGCTTCGATGCTGGGGATGTTGGCCTGGTCGAGGACGCTAACGTTGGTGCGTCTGTCCTCCCAGGGGATTTGCACAACTTGCGGAGACAGCGCAGGTGGTATTTCTCCAGCGACTTGAGGTGTCTACTGTACATGGTCCGTGTCTCTGAGCCATACAGGAGGGCGGGTATCACTACAGCCCTGTAGACCATGAGCTTGGTGGTAGATTTGAGGGCCTGGTCTTCGAACACTCTTTTCCTCAGGCGGCCAAAGGCTGCACTGGCGCACTGGAGGCGGTGTTGAATCTCGTCGTCAATGCCTGCCCTTGCTGATAGTGGGCTCCCAAGTTACTACCCCTCCAACAGTGCAACGCTCCCTCAGTACTGCCCCTCCGACAGTGCGGCACTCCCTCAGTACTGCCCCTCCGACAGTGCGGCACTCCCTCAGTACTGCCCCTCCAACAGTGCGGCCCTCCCTCAGTACTGCCCTTCCGACAGTGCAGCACTCCCTCAGTACTGCCCCTCCGACAGTGCGGCGCTCCCTCAGTACTACCCCTCCAACAGTGCAGCACTCCCTCAGTACTGCCCTCCGACAGTGCGGCACTCCCTCAGCACCGCCCCTCCGACAGTGTGGCACTCCCTCAGTACTGCCCCTCCGACAGTGCGGCACTCCCTCAGTACTGCCCCTCCGACAGTGTGGCACTCCCTCAGTACTGCCCCTCCGACAGTGCGGCACTCCCTCAGTACTGCCCCTCCAACAGTGCGGCCCTCCCTCAGTACTGCCCTTCCGACAGTGCAGCACTCCCTCAGTACTGCCCTTCGACAGTGCGGCACTCTCTCAGTACTGCCCTCCGACAGTGCGGCACTCCCTCAGTACTGCCCTCCGACAGTGCGGCACTCCCTCAGTACTGCCCCTCCGACAGTGCGGCACTCCCTCAGTACTGCCCTCCGACAGTGCGGCACTCCCTCAGCACCGCCCCTCCGACAGTGCAGCACTCCCTCAGTACTGCCCCTCCGTCAGTGCGGCACTCCCTCAGTACTGCCCTTCGACAGTGCGGCACTCTCTCAGTACTGCCCTCCGACAGTGCGGCACTCCCTCAGTACTGCCCTCCGACAGTGCGGCACTCCCTCAGTACTGCCCCTCCGACAGTGCGGCACTCCCTCAGTACTGCCCTCCGACAGTGCGGCACTCCCTCAGCACCGCCCCTCCGACAGTGCAGCACTCCCTCAGTACTGCCCCTCCGTCAGTGCGGCACTCCCTCAGTGCTACACTGGGAGTGTCAGCCTGGATTATGTGCTCAAGTCCCTGGGGTGTGACTCAGGTGAGAGGGAGAGAGAGAGAGAGAGAGAGAGTGCTGCTTGCTGATCCATGGCTGGTACTGTCGTCTGCCGATCGAGTCAATTCCTTTTGTGGCCCTCCTGATAAAATGTGTTGGGGATATTGTGGGGACAATGGACAATGGCATTGGCCGCACTTTACAGCCCGATGGGCAGGTAATGTATCAAAATGTTTCCTGGAATTCAATTTTCTTTGAAATAAGGATTATTAGTTGGTAAGTGGCCTGTGCTGCACAGATTACTTCCGTCCCGGCCTCACACTGAGAGATCACACAAGTGCTGCAGCTGAAAAGCATTCAAGTCTGATACATAAAGTGTTCTGTTGATATGTGTCATTAAGAGCTTGTGTTATAGCAATAGGACCATAAACGCTGCTTATATCTGTGTGCATTTGTGTGCAGTGAGGTTTAAGACTGTGATTTGAAGATTGCAGTGGCATTGTGGAAGAGTAGAATTTTTATTATACTTTGCAGGAATCAAAATAATGTGAATGGAGAAAGCAACCAGTCGGGCAATGGGTAAAGGAGCTCGGAGGATATCGGAGAATAAAGTGTGGTGTTTAAATCTATAAAACTGTTGCTGGTTCCAAGATAGTTCATGACTGTTCAAATGGAAGTCCCACAATTAAATATTTATGTTCAATGGGGTGGATATTTGGTACTGCACAATTTCCCATAAATTGTGCCCCGGTAAAATGGATTGCGTCTGCAGCAAAATTCACCAGGCGAGGCCCGACTGTGGGGCGGGGGGTTAGGGGGGGGTTACACACCTCTCTCGGGGGGGGGAGGGGTTACACACCTCTCTCAGGGGGCGAGGGGAGGGGTTACACACCTCTCTCAGGGGGCTAGGGGAGGGGTTACACACCTCTCTCAGGGGGGCGGAGGGGTTACACACCTCTCTCAGGGGGCTAGGGGAGGGGTTACACACCTCTCTCAGGGCGAGGGGAGGGGTTACACACCTCTCTCAGGGCGTGGGGAGGGGTTACACACCTGTCTCGGGGGGAGGGGAGGGGTTACACACCTCTCTCAGGGTGAGGAGAGGGGTTACACACCTCTCTCAGGGCGAAGGGAGGGGTTACACACCTGTCTCAGGGCGAGGGGAGGGGTTACACACCTCTCTCAGGGGGCGAGGGGAGGGGTTACACACCTCTCTCAGGGCAAGGGGAGGGGTTACACACCTCTCTCAGGGCGAGGGGAGGGGTTACACACCTCTCTCAGGGGGCGAGGGGAGGGGTTACACACCTCTCTCGGGGCGAGGGGAGGGGTTACACACCTCTCGCAGGGGGCGAGGGGAGGGGTTACACACCTGTCTCAGGGCGAGGGGAGGGGTTACACACCTCTCTCAGGGGGCGAGGGGAGGGGTTACACACCTCTGTCAGAGGGGGGAGGGGTTACACACCTCTCTCAGGAGGGGAGGGGTTACACACCTCTGTCAGAGGGGGGAGGGGTTACACACCTCTCTCAGGGGGGGAGGGGTTACACACCTCACTCAGGGGGGGAGGGGTTACACACTTCTCTCAGGGGGCGAGGGGAGGGGTTACACACCTCTCTCAGGGGGTGAGGGGAGGGGTTACACACCTCTCTTGGGGGGGAGGGGTTACACACCTCTCTCAGGGGGTGAGGGGAGGGGTTACACACCTCTCTTGGGGGGGAGGGGTTACACAACTCTCTCAGGGGGTGAGGGGTTACACACCTCTCTCAGGGGGGGGGGTTACACATCTCTCTCAGGGGGTGAGGGGTTACACACTTCTCTCAGGGGGAGGGGAGGGGTTACACACCTCTCTCAGGGGGTTGGGGAGGGGTTACACATCTCTCCCGGGGCGAGGGGAGGGTTTACACACCTCTCTCAGTGGGGGGGAGGGGTTACACATCTCTCCCGGGGCGAGTGGAGGGGTTACACACCTCTCTCAGTGGGGGGGATGGGTTACACACCTCTCTCAGGGGGCTGGGGGAGGGGTTACACACCTCTCTCAGGGGGCTGGGGGAGGGTTACACACCTCTCTCAGGGGGTATGGGGAGGGGTTACACACCTCTCTCAGGGGGCTGGGGGAGAGGTTACACACCTCTCTCGGGGTGAGGGGAGGGGTTACACATCTCTCTCAGGGGGTGAGGGGAGGGGTTACACACCTCTCTCAGGGGGCTGGGGGATGGGTTACACACCTCTCTCAGGGCGCTGGGGGAGGGGTTACACACCTCTCTCAGGGCGCTGGGGGAGGGGTTACGCACCTCTCTCAGGGGGTGAGGGGAGGGGTTACACACCTCTCTCAGGGGGTGAGGGGAGGGGTTACACACCCGTCTCGGGGGGGGAGGGGTTACACACTTCTCTCAGGGCGAGGGGAGGGGTTACACACCTCTCTCGGGGGGGAGGGGTTACACACCTCGCTCGGGGCGAGGGGAGGGGTTACACACCTCTCTCGGGGCGAGGGGAGGGGTTACACACCTCTCTCAGGGGGTGAGGGGAGGGGTTACACACCTCTCTCAGGGGGTGAGGGGAGGGGTTACACACCTCTCTCAGGGCGCTGGGCCGGCTGAGCATGGGACAATCCCGAGCTAAACAGCCAGCTTCCGAGCCCCCTGAGAGAGGCTTCCCTGGGAGAAATAAATCTTCAAAAAACACACTAAAAACATTCCCGGTACATTACTGTCGACACATCAACATGAATCGCAAAAATAACAACCAGTCACACTTCCCTGAGGCGGACATTCCTTCCCTGACTGCGGCCGGTACAGCTCGTACAGCCCGCCTTCCCAGGCGGTCCCACCAGGGGGCGTTGCAGACCGGATCGCCCCCACGGCCCGCCTTCTCAGGCGGTCCCACCAGGGGGCGTTGCAGACCGGATCGCCCCCACGGCCCGCCTTCCCAGGCGGTCCCACCAGGGGGCGTTGCAGACCGGATCGCCCCCACGGCCCGCCTTCCCAGGCGGTCCCACCAGGGGGCGTTGCAGACCGGATCGCCCCCACGGCCCGCCTTTCCAGGCGGTCCCACCAGGGGGCGTTGCAGACCGGATCGCCCCCACGGCCCGCCTTCCCAGGCGGTCCCACCAGGGGGCGTTGCAGACTGGATCGCCCCCACGGGCGGTACTGCTCCGTGCCCCCTCGATACCGGCATCCAATGTCCCGGCCGGGCGCTGGGAACCGGTCGCCCACCCGGAAATTATTCTGCCACCATTACCATCCCGCCACTGGCGGCAACGGACTGGATTTCCACCCCATTAACTATCGCTGTAAGCTGTAGCATTTTGATGAAAGGCGAACAGCTGTAAAGCGGGAAGGCCTGAGACACGGCCTGGTGTACACTGAGTGGTGAAATGGCTCTCCTTCTCCCAGTCAGTGAGCCAGAAAGGTGACACTTGCTTCACCTGAGCACTGAACAATGATGCTTCCCATTGGCTGGCAGAGTTACCGCTTCTGATCGGCTGAAAGTGCGGATCACTGGACTGGCACAGCGCCGCGATGAAAAGGGGATCTGATAATCAGTGCCATGGCCGTTCGAACCGAAAACCGGCCAAAGTTATCTCTCGCCGGGCGGGCGTGGCCAGTGAGCCAGAGCGGGAGCTCGACTCACAGGCTGCCCCCTCCGCTGAATGTTTTCATTGTCCAGCCTGATTTGAATCCCGACAGTGGGCTGCTCGCCCGTTCCCGGCGATATTCCGCAGCTGGCCGGCCGCGGGAAGACCAGGCTCCGAAGCTGCCCGCTAGGCCCGCCAGAGAGAAGGCTTCTGGCAACAAGTTAAATCTGGGAGGCGGGCGTTGTGAGAGTGTTGAGGGTGGAGTGCGGGAGTGAGGCTGGGAGTAACAGGCCCTGGACTTTCCTCGTGGTGTTCAGTATTTGGACTGACCTTCGCTGACCTCACTGGCTTCTCGTCAGATTTTCCTGGCATGGGGGGGGGCCGGAGGGATGGGGGCTCAGGAGCAGGTTAAAATGGTATTGGGGTCCCGTGTACGGCACAGTTGACAATCTAATGTGCACAAACAAAACCGACAAAATGCTTGTATTCGAATTGAGTGGTTAATAAAGCTCCCCCTCGTGGACTACTGTGGTGATGTAACTACTGATATAAATACAACAAAAGGGTCATGCGGCAAGGTCACATGATGACAGTTCCTGCTAAGATCCATCTTGTGTTGTGTGTGCGTCTTAGTGAGGCCGTAAAGATATAGCACAAGCAAATTCACCCTCTCTCCCTATCGTACCCGGCTTGACACAACATTTATATTTTGGGCTGTTCTATGAACACAAGCTGGACTATTTTCTGTGAGTAAGCAGACCGTTGAACCCCGTATCTGCCATGATGCGTTATGGACACCAATGCACAACTTGTATATCGACCTTTTGTTCAGCTGGTTCTGCACTGAGCATTTTCTAACATTGGCTTTTGTTGTTTGTTTAGGCTGCTGAAGACCCAGTCCTTGGAATGGTACTACAATAATGTCAAGGGCAGATTCAAGCACTTCGGCAGTGCCAAGGTGGTCCACACTTTATACAAGAAGCGGCTGGCAGGGAGGGGGAGCCAATTGAACATACTAGGTATTTACAACCTCAGTCTGAAATTGCTGCCTGTTTATGATGGGTTCTCCTTCCATCACTCCATCTTATTTTTTCTCCATCTCAACATGTTAGAACATAAGAACATAAGAATTAGGAGCGGAGTCGGCCATTCGGCCCCTCGAGCCTGCCCCGCCATTCAATAAGATCACGGCTGACCTTCGACCTCAACTCCACTTTCCCGCCCGATCCCCATATCCCTCGATTCCCCGAGAGTCCAAAAATCTATCGATCTCAGCCTTGAATATACTCAACGACTCAGCATCCACAGCCCTCTGGGGCAGAGAATTCCAAAGATTCACCCCCCTCTGAGTGAAGAAATTCCTCCTCATCTCAGTCCTAAATGGCCGACCCCTTATCCTGAGACTGTGACCCCTGGTTCTAGACTCTCCAGCCTGGGGGAAACATCCTCTCAGCATCTACCCTGTCAATCCCCCTCAGAATCTTGTGTTTCAGTGAGATCACCTCTCATTCTTCTAAACTCCAGAGAGTATCGGCCCAATCTGCTCAATCTCTCCTCGTAGGGCAACCCTCTCATCCCAGGGATCAGCCTTTGTCGCACCGTCTCGAAGGCATAAATGTCCTTTCTTAGCTAAGGAGACCAGAACCCTGCATGGTACTCCAGGTGTGGTTTAACCAGAGCCCTGTACAATTGCAGCAAGACTTCCTGGCCCGAAATTCACTGTCCCGGGAAAGACCATTACTGCCTGTTTCCGGCGGCCATTCGTCAAAATCAATTAGCCGCCGCTCTGGGCTCGGCTGGCCGCCCTAACATAGATTGGGCTCGGGAGATCTTACAGTGGTGTGGGCCACCACTGCGATTGGCCAACTCTCGTTGGCGGTGTTAGGCTTGTGACGGTAGTGACACGGTAAAAGTACGCACCGCTGCCGCTACGCCCCCGGACCCATTTTCACCGTGAAGAAGCCGGCCCTTTAGTGGACGGTGCCCCCACCAGCTTTTAGGGCCAGCGCAGAGTGGCAGAGATTTCGGAGCCGGTTTAGCTCCACGACAGTAGCTCAGTCGGCAGCAGAGAAGATCATCCGGAGAGATCAGCGAGCTCCGGACAGGGAGAGATCCCGGAGCCAGCTCCGTATTGCCCAGCAACAAGTCCAGGTGCCTCTTCAGTGGAGTGGAGGAGTTCAGCACAGAATCCGCACTCGGTGGGGGGGGAGAGAGAGGGAGGGTGGGAGGGTGAGAGAGAGGGAGAGGGGGGAGGGTGAGGGAGAGGGGGGAGGATGAGGGAGAGAGGGAGGGGGGAGGGTGAGGGAGGGGGGAGGGTGAGAGAGAGGGAGGGGGGAGGGTGAGAGAGCGGGTGAGGGTGGGAGAGAGGGAGGGGGGAGGGTGGGAGAGAGGGAGGGTGGGAGGGTGAAGGAGAGAGGGAGGGTGAGAGAGAGGGAGGGGGGAGAGGGTGAGAGAGAGAGGGAGGGTGAGAGAGAGGGAGGGGGGAGGGTGAGAGAGCGGGTGAGGGTGGGAGAGAGGGAGGGGGGGAGGGTGAGAGAGAGGGAGAGAGGGTGGGAGAGAGGGAGGGAGGAGGGTGGGGGAGAGGGAGAGGGGGGAGGGTGAAGGAGAGAGGGAGGGTGAGAGAGAGGGAGGGGGGAGAGGGTGAGAGAGAGAGGGAGGGTGGAAGAGAGGGAGGGGAGGGAGGGTGAGGGTGGGAGAGAAGGAGGGGGGAGGGTGAGAGAGCGGGTGAGGGTGGGAGAGAGGGAGGGGGGGAGGGTGAGAGAGAGGGAGAGAGGGTGGGAGAGAGGGAGGGAGGAGGGTGGGAGAGAGGGAGGGTGGGAGGGTGAGAGAGAGGGAGGGGGGGAGGATGAGGGAGAGAGGGAGGGTGGGAGGGGAGAGAGGGAGGGTGGGAGGGGAGGGAGGGTGAGAGAGAGGGTGAGGGTGGGAGAGAGCGAGGGGGGAGGGTGGGAGAGAGTGAGAGAGGGTGGGTGGGAGAGGGAGGGGGGAGAGAGGGTGGGTGGGAGAGAGGGAGGGGGAGGGTGAGGGAGCGGGTGAGGGTGGGAGAGAGGGAAGGTGGGAGAAAGGAGAGTGAGGGAGGGGGTGAGGGTGAGAGCGAGAGGGTGAGAAAGGATGAGGGGGGGAGAGGGAGGGGTGAGGGTGGTGAAAGAGAAAGGAGAAACAGAAAGAGAAAATTTGATTGCCAGAGAGAGAAATAGAAAAATAGGAAAAGAGAAAGAGAAAAGGGGGAAAAAAACGAGAGTGAGAAAGAGAAATAGCGATCCCGAGATTCACAGAGAGAAAACTGAAATCTTAATCCAGCTCAGCATTCCACCCGGTAACAAACGGGAACCTGTTCAACTTTCGTCGCTAGATCCAAGACGGTTCCATCCTCCGTCATCGAACTACAATACGCGGGTGACGACTGTGTCTGTACGCACTCAGAGGCCAAACTCCAAGCCATCATCAACATCTTCACCGAGACGTATGAAAGCCTGGGCCTTACACTAAACATCCGTAAGACAAAGGTCCTCCACCAACCTGTCCTCACCGCACAGCACTGCCCCCCGATTATCAAAATCCACGGTGTGGCCCTGGACAACGTGGACCATTTCCCATATCTCGCGAGCTTACTATCAGCGAGGGCAGACATTGACGACGAGATCCAACACCGCCTCCAGTGCGCCAGTGCAGCCTTCGGCCGCCTGAGGAAAAGAGTGTTCGAAGACCAGGCCCTCAAATCTACCACCAAGCTCACGGTCTACAGGGCTGTAGTGATACCCGCCCTCCTGTATGGCTCAGAGACATGGACCGTGTACAGTAGACACCTCAAGTCACTGGAGAAATACCACCTGCGCTGTCTCCGCAAGATCCTGCAAATCCCCTGGGAGGACAGACGCACCAACGTTAGCGTCCTCGACCAGGCCAACATCCCCAGCATCGAAGCACTGACCACACTGGATCAGCTCCGCTGGGCAGGCCACATTGTCCGCATGCCAGACATGAGACTCCCAAAGCAAGCGCTCTACTCGGAACTCCTTCACGGAAAATGAGCCAAAGGTGGGCAGAAGCCTCCCTGATAAAGTGCAACATCCCCACTGACACCTGGGAGTCCCTGGCCAAAGACTGCCCTAAGTGGAGGAAGTGCATCCAGGAGGGCGCTGAGCACCTCGAGTCTCATCGCCGAGAGCATGCAGAAATCAAGCGCAGGCAGCGGAAGGAGCGTGCGGCAAACCAGTCCCACCCTCCCCTTCCCTCAACCACTGTCTGTCCCACCTGTGACAGGGACTGTAATTCCCGTATTGGACTGTTCAGTCACCTGAGAACTCACTTTTAGAGTGGAAGCAAGTCTTCCTCAATTCCGAGGGACTGCCCATGATGATGATGATGATGGTCACCTCACATTATACAGCAGCCCAGATATAGGTGCGAAAAATAAAGATTTAATACAGAATCAATATAACTCCAAACAACTACCAGAACAATAAACCGTGCAGAAAAATAACATTACCATCATTTATCACCCTTGTGCATTTCCTTCTAACCTTTCTTACATGTGCCTAACCTGTGACTTCACCTCAATGCCTCCCCTGTGGGTCTGGGAAGGCTGCTGTGCTCCCTGTGTGGAAGCGGCAGATGTCCTTCTAGGATGCCCTCGAGCAGCTTTGGGCCTGGAAGGGCCGGCTGGAGACTGGTCCACACTGGGAGGGTTCAGTCTGGCTTGGCTCGGGCGAGGAAGCGCTGGCGGAGTGACAGGTCTGGGGCCAGGAATGCTGCGAGCCTGAGGGAGCACATCCTCCGTATCCTGGCCCCAGGAGCCTGAGTAACTCACCAGGGGCTGCACAGTCCCACTACCACCACCAATCTGAGGGAGCTCGGCTCGCTGCTGTGGCCCCACATCGGAAGGTCTCCCGTGGACCGTGGTGGAACCCCCCCCGAAATCAACACTGAGGTCTCGGGGCATCCAGCTGAGACTGCAAGCGAGCAGCCACGGTCTGAAAGCCACCAGATATGACAGCACCTGGACGCTCCGTCGACTCTCACAGAGATGTGGCAATCCTCTCCAAAGCAGCACCGATACGTTCGTTCCCTTGTGCCTGTGCTGCAATGGCAGCTGCCACATCGCCCCAAGGGTGAATTTCCCGTGGGAATAACGCCCCAACTAAGGCTGCAAACTTTCAGGGCTAATAATACTGGAACACTTTGTGGTCAACAAACTGAATTTGGATCCAATGGCCGCCTCAAACATTGCGGCGCTAATCGGGGAAAAAAGGCCTTAACACCACCAACTTTCTGGCGGCACTGAATTTCGGCCCTCCCTTACTCTCATACTCCAGCCCCCTTTACAATAAATGCAAACACACCATTTGCCTTCCTTGTTTGTGCTGACGTTGTCCCAAAAGATTGCAGACAATAAGCAATGTGTTGGCCTGTCACGGTAATCAAAAGAGATCCATTGTGTTGATTGGTTCCCGGTCTCCCATTGCTGGTGTTGATTGGTCCCTGGCCCCGGGAACTTGGCAGTTACACAGGAACAGGAGGAGGCCATTCAGCCCCTCGAGCCTGTTACACTGGAACAGGAGGAGGCCCATTCAGCCCCTCGAGCCTGTTCCCGCCGTTCAATGAGGTCATGGCTTATCTGCGATCTAACTCCATATACCTGCCTTTGGCCCATATCTCTTAATATATTTGGTTAATAAGCTATCAAGCTCAGATTTAAAATTAACAATTGACCCAGTATCAACTGCCGTCTGTGGAAGAGAGTTCCAAACCTCTCCCACCCTGTGTGTGTAGAAGTGTTTCCGAATTTCACTCCTGAAAGGTCTGGCTCTAATGTTTAGACTCTGCCCCTAGTCCCAGACTCCCCAACCAGCGTGAACAGTGTCTCTCTGTCTACCCCCTCTGTTCCCCTCCAAACTTTGCGTTTCCCTGTTAATGTGTATTTTGAAATTTCTCACCTTTTTTACCTGGGTTTTCCCGTCCCTTGGTTTATGGGGAGGTTCCAGGTTGTGTTTATCACAGAGTCCCAGAAATTTACTGTTGTGTATCTGTAAAGCATGCACTCCCATGTTCCGCCACCAGGGAGCACATCCCCTGAAGTCCCAAGAGATCCCAGCATCCCTTGGGAGCACTGTATATAAGCCGGCCCCTAAGGCCTGTTCCTCACTCTGGAGTGTCTTATTAAAGACTGAGGTCACTGTTACTTTAACCTCCCTGTGTGCAGTCTCATCTGTGTTGGGAACACAACAACTGGCGACGAGTATTCGAATCCAACGCAAAGATGTAGCAAACTGTGGGCATCCTGGAGAAGTTCTCGGAGGGGGAGGACTGGGAAGCCTATGTCGAATGGCTAGACCAGTACTTTGTAGCCAACGAGCTGGACGGAGAAGGAAGCGCTGCAAAAAGGAGAGCGGTCCTCCTCACAGTCTGCGGGGCAGCCTCATGAAGAATCTTCTAGCTCCGGTGAAACCCACAGATAAGTCGTATGAGGAGCTGTGTACACTGGTTCGGGAGCATCTTAACCCGAGCGAGAGCGTGCTGATGGCGAGGTATCGGTTCTACACGTGCCAGCGATCTGAAGGTCAGGAAGTGGCGAGCTACATCGCCGAGCTAAGGCGACTTGCAGGACAATGTGAGTTTGATGGCTACCTGGAGCAAATGCTCAGAGACTTTTTTGTACTGGGCATTGGCCACGAGACCATCCTACGAAAACTTTTGACTGTAGAGACACCGACCCTCAGTAAGGCCATTGCGATAGCACAGGCGTTTATGTCCACCAGTGATAACACCAAACAAATCTCTCAGCACACAAGGGCTAGCAATGTTCATAAATTAACTGGAACTGTGTGCGAGCAGAAATGTACAGGGCAGAAACCACAAGTCTGCAACTGCCAGCAAGCCTCAGGTGATCCAGATGACTCAGAGTCCGCAACCAAGGATGAATGCAAGGCAACTCACACCTTGTTGGCATTGTGGAGGCTTCCATTCAGCCTATTCATGCCGCTTCAAAGGGTATGTTTGCAAGAGCTGTGGAACAATGGGGCACCTCCAGTGAGCTGCAAGCTCTGCAAAACCTGCTAACCACCACGTGGCAGAGGAAGATCAGTCCATGGTGGACCAAAGCAATTTCGAGCCTCAGAGAGAGGAAGCAGATGCTAAAATACACAGGGTGCACACATTTTCGACGAAATGTCCACCTATAATGCTAAACATAAAATTGAATGGCTTACCCGTAGCCATGGAACTGGACACTGGCGCTAGCCAATCCATCATGAGTAAATAGATGTTTGAGAGACTGTGGTGCAACAAGGCATTCAGACCAGCCCTGAGCCCCATCCACACAAAACTGAGGACGTACACCAAAGAGTTTATCGCTGTCCTGGGCAGCGCCATGGTCAAGGTCACCTACGAGGGCACGGTGCACGAACTGCCACTCTGGATTGTCTCGGGCGATGGCCCCACACTGCTTGGAAGGATCTGGCTGGGCAAAATCCGCTGGAACTGGGATGACATCCGAGCGCTATCACATGTTGATGAGGCCTTAACAAATTTCCTTCCCTTTTTGAGCCAGGCATTGGAAATTTTTCCAGACCGAAGGTGCGGATCGACTTGGTCCCAGAGGCACGACCCATTCACCACAAGGCGCGAGTGGTACCTCACAGAGAGGAAATCGAGCTGGACAGGCTGCAACGCGAGGGCATCATCTCCCCGGTGGAATTCAGCGAGTGGGCCAGCCCGATTGTTCCAGTACTGAAAAGTGATGGCACGGTCAGGATTTGCGGCGATTATAAAGTAACTATTAATTGTTTCTCGCTACGGGACCAATACCTGCCAGCTAAGTCAAACTAGACAATGGACACAATTTCAAAAAGCACCTGGACCAAACGAGGCTGCGGTTCACAGATTGCCCTGAACAACCCACAGCAGACACCACCTTTTTCGAGCCCACAACACACACCCAAAGGATCAACGACACCACCCCGGACCAGGAAATCAAACCCATCACGCCCAACAGCCCAGCAAGGCCAGGCTCACCCAACAGCCCTGCAGGGCCAACAACACGCCAGCCCAGCGAGGGCACAGCCAACACACCAGAACAGACATTTGTACCGAGGCGGTCCACCAGGGAAAGAAAGGCTCCCGACTGCCTCACCTTGTAAATAGTTTTCACTTTGACTTTGGCGGGGGGGAGTGATGTTGTGTATCTGTAAAGCATGCACTCCCATGTTCCGCCACTAGAGAGCGCATCCCCTGAAGTCCCAAGGGATCCCAGCATCCCTTGGGAGCACTGTATATAAGCCGGCCCTTAAGGCCTGTTCCTCACTCTGGAGTGTCTTATTAAAGACTGAGGTCACTGTTACTTTAACCTCCCTGTGTGCAGTCTCATCTGTGTTAGGAACACAACATTTACAGCACAGAAGGAGGGCATTCGGCCCATCGTGTCCACGCCGGCCGACAAAGAGCTATCTATCCAGCCTAATCCCACTTTCCAGCACTCGGTCCGTAGCCCTATAGGTTACGGCACTTCAGGTGCACATCCAAGTACTTTTTAAATGTGGTGAGGGTTTCTGCCTCTACCACCCTTTCAGGCAGTGAGTTCCAGACCCCCACCGCCCTCTGGGTGAAGAAAGTTCTTCTCAAATCCCCTCTAAACCTCCCCCCAATTACTTTAAATCTATGCCCCCTGGTTGTTGACCCCTCTGCTAAGGGAAATAGGTCCTTCCTATCCACTCTATCCAGGCCCCTCATCATTTTATACACCTCAATCAGGTCTCCCCTCAGCCTCCTCTGTTCCAAAGAAAACAACCCCAGCATATCCAGTCTTTCCTCATCGCTAAAATTCTCCAGTCCCAACAACATCCTGGTAAATCTCCTCTGTACCCTCTCCAGTGCAACATCCTGGTAAATCTCCTCTGTACCCTCTCCAGTGCAACATCCTGGTAAATCTCCTCTGTACCCTTTCTAGTGCAACATCCTGGTAAATCTCCTCTGTACCCTCTCCAGTGCAACATCCTGGTAAATCTCCTCTGTACCCTCTCCAGTGCAACATCCTGGTAAATCTCCTCTGTACCCTCTCCAATGCAACATCCTGGTAAATCTCCTCTGTACCCTCTCCAGTACAACATCCTGGTAAATCTCCTCTGTACCCTCTCTAGTGCAACATCCTGGTAAATCTCCTCTGTACCCTCTCCAGTGCAACATCCTGGTAAATCTCCTCTGTACCCTCTCCAATGCAACATCCTGGTAAATCTCCTCTGTACCCTCTCCAGTGCAACATCCTGGTAAATCTCCTCTGTACCCTCTCCAGTGCAACATCCTGGTAAATCTCCTCTGTACCCTTTCTAGTGCAACATCCTGGTAAATCTCCTCTGTACCCTCTCCAGTGCAACACCCTGGTAAATCTCCTCTGTACCCTCTCCAGTGCAACATCCTGGTAAATCTCCTCTGTACCCTCTCCAGTGCAACACCCTGGTAAATCTCCTCTGTACCCTCTCCAGTGCAACATCCTGGTAAATCTCCTCTGTACCCTCTCCAGTGCAACACCCTGGTAAATTCCCCCATCCCCCCCCCCCCCGTCTCTCCATCCATCCATTCATCCATCCTCCCATCCCTCCCTCCCTCCCTCCATCCCTCCATCCACCTAATGTTTAGTGTTTGCATCAATATATGAATTTAGGGATCCTGTTTGCTTTGTATTGCTCCGTGCTACCCACATGGTGTTATGGATCATGTGGTCAAGAAGTAGCAATGGGATCCGAATCCTATTCTATAAGAAAGAAAGACAGACTTGCATTTATATAGCGACTTTCACGACCTCAGGATGTCCCAAAGTGCTTTCCAACCAACGACGTAGTTTTTGAAATGTAGTCACTGTTGTAATGTTGGAAACACAGCAGGCACTTTACGCACAGCAAGCTCCCACAAACAGCAGTGTGACAATGCCGTATAATCTGTTTAGTGACATTGATTGAGGGATAAATATTGGCCTCAGGACACCGGGGAGAACTCCCCTGCTCTTCAAAATAGTGCCAGGAGATCTTTTACATCCACCTGAGAGAGCAGACGGGGCCTCAGTTTAACGTCTCATTCAAAAGCTGGCCCTTCTGACAGTGCGGCACTCCCTCAGTACTGCCCCTCTGACAGTGCAGCACTCCCTCAGTACTGCCCCTCCGACAGTGCAGCACTCCCTCAGCACTGCCCCTCCGACAGTGCAGCACTCCCTCAGCACTGCCCCTCCGACAGTGCGGCACTCCCTCAGTACTGCCCCTCCGACAGTGCGGCACTCCCTCAGTACTGCCCCTCCGACAGCGCGGCACTGCCCTGGGAGTGTCAGCCTAGAGTTTTGTGCTCAAGTTTCCGTCTGCTGGCCTGACAATGTGAGAGATCTCCGTCTGCCGCAGCAGTAAATGTCCCAGGTGGTAGCTGTACTGCGGATGGAGGGAGAGATTTGTCAAGAGGAATCGTGTCTTATTTTTAATGCCAATATTTGAAGAGCTGTTTGATGAGAACATTCAGATTCATGGTCTGTTATTGGACCTGCATATAACAGCATATGACAACTCTCAAACACGATCTTACTGTGACCCGTACTAAACCACTCCAGGCTCTACAAACGCTTGACGCATTTCCAGGTGGCTGATACTGATTTCAACGTTGGAAGTAACCTCTGGAACATTCTGTGTGAGGGTGACAATATGCTCGAATGAGATCTGCATTCTAAACAAAATGTGTAAAGCTCAGTTGATGCAGGACTCTGCCGGCTGTAACTCCGTGCACTCAGTCCCATTCACCCATCACATTGGCTTTCAGTCCTCCCGCCTCCCAGTGACTCAAATTTAAAATTCACACCCTTGCGTTTAAATTCCTTCATGTCCTTGCTCTTCCCGATCTGTGTGACTTCCTACAGCAATATCTCCGGTTTCTTGGGCAAACACGCTTTGCTCCAGCATTGGGGCCGTGTCTCCAGCCACCTTGGGGAGCTCGGCCATTGTCTGTGTCTGGAATCCAGCAATGGGCCCATATTGGTAAGCCGCACCTGACTCACACACACCGACCTCCGCGGGTACACCAGTATTTTTTAAAATAAAAGTATTTCTTCAAATCGAATGAGTGTTTTTTTAAAAAAACATTAAGAAGCCTAAAACAGAGGGGTCAACAACCAGGGGGCATAGATTTAAAGTAATTGGGGGGAGGATTAGAGGGGATTTGAGGAGAACTTTCTTCACCCAGAGGGTGGTGGGGGTCTGGAACTCACGGCCTGAAAGGGTGGTAGAGGCAGAAACCCTCACCACATTTAAAAAATACCTGGATGTGCACCTGAAGTGCCGTAACCTACAGGGCTACGGACCCAGAGCTGGAAAGTGGGATTCGGCTGGGTAGCTCTTTGTCGGCCGGCGCGGACACGATGGGCCAAATGGCCTCCTTCCGTGCTGTCAATTTCTGCGATTCTAGACAGCAGGCTGGAGCCCACAATGCAGAACACCACTAAGGCTGAAAAGAGTAGATAAATCAGTAAGCGATGACCAAGCTTGTAGGTAGAAGGGAAGACAGAACTCCCGCTGTACGGAATCTCTGGGCCTTTACGTCATTGCCCTATGTAGGGTGGATGGAGCCAGACAGTAAACTCCCAGAAGTGGGAGCGAAGCCGGGTTTTCCAGGGGGGTCTGCCAGTCTCCTGCCTGAGTTACACTGGGAGACCACTGAATGCCCAAGAAACTGGGCCCCACTGTCTTTAACTCCCAAAGCTCTCCATTCTCCCCGATTCATTTCTCTGTACTGTAAATCAGAACCTACAATACCATAGCTTGTTACTTAGAATGCCTTTACCCTGTATGGGCATTGTATGGTCTCCTTATCTGAGGAAGGACGTTCTTGCCTTAGGGGCGGTGCAACGAAGGTTCACCAGACTGATTCCTGGGATGAGAGGGTTGTCCTATGAGGAGAGATTGAGTAGATTGGGCCGACACTCTCTGGAGTTTAGAAGAATGAGGGGTGATCTCATTGAAACATACCAGATTCTGAGGGGGATTGACAGGGTAGATGCTGAGAGGATGTTTCCCCCGGGCTGGAGAGTCTAGAACCAGGGGTCACAGTCTCAGGATAAGGGGTCGGCCATTTAGGACTGAGATGAGGAGGAATTTCTTCACTCAGAGGGTGGTGAATCTTTGGAATTCTCTGCCCCAGAGGGCTGTGGATGCTGAGTCGTTGAGTATATTCAAGGCTGAGATCGATAGATTTTTGGACTCTCGGGGAATCGAGGGATATGGGGATCGGGCGGGAAAGTGGAGTTGGGTTCGAAGATCAGCCGTGATCTCATTGAATGGCGGAGCAGGCTCGAGGGGCCGAATGGCCAACTCCTGCTCCTAATTCTTATGTTCTTATGAATTGACACTGTTATTCATTAGCCTTTCCCAATGCATTTTTTTCACTCAACACCTGAACATTCTGTTCTGTGCAGATGGCAACATTCATGATGGCAGCCAAGAGAATGAAGAGAATATCTGTGGCAGCGATTCCAGCACCTACAGGCAAACTGAAGGTGAGGTTAAAATGACGAAGAAACAGACTGTGGTGTTGTCTCTAATCTTCAGGCGTGTGCTTTATCCACTTGTTCTTCACATGGTTAGACAGACAGAGGTGGATTCTGACACCTCCCGCTGGGTGAGGAGGTGACGGGGTAGGAACAGCCCAAAGGTATTGTGGAACGGCTCCCAATCCCGTACTCACTGTCACTGCGGCCTTTCAGGTTCAGCTTTACAGATGACACATTCCCAATATGTCCAACAACCGAACGAAAATCCTACTTTGTGAACACCTTGTACAGGCTGTTGTGTTTAAAGGAGAGTTGTCTTTGTTTGAGTACTATTTGAACAATCTCAACTCCTAGAGCATTCAGTAACAGCTGGAACAAATCCACTTCTAAAGCCGCCATGTTGGGCAGATAATTACACCAGGTGTGGCATAAAACTCAACAACAACAACTTGTATTTATATAGCGCCTTTAACGTAGTAAAACGTCCCATGGTGCTTCACAGCGGTGTTACAGACAAACAGATACATTTGACACAGAGCCACATAAATAGAAATTAGGGCAGGTGACCAAAAGAGGGAGGTTTTAAGCAGCGTCTTGAAGGAGGAAAGAGAGGTAGAGATGCGGAGAGGTTTAGGGAGGGAGTTCCAGAGCTTGGGACCCAGGCAACAGAAGGCACGGCCACCGATAGTGGAGCGATTATAATCAGGGATGCTCAGGAGGGCAGAATTAGAGGAGTGCAGACATCTCGGGGGGGTTGTGGAGCTGGAGGAGATTACAGAGATAGGGAGGGGCGAGGGCCATGGAGGGATTTGTAAACAAGGATGAGAATTTTGAAATCGAGGCATTGCTTAACCGGGAGCCAATGTAGGGCAGCGAGCACAGGGGGTGATGAGTGAGCGGGACTCGGTGCGAGTTAGGACACGGGGCAGCGAGCACGGGGTGATGGGTGAGCGGGACTGGGTGCGAGTTAGGACACGGGGCAGTGAGCACAGGGGGTGATGGGTGAGCGGGACTCGGTGCAAGTTAGGACATGGGGCAGTGAGCACAGGGGGTGATGGGTGAGCGGGACTTGGCGTGAGTTAGGACACGGGGTGGCAAGCACAGGGGGTGATGGGTGAGCGGGACTGGGTGCGAGTTAGGACACGGGGCAGTGAGCACAGGGGGTGATGGGTGAGTGGGACTGGGTGCGAGTTAGGACACGGGGCAGTGAGCACAGGGGGTGATGGGTGAGCGGGACTGGGTGCGAGTTAGGACACGGGGCAGTGAGCACAGGGGGTGATGGGTGAGCGGGACTGGGTGTGAGTTAGGACACGGGGCAGTGAGCACAGGGGGTGATGGGTGAGCGGGACTGGGTGCGAGTTAGGACACGGGGCACAGGGGGTGATGGGTGAGTGGGACTGGGTGTGAGTTAGGACACGGGGTACAGGGGGTGATGGGTGAGTGGGACTGGGTGTGAGTTAGGACACGGGGTACAGGGGGTGATGGGTGAGCGGGACTGGGTGTGAGTGTGATGGAGGACTATGGGATGGGAAACGTGGCTCAGGGTTGAGTACGGCGACTAGCTGGAAACGATTCTGGATCAACCCAGGACGGTGGGAGAGACGTTGGAATCGGTGGTGAGGTAAAGCGTTTTTGGTTGGGGCCATAGATGATGGCTTCGGTTTTCCCAATGTTTAGCTGGAGGAAATTATCGTCTGTCCAAGATCGTATGGTGGGCAAGCTGTGTGAGAGCACAGAGGCAGTGGAGGCATTGAGAGAGGCAGCAGTCAGATAGCGCTGGGTGTGGTCAGTGTACGTGTGGAAGATGATGCCACGTGTAGAGATAATGACGCCAAGGAGCAGCATGTAAATGAAGAGGAGGATGGATGCGTGGGGGACTCGGTGGCGGGGTGGGGGGGGCTTTTGCTCATTCTTGTGCTCTTGTGATCTCCAAGAGTCAGCTGCACCTTTGGACAATTGTGTGCAAGTTCGAGCACTTTATCTTCAAAAGGACATCGATGTGTTGCAGTGAGCTGAGCAAAGAGTGATCTCTGTGATCTCGGGACACTGGCTCGCAGCAAAAAGCACAACCCTGCTGAGCCAAAGATGTTTTCAGTCGGGGAAAGGAAGTGGAGTCAGGTCTTTGACATACCGAAAAGCACAGGTGTAGATTTGGGTCCGCCATTTGACCGGACGCTGGAGGGCTGGTCGGCCTTTCTTCTTCCTGCACCTTCACGTTCTTTGTGCGATATTTAAACAATGAACACTCCTCGTGTGAGACTCGAAATCAGTGACGTTAGTTACTCTGCGTCGGGTACTGAAGCCGGCTAGTTATATAATCAGCTCCATATATCCTCTCTCATCATATCTTCAAATATTGTTCAGCGTTCGAGGTGGACACCATTTGCTGGGTGGAAACGCGATAGTAATAATCACAGAATCGTAGAGATTTACGGCACAGAAAGAGGCCATTCGGCCCATCGAGTCTGTGCCGGCCGGCCAAGAGCTACCCAGCCTAATCCCACTTTCCAGCTCTCGGTCCGTAGCCCTGTAGGTTACGGCACTTCAGGTGCACATCCAGGTACTTTTTAAATGTGGTGAGGGTTTCTGCCTCTACCACCCTTTCAGGCAGTGAGTTCCAGACCCCCACCACCCTCTCGGTGAAGAAAGTTCTCCTCAACTCCCCTCTAAACCTCCCAATTACTTTAAATCTATGCCCCCTGGTTGTTGACCCCTCTGCTAAGGGGAAGAGGTCCTTCCTATCCACTCTATCTAGGCCCCTCATAATTTTATACACCTCAATTAAATCTCCCCTCAGCCTCCTCTGTTCCAAAGAAAACAACCCCAGCCTATCCAATCTTTCCTCATAGCTAAAATTCTCCAGTCCAGGCAACATCCTGGTAAATCTCCTCTGTACCCTCTCCAGTGCAATCACATCTTTCCTGTAATGTGGTGACCAGAACTGCACGCAGTACTCCAGCTGCGGCCTAACCAGCGTTTTATACAGTTCAAGCATAACCTCCCTGCTCTTGTGTTCTATATCTGAGAAGCTTTGAGTCAGAGGATCAGGCAGTGACCCTACCCCTAGTTTGATCCAACACCTCACTGGGACCTAAATGATTCAACACTGACCTCACAACAAGAACAGTTAGTCCTAACACGTGAAGGTGGTATTGAACCTGTCATCCAAGATTTGATGCAGTGTGTTTCAGCTCGATTCGGGTCACTGTTCCGAGTGAATCTTTTGTTTTTGTACGATTTCGTGTATGAGCTTCCCTTGTCAGCAGCACAAACATAATGAGGTTTGGGTTTTGAATCCTTGTTCTGAGGGACGATCTATTGAGTTGGTTCCTCTGATTCATCACCTGTAATAGACTTTTCTCCACGCTCCGTCATGGTATCCGAGCAAACAAAAACGGCAGATCAAACCTCAAAACACAAGTATCACTGGTACTGGAAAATAAATGGAATTGGATGCGAGGATGAAAGAAAGCTTAAGGAGATATGTACCATCTGGATTGGTTTGCCGATCTTGTCAGCGTTTGAAGCAGAAAAAGCCCATTGTTACTTAATAGAACTTGTGTTGCACAACGCTCGATAAATTACTGCGGAAATCTTCAGCTCCAGGGCCCCAGGTCCAGGCGAGAGCCACACTATCAGGGCCCCTGGTCCAGGCGAGAGCCACACTGTCAGGGCCCCTGGTCCAGGCGAGAGCCACACTATCAGGGCCCCAGGTCCAGGCGAGAGCCACACTATCAGGGCCCCAGGTCCAGGCGAGAGCCACACTATCAGGGCCCCAGGTCCAGGCGAGAGCCACACTATCAGGGCCCCTGGTCCAGGCGAGAGCCACACTATCAGGGCCCCTGGTCCAGGCGAGAGCCACACTATCAGGGCCCCTGGTCCAGGCGAGAGCCACAGTCAGGGCCCCTGGTCCAGGCGAGAGCCACACTGTCAGGGCCCCAGGTCCAGGCGAGAGCCACACTCTCAGGGCCCCTGGTCCAGGCGAGAGCCACACTGTCAGGGCCCCAGGTCCAGGCAAGAGCCACACTGTCAGGGCCCCGGGTCCACAGAGCAGCACACTCTCAGGGCCCCTGGTCCAGGCGAGAGCCACACTGTCAGGGCCCCTGGTCCAGGCGAGAGCCACACTGTCAGGGCCCCTGGTCCAGGCGAGAGCCACACTGTCAGGGCCCCGGGTCCACAGAGCAGCACACTCTCAGGGTCCCTGGTCCAGGCGAGAGCCACACTCTCAGGGCACCGGGTCCACAGAGCAGCACACTCTCAGGGTCCCTGGTCCAGGCGAGAGCCACACTGTCAGGGCCCCGGGTCCAGGCGAGAGCCACACTGTCAGGGCCCCTGGTCCAGGCAAGAGCCACAGTCAGGGCCCCGGGTCCACAGAGCAGCACACTCTCAGGGCCCCTGGTCCAGGCGAGAGCCACACTATCAGGGCCCCAGGTCCAGGTGAGAGGCACACTCTCAGGGCCCCGGGTCCACAGAGCAGCACACTCTCAGGGCCCCGGGTCCAGGCGAGAGCCACACTGTCAGGGCCCCTGGTCCAGGCGAGAGCCACACTCTCAGGGCCCCTGGTCCAGGCGAGAGCCACACTCTCAGGGCCCCGGGTCCACAGAGCAGCACGCTCTAAGGGCTCCGGCTCATGTCCTTCAGTCCAAGACCCTCCGACCAATTTAGAGTCGTGCTTGACTGACACGTGTGACTGGGGCATTAACGTGCCCAGCTCCTACCCTCCAATCAGGCAGGGTGCATATCGCCATCCCGCACTCCCGTTGGGAGAGATTCCTCAGTGAGAGCAGGGCCGCTGTTAGATCGAGGGTCAAAAAAACAAGGAGAGACTTGCATTTCTATAGCGCCTTTCATGAGCACAAGACGTCCCAAAGCGCTTTACAGCCAATGAAGTACTTTTGAAGTGTAGTCACTGTTGTAATGTGGGAAACGCGGCAGCCAATTTGCGCACAGCAAGCTCCCACACACAGCAATGTGATAATGACCAGATAATCTGTTTTAGTGATGTTGATTGAGGGATAAATATTGTCCCCAGGACACCGGGGAGAACTCCCCTGCTCTTCTTCAAAATATTGCCGTTGGATCTTTTACATCCACCTGAGAAACTGAGGCCCCGCCTGCTCTAATGTCTCATCCAAAAGATGCTGCCCCTCCAACAGTGCGGCGCTCCCTCAGCACTGCCCCTCCGACAGTGCGGCGCTCCCTCAGTACTGCCCCTCCGACAGTGTGGCGCTTCCTCAGTACTGCCCCTCCGACAGTGCAGCCCTCCCTCAGTACCGCCCCTCCGACAGTGCAGTGCTCCCTCAGTACTGCCCCTCCGACAGTGCAGCCCTCCCTCAGTACCGCCCCTCCGAAAGTGCAGCACTCCCTCAGTACTGCCCCTCCGACAGTGTGGCGCTTCCTCAGTACTGCACTGGAGTGATGCTACCTCTGGATGTTTGTTTTAGAGTGAATTAGAAGTTAAATAATCGGTTTAAAAATAAAAACAGCAAGGGTCAATTGATCATAAAATCGCGAACTATCTAAATTTTGTTTTAATCTTGGAATGTTTTGCTTTAAAACCCTGGGGATGGAGTGGCTGTTTATCTAGCACATACTTGCTTGCATTAATGGCTAACGAATGTCTGTATTGTGATATTGTTGTACGTTGCGTGGACCCTGTGAAGTTTAACCTGCTGTCCTGTGTTAAAGGTCCCTCGATCACTGAGACTCTAGCTGTGGCATTGAGGGTGGCTGAGGAGGCAGTGGAAGAGGCCATCAGTAAGGCTGAATCCTACACTGACAGTCTGGTAAGTTCCTGGCTCAGTGACCGTGAGGGAAGATTTGAGATTCTGCTGGGAAATCGATTTCTATATCTCTGTGCCGGGCAATTTGTGCCCCGACAGGTAGAGTTACCACTTTGGGCACCGTGCTGGGTCTTGTGTAAGGGGGTACAGAATGTCAAAGTCACGATGTGATGGCGAACCATATTGAACCTCAGTAAGACCACAGTCGGAACACTGTGCGTGGTTCGCGCCCTGCTCTGTTGAGGTTTTGGAGATGGGGTCACTGGGATGTTTGCCTGCGATGAGCAAGGACAAATATGGTTACAAAGTTGGGGGGATTTTTGTTAGCGCAAAGGGGATTAAGGGGTGATTTGATCGAAGTGTTTTCAAGGAATGGACAGAGTTTAAATCCCACCACGGCTGGGGCAATTTAAATTCAGTTAATTAAATAAATTATTTTTTAAAAAGCTAGTATCAGTTACCAAACCACTACCAGATTGTCGTAAAAACCCATCTGGTTCACTAGATGGAAGGAAATCTGCTGCCCTTACCCGGTCTGGCCAGTATGTGACTCCAGACCCACAGCAATGTGACTGACTCTTAACTGCCCTCTGACCTGGTGGCTCTCCACCTCTGTAATGTATTTGCTTCATGAGCTCTTTGCTTAAGAATTCACAGCAACACATCGCTGTTATGAACTAGTTGGTTTAGTTGCAAAGGTTTGACAATCACACTACACATTACCAGTTCATCCACCAGGCTCTCAACCACCTGCCCCATCATGGATCCCCTGAACCCAACTGGCTGGGGTTTTATTGAGTCTTGTGAACATCACTGGAGTTTAGAAGGATGAGAGAGAATCTCATAGAAACATATAAAATTCTGATGGGACTGGACAGGTTAGATGCAGGAAGAATGTTCCTGATGTTGGGGAAGTCCAGAACCAGGGGTCACAGTCTAAGGATAAGGGGTAAGCGATTTAGGACTGAGATGAGGAGAAACTTCTTCACTCAGAGAATTGTTAACCTGTGGAGTTCCCTACCACAGAGAGTTGTTGATGCCAGTTCGTTGGATATATTCAAGAGGGAGTTCGATGTGGCCCTTGCGACTAAAGGGATCAAGGGGTATGGAGAGAAAGCAGGAAAGGGGTACTGAGGGAATGATCAGCCATGATCTTATTGAATGGCGGTGCAGGCTTGAAGGGCCAAATGGCCTATTCCTGCACCTATTTTCTATGTTTCTTTGTTTCTATCACGTGACTGGCTAAGCCCCTCCCAAATCAGTAGCTCCACTAACCCGTGAGCATGCTCACACGCACATACATTACAGCCTCCTTCTCAAGGGATGGGAAATAAAATGCTAGTCTTGCCAGCGATGACCATATCACAGGAACATAAACAGTCTGTTTCCGTTGGTTGAGCGATCGGGAATGAGGAGACAGGGATATAAGATTGAATGTTGGAGATTTCAGACAGAGAGCTGGGAAAACATTCTTACATGAAGGGATAGGAGGGTGTGCAATGCCCTGCTGGAGTTAGTGACTAAAGCAGGGACCATCAACATTTCAAAGAGCTACCCAGCCTAATCCAGCTCTCGGTCCGTAGCCCTGTAGGTTACGGCACTTCAGGTGCACATCCAGGTACTTTTTAAATGTGGTGAGGGTTTCTGCCTCTACCACCCTTTCAGGCCGTGAGTTCCAGACCCCCACCACCCTCTGGGTGAAGAAAGTTCTCCTCAACTCCCCTCAAATCCTTCGACCTGATTATTGATCTCTGCTAAGGGAAATACTTTCTATCCACTCCATCTAGACCCCTCATAATGTTATACACTTCAATAAGGTCTCCCCTCAGCCTCCTCTGTTCCAAAGAATCTGATGTAATTGTCTCCATGACAGTGGATGGTTACAAGAGCCTTTCTTAGTTGTTAATCAATGTCTCTGCAGCCAGTTGCACAAGACACAGAGCTGGTGCACAACACAACAAAGCACTTTCAGTTGTTCCGAGCATGTGTTCATTCTGTGGGCTGCAGTTTCTGTATATGGAGTAAAACCAATTCTAGGCAGTAGAGACTGTAATCCAGGAATGATTTTCCAGATTCCTGCTCCTGGTGCAGAGTCTCGCTGGTTGGAACGTCTGTGGGGAATTCCAGCCTGATGGACAGCCTGTTCCCCCCTTAGAGACATCCTATGGGGCCCACTGACCCCCCGAGCCCAAATTGCTCCCCCCCAATCAATCTCCAGCGAGCGATCCTCCGAGCCAGGAGAACGAACTTGTAAAAGTTACCCTGCAATCTCCAGCTTCCGATGGGATGTAAAAGTGATCAGAGCTTTATTCCTGGGGTTCATATTGTGATCTGACCCCCTCCAATAGATGACAGTCTCTCAGCCCCAACTCTATAATTCGAAGTACAAATGACTTCAGAATATCAGCAGAACCAACCTGTTAGAGAGCCGGGTATGTAAATATCAGTGGCAATTTCTCAATAATCTTTATTCGGCTTTGTGAAATGTTGTATTGTGTGCACTTTTTACTTTCAAACAAAACTACATACAGAGATTTCATCAAGTGATGTACAGCCTATTGTGTTCCTAACCACAGATGAGACTGCACACAGGGAGGTTAAAGTAACAGTAACCTCAGTCTTTATTAAGACACTCCAGAGTGAGGAATAGGTCTTAGGGGCCGGCTTATATACAGTGCTCCCAAGGGATGCTGGAATCCCTTGGGACTTCAGGGGATGACTCCCTGGTGGCGGAACATGGGAGTGCATACTTTACAGATACACAACATCACTCCCCCGCCAAAGTCAAAGTGAAAACTATTTACAAGGTGAGGCGGTCGGGAGCCTTTCTTTCCCTGGTGGACCGCCTCGGTACAAATGTCTGTTCTGGTGTGTTGGCTGTGCCCTCGCTGGGCTGGCGTGTTGTTGGCCCTGCAGGGCTGCTGGGTGAGCCTGGCCTTGCTGTGCTGATGGGCGTGATGGGTTTGATTTCCTGGTCCGGCGTGGTGTCGTTGAACCTTTGGGTGTGTGTTGTGGGCTCGAAAAAGGTGGTGTCTGCTGTGGGTTGTTCAGGGCAGTCTGTGAACCGCAGCCTCGTTTGGTCCAGGTGCTTTCTGCAAATTTGTCCATTGTCTAGTTTGACTACAAACACCCTACTCCCTTCTTTAGCTATCACCGTGCCCGCAATCCACTTGGGACCACGTCCATAGTTAGCACATACACAAGGTCATTCAGATCAATTTCCCGTGACACAGTGGCGCGACCATCGTTTACATTTTGTTGCTGCCGCCTGCTCTCTACCTGATCATGCAGGTTGGGGTGAACCAGCGAGAGTCTGCTTTTAAGTGTCCTTTTCATGAGTAGCTCAGCCAGGGGCACCCCTGTGAGTGAGTGGGGTCTTGTGCGGTAGCTGAGCAGTACTCGGGACAGGCGGGTTTGAAGTGAGCCTTCTGTGACTCGTTTAAGGTTCTGTTTGATGGTTTGTACTGCCCGCTCTGCCTGCCCATTAGAGGCTGGTTTAAACGGGGCCGAGGTGACATGTTTGATCCCATTGCGGGTCATGAATTCTTTAAATTCGGCACTGGTGAAACATGGCCCGTTGTCACTGACCAGTATGTCAGGCAGGCCGTGGGTGGCAAACATGGCCCTCAGGCTTTCAATGGTGGCGGTGGCGGTGCTTCCCGACATTATTTCACATTCAATCCATTTTGAAAAAGCATCCACCACCACCAGGAACATTTTACCGAGAAACGGGCCCACATAGTCGACATGGATCCTCGACCATGGTCTGGAGGGCCAGGACCACAAACTTAGTGGTGCCTCTCTGGGCGCGTTGCTCAACTGAGCACACACGCTGCATTGCCGTACACAGGACTCTAAGTCAGAGTCGATACCGGGCCACCACACGTGGGATCTGGCTATCGCTTTCATCATTACTATACCCGGGTGTGTGCTGTGGAGATCCGAGATGAACATCTCCCTGCCCTTTTTTGGTAGCACTACGTGGTTACCCCACAACAGGCAGTCTGCCTGAATGGACAGCTCGACCTTTCACCACTGGAACGGCTTGATTAGCTCTTGCATTTCAACGGGGATGCTGGCCCAGCTCCCATGCAGTACACAGTTTTTTACGAGGGACAGCAGAGGATCTTGGCTGGTCCAAGTCCTAATCTGGCGGGCCATGACACGTGATTTATCATTTTCAAACGCTTCCATGACCATCAACAAGTCTGCGGGCTGCGCCATTTCCACCCCCGTGGTGGGCAATGGTAGCCGACTGAGAGCATCCGCACAGTTCTCGGTGCCTGGCCTGTGGCGGATGGTATCGCTATACGCTGATAGCGCGAGTGCCCACCTTTGTATACGGGCTGAGGAATTAGTATTTATCCCCTTGTTTTCAGCGAACAGGGATATGAGGGGCTTGTGATCGGTTTCCAGCTCAAATTTGAGGCCAAACAGGTACTGATGCATTTTCTTTACCCCGAACACACACGCTAATGCCTCTTTCTCAATCATGCTGTAGGCCCTCTCAGCCTTTCATCAGCTCCTGGAGGCATAGGCGACAGTAGATTAGTGGGAAAGCGGGTTGTGTAGAGAACACAGGGAGGCTGCAAAGAGATTTAGATAGGTTAAGCGAATGGGCTAAGGTTTGGCAGATGGAATACAATGTCGGAAAGTGTGAGGTCATCCACCTTGGAAAAAAAAACAGTAAAAGGGAATATTATTTGAATGGGGAGAAATTACAACATGTTGCGGTGCAGAGGGACCTGGGGGTCCTTGTGCATGAATCCCAAAAAGTTATTTGCAGGTGCAGCAGGTAATCAGGAAGGCGAATGGAATGTTGGCCTTCATTGCGAGAGGGATGGAGTACAAAAGCAGGGAGGTCCTGCTGCAACTGTATAGGGTATTGGTGAGGCCACACCTGGAGAACTGCGTGCAGTTTTGGTCACCTTACTTAAGGAAGGATATACTAGCTTTGGAGTGGGTACAGAGACGATTCACTAGGCTGATTCCGGAGATGTGAGGGTTACCTTATGATGATAGATTGAGCAGACTGGGTCTTCACTCGTTGGAGTTCAAAAGGATGAGGGGTGATCTTATAGAAACATTTAAAATAATGAAAGGGATAGACAAGATAGAGGCAGAGAGGTTGTTTCCACTGGTCGGGGAGACTAGAACTAGGGGGCACAGCCTCAAAATACGGGGGAGCCAATTTAAAACCGAGTTGAGAAGGAATTTCTTCTCCCAGAGGGTTGTGAATCTGTGGAATTCTCTGCCCAAGGAAGCAGTTGAGGCTAGCTCATTGAATGTATTCAAGTCACAGATAGATAGATTTTTAACCAATAAGGGAATTAAGGGTTATGGGGAGCGGGCGGGTAAGTGGAGCTGAGTCCACGGCCAGATCAGCCATGATCACGTTGAATGGCGGAGCAGGCTCGAGGGGCTAGATGGCCTACTCCTGTTCCTAATTCTTATGTTCTTATGTTGCAACTTCCCCGCAACGTTAGCTTGTTGTAATACACACCCGACTCCGTACGACAACGCATCACATGCTAGCACAAGTCTTTTACACGGGTTATACAATACAAGCAGCTTGTTGGAGCATAAAATGTTTCTGGCTTTCTCAAAAGCAATTACTTGGTTTTTTCCCCATACCCAGTTCTCACCTTTACGCAACAACACATGTAAGAACATAAGATCATAAGAATTAGGAACAGGAGAAGGCCATCTAGCCCCTCGAGCCTGCTCCGCCATTCAACAAGATCATGGCTGATCTGGCCGTGGACTCAGCTCCACTTACCCGCCCGCTCCCCGTAACCCTTAATTCCCTTATTGGTTAAAAATCTATCTATCTGTGACTTGAATACATTCAATGAGCTAGCCTCAACTGCTTCCCTGGGCAGAGAATTCCACAGATTCACAACCCTCTGGGAGAAGAAATTCCTTCTCAACTCGGTTTTAAATTGGCTCCCCCGTATTTTGAGGCTGTGCCCCCTAGTTCTAATCTCCCCGACCAGTGGAAACAACCTCTCTGCCTCTATCTTATCTATCCCTTTCATTATTTTAAATGTTTCTAGAAGATCACCCCTCATCCTTCTGAACTCCAACGAGTAAAGACCCAGTCTACTCAATCTATCATCATAAGGTAACCCCCTCATCTCCAGAATCAGCCGAGTGAATCGTCTCTGTACCCACTCCAAAGCTAGTATATCCTTCTTTAAGTAAGGTGACCAAAACTGTACGTAGTACTCCAGGTGCGGCCTCACCAATACCCTGTACAGTTGCAGCAGGACCTCCCTGCTTTTGTACTCCATCCCTCTCGCAATGAAGGCCAACATTCCATTCGCCTTCCTGATTACCTGTTGCACCTGCAAACTAACTTTTTGGGATTCATGCACAAGGACCCCCAGGTCCCCCTGCACCGCAGCATGTTGTAATTTCTCCCCATTCAAATAATATTCCCTTTTACTGTTTTTTTTCCAAGGTGGATGACCTCATATTTTCTGACATTGTATTCCATCTGCCAAACCTTAGCCCATTCACTTAACCTATCTAAATCTCTTTGCAGCCTCTCTGTGTCCTCTACACATCCTGCTTTCCCACTAATCTTAGTGTCATCTGCAAATTTTGTTACACTACACTCTGTCCCCTCTTCCAGGTCATCTATGTATATTGTAAACAGTTGTGGTCCCAGCATCGATCCCTGTGACACACCACTAACCACCGATTTCCAACCCGAAAAGGACCCATTTATCCCAACTCTCTGCTTTCTGTTCGCCAGCCAATTCTCTATCCATGCTAATACATTTCCTCTGACTACGCGTACCCTTATCTTCTGCAGTATCCTTTTGTGTGGCACCTTATCGAATGCCTTTTGGAAATCTAAATACACCACATCCATCGGTATACCTCTATCCACCATGCTCGTTATATCCTCAAAGAATGGCAGTAAATTAAATATGATTTCCCCTTCATGAATCCATGTTGCGTCTGCTTGATTGCACTATTCTTATCTAAATGTCCCGCTATTTCTTCCTTAATGATAGCTTCAAGCATTTTCCCCACTACAGATGTTAAACTAACCGGCCTATAGTTACCTGCCTTTTGTCTGCCCCCTTTTTTAAACAGAGGCGTTACATTAGCTGCTTTCCAATCCGCTGGTACCTCCCCAGAGTCCAGAGAATTTTGGTAGATTATAACGAATGCATCTGCTATAACTTCCGCCATCTCTTTTAATATCCTGGGATGCATTTCATCAGGACCAGGGGACTTGTCTACCTTGAGATCCATTACCCTGTCCAGCACTACCCCCCTAGTGATAGTGATTGTCTCAAGGTCCTCCATTCCCACATTCCCGTGACCAGCAATTTTTGGCATGGTTTTTGTGTCTTCCACCGTGAAGACCGAAGCAAAATAATTGTTTAAGGGGCTCTAAGAGGGTGCTTAACCCCAGTAGGAAGTTACCAAAATAGTTGAGGAGTCCCAGGAACGACCGCAGCTCCATGACGTTCTGTGGCCTGGGCGCGTTCCTGATAGCCTCTGTCTTGGCGTCTGTGGGCCGAATGCCATCCGCCGCGATCTTTCTCCCCAAAAACTCCACTTCTGTTGCCATGAAGACGCATTTCGACCTCTTCAGCCGCAGCCCAACACAATCCAGTCGCTGGAGGATCTCCACCAGGTTTTGAAGGTGCTTGACAGTGTCCCAACCCGTAACCAATATGTCGTCCTGAAAAACCACCGTGTGTGGTACCGACTTGAGCAGGCTCTCCATGTTTCTCTGGAAGATCGCTGCAGCCGACCAAATTCCAAACGGGCATCTGTTCTAGATGAACAGTCCCTTGTGCGTGTTGATGCAGGTGAGGCCCTTCGAAGCCTCCTCCAGCTCCTGCATCATGTAGGCCGAAGTCAGGTCGAGCTTGTGAATGTCTTGCCTCCTGCCAGCCTCGCAAATAGGTCATCTGGCTTAGGTAGTGGGTATTGGTCCCATAGCGAGAAACGATTAATAGTTACTTTATAATCGCCGCAAATCCTGACTGTGCCATCGGTTTTGAGTACTGGAACAATCGGGCTGGCCCACTCGCTGAATTCCACTGGGGAGATGATGCCCTCGTGTTGCAGCCTGTCCAGCTCAATTTCCACTCTCTCCCTCATCATGTGAGGTACCGCTCGCGCCTTGTGGTGAATGGGTCATGCCTCTGGGACCAAGTGGATCTGCACCTTCACCCCGGAAAAGTTTCCAATGCCTGGCTCAAAAAACGGAAGGAAATTTGTTAAGAACCTGGGTACATGAGGCCTCATCGACATGTGATAGCGCTCAGATGTCATCCCAGTTCCAGCGGATTTTGCCCAGCCAGCTCCTTCCAAGCAGTGTGGGGCCATCGCCCGGGACAATCCAGAGTGGCAGTTCGTGCACCGTGCCCTCGTAGGTGACCTTGACCATGGCACTGCCCAGGACAGTGATAAGCTCTTTGGTATACGTTCTCAGTTTTGTGTGGATGGGGCTCAGGGCTGATCTGAATGCCTTGTTGCAATACAGTCTCTCAAACATCTTTTTACTCATGATGGATTGGTTAGTGCCAGTGTCCAGTTCCATGGCTATGGGTAAGACATTTAATCTTATGTTTAGCATTATAGGTGGACATTTCGTCGAATATATGTGCACCCCGTGTACTTCAGTATCTGCCTCCTCTCTCTTAGCCTCGAAATTGCTTTGATCCACCATGGACCGATCTTCCTCTGCCACATGGTGGTTAGCAGGTTTTGCAGAACTTGCAGCTCGTCTGCAAGCTCGTTGGAGGTGGCCCATTGTTCCACAGCTCTTGCAAACATACCCTTTGAAGCGGCATGAATAGGCTGAATGGAAGCCTCCACAACGCCAACAAGGTGTGAATTGCCTTGCATTCATCCTTTGTTGCGGACTCTGAGTCATCTGGGTCACCTGAGGCCTGCTGGCAGTTGCAGACTCGTGGTTTCTGCCCTGTACATTTCTGCTCGCAAACACAGTTCCAGTTAATTTATGAACATTGCTAGCACTTGTGTGCTGAGAGATTTATTTGGTGTTATCATTGGTGGACATAAACGCCTGTGCTATCGCAATGGCCTGACTGAGGGTCGTTGTCTCTACAGTCAAAAGTTTTCGTAGGATGGTCTCGTGGCCAATGACCAGTACAAAAAAGTCTCTGAGCATTTGCTCCAGGTAGCCATCAAACTCACATTGTCCTGCAAGTCGCCTTAGCTCGGCGACGTAGCTCGCCACTTCCTGACCTTCAGATCGCTGGCACGTGTAGAACCGATACCTCGCCATCAGCACGCTCTCCCTCGGGTTAAGATGCTCCCGAACCAGTGTACACAGCTCCTCATACGACTTATCTGTGGGTTTCACCGGAGCCAGAAGATTCTTCATGAGGCTGTAGGTCGGTGCCCCGCAGACCGTGAGGAGGACCACTCTCCTTTTTGCAGCGCTTCCTTCTCCGTCCAGCTCGTTGGCTACAAAGTACTGGTCTATCCGTTCGACATAGGCTTCCCAGTCCTCACCCTCCGAGAACTTCTCCAGGATGCCCACAGGTTGCTACATCTTTGCGTTGAATTCGTATACTCGTCGCCAGTTATTGTGTTCCTAACACAAGAGGCTGCACACAGGGAGGTTAAAGTAACAGTGACCTCAGTCTTTATTAAGACACTCCAGAGTGAGGAACAGGCCTTAGGGGCCGGCTTATATACAGTGCTCCCAAGGGATGCTGGGATCCCTTGGGACTTCGGGGGATGTGCTCCCTGGTGACGGAACATGGGAGTGCATGCTTTACAGATACACAACACAGGCCAACCGAGAAAACTAGGAAAATCTGGCTGTCACATTTTAGTATTGTTCTTTTAAAATGTGACAAGTATCTCCCAACACCAAGAATCAGTAGGGGCCACTAACCCTTTCCGCTAGCAAGCCTAGCAACATAAGAACATAAGAATTAGGAGCAGGAGTCAGCCATTCGGCCCCTCGAGCCTGCTCCGCCATAGAATAAGATTACGGCTGATCTTCGACCTCAACTCCACTTTCCCGCCCGATCCCCATATCCCTCGATTCCTTTTATATTCAAAAATCAATCATAGAAACATAGAAAATAGGTGCAGTAGTAGGCCATTCGGCCCTTCGAGTCTGCACCGCCATTCAATATGATCATGGCTGATCCTCTATCTCAACACCATATTCCCGCTTTTTCCCCAGACCCATTGATGCCTTTTGTGTCTAGAAATCTATCTGTCTCCCTCTTAAATGTATTCAGTGACTTGGTCTCCACAGCCTTCTGTGGTAGAGAATTCCACAGGTTCACCACCCTCTGAGTGAAAACATTTCTCCTCATCTCGGTCCTAAATTTCCTACCCCGTATCCTGAGACTGTGACCCCTTGTTCTAGACTTCCCAGCCCCGGGGAAACATCCTCCCCGCATCCAGTCTGTCCAACCCCGTCAGAATTTTATACGTTTCAATGAGATCCCCTCTCATTCTTCTAACCTCGAGAGAATATAGATCTTCCTCCCACCGCCTCTCCGCAAGGCCGGCCTCAAATGCCCCAATGGCCCACTGCTCCTGACCCCCACCCTCTGACCCCACCAACACTGATGGGGTCAGCTGTAGGAGCCGCGGGTGGCATCCATTGCGACAAAGCCCCGCAAACCCTCCCCACCCCCTGTGCAGATTATCAGGGTACATTGTGTCTCGGGTGATGGATGCTAGTTTTAGATCCTGCAGCTGATGTAGTTTTCTGTCTCTGTCCGTCTGTCTGCCTGCAGGAAAAGCAGAACGAGAGCCACTACCTACAGGAGCACAAAGAGGAGCTGATTGAAGAACTTGCGGTGACGATAATGCAGAAGGTCTGTGCGCTCCGCACTGAAATATTGCAGCAAACGTCAATTATTATTCCAGCACAAAACAAGAAGCTGCTGATATCTGTTCATGTGGCGCAGTGTAATATATCCCAAATATATCTCAATACTTAACACCCATCATCATCATAGGCAGTCCCTCGGAATCGAGGAAGACTTGCTTCCACTCTTAAAATGAGTCCTTAGGTGACTGAACAGTCCAATATGAGAATTACAGTCTCTGTCACAGGTGGGACAGACAGTGGTTGAGGGAAGGGGAGGGTGGGACTGATTTGCTGCACGCTCCTTCTGCTGCCTGCGCTTGGTTTCTGCATGCTCTCGGCGACGAGACTCGAGGTGCTCAGCGCCCTCCCGGATGCACTTCCTCCACTTAGGGCGGTCTTTGGCCAGGGACTCCCAGGTGTCGGTTGCCGTGAAGGAGTTCCGAGTAGAATGCTTGTTTTGGGAGTCTCGTGTCTGGCATGCGGGCATTGTGGTCTTCCCAACAGAGCTGGTCGAGTGTGGTCAGTGCTTCAATGCTGGGGATGTTGGCCTGGTCGAGGACGCTAATGTTGGTGTGTCTGTCCTCCCAGGGGATTTGTAGGATCTTGTGGAGACATCATTGGTGATATTTCTCCAGCGACTTGAGGTGTCTATACACTGAGCACTAGAATCATAGAAGGTTACAGCACAGAAGGAGGCCATTCGGCCCGTCGACCCCGTGCCGGCTCTCTGCAAGAGCACCTCAGCCAGTCCCCCTCCCCCGCCCTTTCCCCGGAGCCCTGCAATGTTTATCCTGCAGGTACTTATCCAACTCCCTTTTGAAAGCCACGATTGAGTCTGCCTCCACCACCCTCTCAGGCAGCGCATTCCAGATCCTAACCACTCGCTGCGTAAAAACGTTTTCCCTCATGTCGCCTTTGGTTCTTCTGCCAATCGCCTTAAATCTGTGTCCTCTGGTTCCCGACCCTTCCACCAATGGGAACAGTTTCTCTCTATCTACTCTGTCCAGGCCCCTCATGATTTTGAACACCTCGATCAAATCTCCTCTCAACCTTCTCTGCTCCGAGGAGAACCAGCCCAACCTCTCCCCGCTGGAGACAACGCTCAGTACAGCACATGACATTCCCCCACTAAAGTGCGGTCAAAAAGTGACCAGAGTTTAAAAGTATTTACTGGGTTATTGTCTTAGAAATCGGCTCCTAAGATAAAAGAGCTCGGCAAAAAAAATTTTCCGGTTATTCCGTTTTCTTGTTTAATTTCTGTTGTTTGCTGATATTTCCCGAACTATCTCCTTGCCTGTTTTTGCAGTTTGTGCACAAGAGAGGCCAAATGAGCAATATCCTCCCAGGTAACCAGCCGCAAGCCTGTATCTCTGCGGAAGCTGCTTTTTCAAGCGGCTGAGGCGAAACACGCAAGGATGGCCCATGACAAAAATACCCCACCAGACCTTGCCTCCTGTTTTGTGCGTAAGATCCTGACTTTGGCTCAGAACCGTGACTGTTGATCTGGCTGCTCCCAGAGCACTGGATAATTACATTGCTGGTTAAAAAAAAATAACAGGAGATGGGTGTTTTTTATTTATTTAAGAACATAAGAAATAGGAGCAGGAGTCGGCCATATGGCCCCTCGAGCCTGCTCCACCATTCAATAAAATCATGGCTGATCTGATCATGGACTCAGCTCCACTTCCCTCCCCATAACCCTTCACTCCCTTATCGCTCAAAAATCTGTCTATCTCCGCCTTAAATATATTCAAATACCCAGCCTCCACAGCTCTCTGGGGCAGAGAATTCCACAGATTCACGACCCTCTGAGAGAATAAATTTCTCCTCATCTCAGTTTTAAATGGGTGGCCCTTTATTCTGAGACTATGTCCCCTAGTTTTAGTTTCCCCATGAGTGGAAATATCCTCTCTGCATCCACCTTGTCGAGCCCCCTCATTATCTTATTTTTCAATAAGATCACCTCTCATTCTTCTGAACTCCAATGAGTATAGGCCCAACCTACTCAACCTTTCCTCATAAGTCAACCCCCTCATCTCCAGAATCAACCTAGTGAACCTTCTCTGAACAGCCTACAATGCAAGTATATCCTTCCTTAAATACGGAGACCAAAACTGCACGCAGTATTCCAGGTGTGGCCTCACCAATACCCTGTACATTTGTAGCAGAGCATCTCTGCTCTGTCTTTATACTCTATCCCCCTTTGCAATAAAGGCCAAGATTCCATTTGCCTTCCTGATCACTTGCTGTACCTGCATACTAATTTTTTGTGTTTTATGCACAAGGACCCCCAGGTCTCTATGTACTGGTCTTATGACCTAATCCTGCAATATTTATTCATTCATGGGATGTGGGCGTCGCTGGCAAGGCCGGCATTTATTGCCCATCCCTAATTGCCCCTTGAGAAGGTGGTGGTGAGCCGCCTTCTTGAACCGCTGCAGTCCGTGTGGTGAAGGTGCTCCCACAGTGCTGTTAGGGAGGGAGTTCCAGGATTGTGACCCAGCGACGATGAAGGAACGGCCGATATATTTCCAAGTCAGGATGGTGTGTGACTGGGAGGGGAACTTGGCTGGTTTGACCCTGCCCTGGGACTGCTGGGTCTATATTAAAACATAGCCCAAGGTGATGAGTTAAATATCGTCTCCTGGAGAAAAGATTCCCACAAGAACTGATGTTGAGCTGCCCCAGTTTGCTTCTTACTCACCTGATATCGCACTGACCAACGTGACATCGGACAACACGATGGCTTCCCCAGGAAGTAGAAAAATTCAGTCAAGGGTGTGGAATGCGCTGCCTGAGAGGGTGGGGGAGGCAGACTCAATCGTGGCTTTTAAAAGGGAATCGGATAAGCAGCTGAAGGATAAACATTGCAGGACTCCAGGGAAAGAACGGGGGGAGGGGACTGGCTGAGGTGCTCTTGCAGAGAGCCGGCACGGGCTTGACGGGCCGAATGGCCTCCTTCTGTGCTGTAACCGCTCTGTGATTCTCTGATGTTGTTCCGAGGTTGGAGCAGAGTAACGGGAGCTGCAATGTGCTCAACCTGGGACTATTTAATGGTGGTCGTTGGTCACAAGATTGATTTCCAACTTTGCAGCGGTGAAATTGTTCACCTAAAAAAAAAACCCCAACATTTTATTAGCATTGTGCTGAAATATTGTCGATTGCTTGTCTTTTGTACATGGAGAGATGACTGATGGGAGTAGTGCCCTTACATTCACTGCAGGTGATAAAAAGGAAGCAGTCTGTGAGTGAAATGACAATCTCTGAATCCGAACAGCCACAACAACAGAGCAGAGCTTCCTGGTACCCTGGCTCCACTACAGAGAACGCTCTTCTTTCACACGTCAGCTGCCAAAGGATGTCAAATCTCTGGGTGAGTTGGAGAGCATTATCTTCGTTTTCAGCAGACGGGAAAGGCCAAAAAGGGAAATGCTGAAAATGGTATTTTGCCGTGATTGCCAGAACTCTGATTGTCCTCGGATTTTCTGTAAGTAGCCTGAACATCTGCAGCCGCCTTAAGACCTGTTTACAAAGAGACCCGGCCCGGATTTTGGGGTGGTAAGACGCCGAAACTGCTGTCATTACTCCACTGAAACTGACCGCAACTTCTGGAATCGGCGCTGCGCAGATAACCGCGGAAATCCAGAAGTTGCTGTCAGTCTTTCTCTGCTTCGCCACAGACAGCTCTGTGGAACTCCGCAGAGCCAGCAATCAATTTAAATCAAATGTCCTGACAAACACTTCTCCCATTACACTGGAATATCGCTGTTACCCCCACCGCCAGCCCCGCGAAAAAGTTAAGTCTTGTTGAAAGAGGTGTAACTGGGTTTTTAACGACATATTAACTGCTGAACAACCGTGCTGGCCCTGAAAAGCTAATTTTATATTTATGGAATACCAAATTTTTCTATTAATATGATAAAAATTACATGGCTTTTACTTTAAAATATATATATTTTTTAAAGCTTGTTTATGATATTTCAGCTTCCACCATAACCCCATGTGTATGTCCTAATCTTTATTTCACTCTCTGTAAAAATTTTTTAAGTAAATTATAATTGGTACCTTTTATTTCCTGGTTTGCCGTCTGTGAGAATGTGATTGCCTACTTGGTGACATCACTGTTGCTGGACGCTGGTGATTCGCTTGATTTGGCGCCAGATTCAAACTGACGTCAGGAAGAGCTGAAATTCACGCCACAGATCGCTAGATCTTTGCGGCAGTTTTCTTCGAGGTCAGCAGCGATCGGTGTCACTTCACCACGGACTGCAAATTCCGGCCCACTTTTCTTATGAAAGAATGCTTAGCTAACCTTGCTTCATCGGAACTATGACCTGGGTAATTTCTGTAATGGCCGTCCCGTATTTCCGAGATTATACTTACGCCGAAATTTCCTGCAGCTTTCGTTATGTGCGTAAAAACCGGGGTGAAACGACCTTACATGCAGCACTGTCAAACGTTGCCCCACGGTGTATTCTTCCATGAAATTACGCCGTGACTTACTGCGTGTGTCTGTGTTGCGGACTTTATGGAATCAGGGAACTTGCACGTGTGGAGTGTGAAACCGAGTCTGAACATTCACAGCGGCAGTGCGGCACCATTTAGTGATCAGACATGGATTGCCAGAGCTCGCAGAATGAGGGGCAGGATGTCTGAATCTCGGTTATATCTGGGTTACAACTCTCAGTTCTCCACTTCTGACTGCTGACATTTTATCACCAGGCTCACTGGAGGGGAACATATCTCTGAAGATTAGCGCCTTCCACAACCTCTGGACGTCGCAAAACACTTTACAGCCAATGAAGTACTTTTGGAGTGCAGTCACTGTTGTAATGTGGGAAATGCAGCAAGCTCCCACACACAGCAATGTGATAATGACCAGATAATCTGTTATAGTGATGTTGATTGAGGGATAAATATTGGCCCCTGGACACCGGGGAGAACTCCCCTGCTCTTCTTCAAAATAGTGCCATGGGATCTTTTACATCCACCTGAGAGAGCAGACGGGGCCTCGGTTTAATGTCTCATCCGAAAGACGGCACCTCCGACAGTGCGGCACTCCCTCAGTACTGCCCCTCCGACAGTGCGGCACTCCCTCAGTACTGCCCCTCCGACAGTGCGGCACTCCCTCAGTACTGCCCCTCTAACAGTGCAGCACTCCTTCAGTACTGCCCCTCCGACAGTGTGGCACTCCCTCAGTACTGTCTCTCCGACAGTGTGGCACTCCCTCAGTACTGGCCCTCCGACAGTGCAGTGCTCCCTCGGTGCTGCCCCTCCAACAGTGCGGCGCTCCCTCAGTACTGCCCCTCCGACAGTGCAGCGCTCCCTCAGTACTGCCCCTCCGACAGTGCGGCACTCCCTCAGTACTGCACTGGGAGTGTCAGCCTAGATTTTTGTGCTCAAGTCTCTGGAGTGGGACTTGAACCCACAACCTCCTGACTCAGAGGTGAGGGTGCTGCCCACTGAGCCACGGGTGACACTTATGCCACAGTGACACTTATTTCTGTTTTAGCCTCTCATTTCTACATGGAACTTGGCAGCATCCAACACCTGTGTCATAAGGCCATTGCTAACCCTTAAACTCTGAACTGGTCACAATTGTTTTCTGGCGGGTCTAAGGGGGGGATTTTACTTCCTGATGTGCTGGGAGTGGGTGTGCCTGGTAACGTGGGGAAGCCAATAGTCTGAGATTTGAAGCCTGTGTCTTTCGTCTCGAGGCACACCGGGAAATATTAGCGCAGGTGACAAAAAGCTTGGTCAAAGAGGGAGGTTTTAAGGAGCATCGTAAAGGCGGAAAGAAAGGTAGAGAGGTTTAGTCAGGGAGCTCCAGAGCCTGGGGCCCAGGCAGCAGAAGCTGGAACTAATACTCGAGGAATGCTGGTATATTTCCGGGGATTCGGTGAGCTGGTATATTCCCGGGGATTCGGTGAGCTGGTATATTCCCGGGGATTCGGTGAGCTGGTATATTCCCGGGGATTCGGTGAGCTGGTATATTCCCGGGGATTCGGTGAGCTGGTATATTTCCAGGGATTCGGTGAGCTGCAGTTGCCACCTACTGGTCAGTTGCTGCTAGCAACCAGCCCAGAAAATTCTCTCTCTGCACATAAGCCCGCAGGATAAATGTGGATGAGGACAGGCCCATCTCACCTCAGCCATCCAGAAATAACGTCCGTCGTGCTATGACACCACCCAACGATTGTTTCAAGGACTTTGCCTCCACCGTGCTATCTGGAAGTGTGATCACTCAATGTATCGAGTCCCCTATTTACCGTGTACCATTTTAAACCCAACCCCCACGTACCATTCTGAAGGTTTTGTTTAATGCGGTATTCCAGGCTCACCAGCTCCACACTGCCCAGTATTTTGTGCATTTCCTTTCAGGGGTAAAGGGGCGGATTTTCCGTAGTGGCCAGCCTCCAGCGCCCCACAGCGATCTTCAGGGCCGGTTTTGCGGAAGCACGGAGCTGCTCCGCCCGGAGGAGCTATGTCCGGTGTGCAACGCCCCTGGTCGCGATAGGCTGGGGCTATTATCTTTGGAACAGAGGAGGCTGAGGGGAGACCTGATTGAGGTGTATACAATTATGAGGGGCCTGGATAGAGTGGATAGGAAGGACCTATTTCCCTTAGCTGAGGGGTCAACAACCAGGGGGCATAGATTTAAAGTAATTGGGGGGGAGGTTTCGAGGGGATTGAGGAGAACTTTCTTCACCCAGAGGGTGGTGGGGGTCTGGAACTCACGGCCTGAAAGGGTGGTAGAGGCAGAAACCCTTACCACATTTAAAAAGTACCTGGATGTGCACCTGAAGTGCCGTAACCTACAGGGCTACGGACCCAGAGCTGGAAAGTGGGATTAGGCTGGGTAGCTCTTTGTCGGCCGGCGCAGACACGATGGGCCGAATGGCCTCCTTCTGTGCTGTGAATTTCTAGGATTTTATGAAAAACACTTATTCCAGGCATGGCCCCTGGATACTGGAACCTTTACCAATATGGCGGACAGCACACTTCCAGCGTGGACTGTGCGCCTATTCAGGCTGCCCGCCATGTTGGACGTTTAGGCGCCATGTTTATGCCTGTAGAACCGTCGCCATGTCAACGAATTTTGAGGCTAGTGACTTGCCACAAGCATGTTGCTCACCTTTGAGTCACAGACCCAGGATAAGGGGTCAACATTTAGGACTGAGATGAGGAGGAATTTCTTCACTCAGAGGGTGGTGAATCTTTGGAATTCTCGGCCCCAGAGGGCTGTGGATGCTGAGTCGTTGAGTATATTCAAGGCTGAGATCGATAGATTTCTGGACTCTGGGGGAATCGATTATTACAATAATAAACTTCTTCTGGATGAAGACGCAGGGCCCTGATCTGGTGGTAGCAGCGATGGAAGACTGAGCGGTTTTTAATGTGTGCTATTCGAGCGTGTTGACAGCGCCATGCATCAGCCGAGCAGGCAGATGCTTCAGTGTTAATTACTATGTGCAGAGAGAACAGATACATCTTCCTCAGAGAGAGGCGGCAGCCAGAACCGCTGCTCTGTCCGAGGGGAACATCCGTCACAGACCGGTATCTGCTGCCCGACTCTCCACTTCATCCAGCTGCTGCACTATGTCTGATCTTCAAGGTTATTGCAAAGGATGTTTCTTGTTCCCTTGTAGATTGTTGTGCTGGACAGATACTTGGCACAAGTGAAACAGTATTGTCAATTGCTCAATGAATAATTCTGTTTGTCTTTCTTTCTCATCTCTCGGCAAACGCAGTCGCTCAGTGCAATAAGGTGTCTACTGTTAGCTTGTAATATTGTCTGCGGTCACTGAATATCATGGGAAGGGAGGTCCTGCACGTTCCCCCAACACATCCCCCCCCACGTTACACGTCCCCCCATTTCCCCCACCACGTCCACGCCCCCCCCACGTTTTCCCGCACCTTCCTCCCACACGTCACACGTTCCCTCAGTACTGCCCCTCCGACAGTGCAGCACTCCCTCAGTACTGCCCCTCCGACAGTGCAGCACTCCCTCAGTACTGCCCCTCCGACAGTGCAGCGCTCCCTCAGTACTGCCCCTCCGACAGTGCAGCACTCCCTCAGTACTGCCCCTCCGACAGTGCAGCACTCCCTCAGTACTGCACCTCCGACAGTGCAGCACTCCCTCAGTACTGCCCCTCCGACAGTGCAGCGCTCCCTCAGTACTGCACCTCCGACAGTGCAGCACTCCCTCAGTACTGCCCCTCCGACAGTGCAGCACTCCCTCAGTACTGCACCTCCGACAGTGCGGCGCTCCCTCAGTACTGCCCCTCCGACAGTGCAGCACTCCCTCAGTACTGCCCCTCCGACAGTGCAGCGCTCCCTCAGTACTGCACCTCCGACAGTGCAGCACTCCCTCAGTACTGCCCCTCCGACAGTGCAGCACTCCCTCAGTACTGCCCCTCCGACAGTGCAGCACTCCCTCAGTACTGCACCTCCGACAGTGCGGCACTCCCTCAGTACTGCCCCTCCGACAGTGCGGCACTCCCTCAGTACTGCCCCTCCGACAGTGCGGCACTCCCTCAGTACTGCCCCTCCGACAGTGCGGCACTCCCTCAGTACTGCCCCTCCGACAGTGCGGCACTCCCTCAGTATTGCCCCTCCGACAGTGCGGCACTCCCTCAGTACTGCCCCTCTGACAGTGCTGCACTCCCTCAGTACTGCCCCTCTGACAGTGCAGCACTCCCTCAGTACTGCACCTCCAACAGTGCGGCACTCCCTCGTGCAGCACTCCCTCAGTACTGCCCCTCCGACAGTGCGGCACTCCCTCAGTACTGCCCCTCCAACAGTGCAGCACTCCCTCAGTACTGCCCCTCCGACAGTGCAGCACTCCCTCAGTACTGCCCCTCTGACAGTGCAGCACTCCCTCAGTACTGCCCCTCTGACAGTGCAGCACTCCCTCAGTACTGCCCCTCCGAAAGTGCAGCACTCCCTCAGTACTGCCCCTCCAAAAGTGCAGCACTCCCTCAGTACTGCCCCTCCGACAGTGCAGTGCTCCCTCAGTACTGCCCCTCCGACAGTGCGGCACTCCCTCAGTACTGCCCCTCCAACAGTGCAGCACTCCCTCACTAATGCCCCTCCGACAGTGCAGCGCTCCCTCAGTACTGCCTCTCCGACAGTGCAGCACTCCCTCAGTACTGCCCCTCCAACAGTGCAGCACTCCCTCAGTACCACCCCTCCGACAGTGCGGCGCCCCCTCAGCACTGCCCCTCCGACAGTGCAGCACTCCCTCAGCACTGTCCCTCCGACAGTGGGCTGGGCACGTCAAAGGTGATGTGTGGCAATGTGGGGTCAGAGGCGAGAGTGCTGCCCACTGAGCCACGGCTGACATTACAGTTAGTTGCAGGATATTGGGGCAGAGGGTCGATGCAGTTCCGATACCCAATGTCTCAGCGATGGGATCAAGTGGAACACAAGAGGGCCTTTGCGGGGAGAGAAACATTTTCAAAGGAGAGTAATAAAATTGTATAAAAACTGAATAGAAAGAGAATTTCAAAGTGAAGTTCAGGAATTAGAGCACAAGAGGAGGCCATTCGGCCCATCGAGCCCGTGCCGGCTCTGTGACAGAGCGATCCCGTTAATTCCACTCCCTCGGCCCTTTCTCCCACAGCCCGGCAAACTTTTCCTCTTCAAGTATTTATCCTATTCCCCCGTTTGAAGGTCACTATTGAATCTGCTCCCACCGCCCTTTCAGGCAGCGCGTTCCCGATCACAACAACTCGCTGCGTAAACACATTCTCCTCATCTCCCCCTCTGATTCTTCTGCCGATCGCCTTAAATCTGTGTCCTCTGGTTCCTGACCCTTCCACCAATGGGAACAGTTTCTCTCTATCTACTCTGTCCAGACCCCTCATGATGTTGAACACCTCGATCAAATCTCCTCTCAACTTTCTCTGCTCGAAGGAGAACAACCCCAGCTTCTCCAGTCTATCCCCGTCACTGAAGTCCCTCATCCCTGGAACTGTTATGTCTGTGATGCACCTATGAACGACTCCACGAGGCAATGTGTTGTACTCAAACTGTGGTGACCTTGGTCCTTTATTCCTAACTCCTGAGTGAGGCACAAGCATGCTGGGCAGCCTTTTATACTGGGCCTTGCACACCTATACAGGTGACCCTCAGGTCTCCCACTGCAGTGCCCTCTGGTGGACAGCCTCTGCCACAGTCGCAGGAAACTCCGCTCTCCACCAGTTGCACCCTCTAGTGGTGCCAGCATAGTATATACACACTGTAAACCTTATTGATAGTACATCAGGTAACAAGTCTCCATCTTATGCAACTATACAGTGGCTACACAGAGAGTATATCTATAGTCTGCATGTATAACAGGAACCATTCTGGTAAATCCCCTCTGCAAGGCCTTTGAGAACATTGGAATGTTCTGGTACTCTGAGCATCAGAGAGGGAATGGTTCGATGTGCAGAGGGTCAGAGAGAAACTTTCCCAAACCTGTCGTTGTGAGTTGACGGAGTCTATGACTGGGCACGTCACAGCTGGTCTGTGGGCCTTGCTGGGCCAAGTGGCCTTGGGTTCCTTTCCCTGCTTTCATGTATTGTCATGAGCGGGCACAGCATTCTAATCAGAGACGTGGAATAGTGGTACCTACCTTACCTGCGATGTCACACGGCAGAGATCGCCTCACCCAGAGCCGTGCCATCCTGAGAGAGCCAAAAAAACAGATAAAAACCCAGGCCAATTGTGGGAAAAATCTGGGAAAATTCCTCTGCGACCCAATCAGGCGATGGAAACCAGTCCGGGAGATCACACTGGCCGTATGCTGTGGTCTGCTGTGTTTTTATCCCCACTCTCGGGCCTCGGTCTGCTCCCGCTCGGGTACGCCATCGCTCTGCGGGAAAAGTTAGAAACAACAAGGCAAAGCAACACTCCCGCCCTCACTTCACCGAACTCCCCCACTTACCAAACTCTTGTTTTCCCACTCGGAACTGATGCAAAGCCGCCTTGTCCGTGGCAGCGTGAGTGTCGGTCGATTTTAACCCCGGGGCCTCCTCTCCGTCCCTCCCGCTCGGTTTGCCGCCCAGAATCGTCGGGAAGTGAGCGGCAGCTGGCTGTCGGGCAGGGGCCGGAGTATCGGGCAGCAGGAGGTCACGGCCAGGGTCCGAATGAACGGGTAGAGGCGGGTAAGCCGCTTAGAGGGCCGAGGAGCCCAATGCTTGGGAGGCCGAAGCCTTCCTTGTGGGATCCGCAGGGGCCAGACCTGCCCCTCCCGGTGGCCCCCCATCCACCCCAACCCCGCACGGAAACTCAACAAAAAGACTTTGCTGTTCTGTGTGTTTTCAGGGTCCGACGCTTCTTCCTGTCGGGTGGTCCTGGTTTCCCCGCTCAGGCCCACGGTTAGAATAGCAGTCGGGCCCCAATCATCAGAGCCCAATCTCCGTATCTACACAAGGACCTCACTGGTTGCCCCTGGAAAGTCTCTCATAGCGACTCTACCAAATCAACCCCAACAAATTGCAATTATCTGTCCCACAATACAATACTTAAAGTCATTGCAGTTGAGTGAATTATATGTTTTTTTAGCACTTTACTGAGTTGTTAAAGAAATCTTTCTGATAACGTCGCTACGATCACAAAGTTTTTCTAGAATTGCTATTGATTTGGCTGCCCTACTGTTGAAAAGGTTCAGCAAGTGCCCTGGTTGATGACTCTTAGAGGAAATTGCTGGGCAAAGTTACTGTAAGAAAAGACCGATTACCTCAGTATAATATTCATGACTTTATTCATACTTCATGCTGTTCCAGAGACGGGCGATGGTATTCTTATTCCCCTTTCTCTGACTCGGGTAATGTACAACTTCTCTGTTTATAATTGTCCACTTCCTGTATGCAGATATTTTCTGTATTAAGATAAATATGTTTGCACGGAGCTTTGTAATGTATCGGTTTGTGTTATTAAGTTGTGCACCAAATTTTAAATCTAAAATTAAGTTTGATATACTTCACTGCATTAGTCACCCTGAATATTTAATATAAACTCATGTGTCATCTTAGCGTTGGCTGTACTCATTAACGTAAATGATGCTGCTGCACTGTCTCCCAATTTATCTTTGTAATGGAGCATTGGCAATTTCCAGGTTAATGCTGTCACAACACGATCAAAAATGGATGTAAAAGGTTTTCATTAATATGTTTTTCTGTGACTGAAAGCTCAGATTATTTTAACATCCGACATTCCCAGTGTGTCATTTTAATGCTTTGGTGTCACAGCATGGATTCTACCCAACATAACTGCTCTTCCAGGAAATGTACGTCATCGCAGCTCAATCTGTTGGATAACAGAGAGTTAAGATCATTTATTAAAAGCCCAGCCATCAATCTCCATCTAAAGTGGTAATTCCCACACACACATTCCCTGCTCAATGCCCCTGCTACCTTACTACACGCCAGTCTCCGATAACTTCCCTTAATCTGCTGTCCCTCCCTTCTCCATTGTGTTCATCTTGGGCCACGTCTGGTTGATCATCATCATCACCATAGGCAGTCCCTCGGAATCCAGGAAGACTTGCTTCCACTCTTAAAATGAGTCGTTAGGTGACTGAACAGTCCAATACGGGAACCACAGTCCCTGTCACAGGTGGGACAGACAGTGGTTGAGGGAAGGGGAGGGTGGGACTGGTTTGCCGCACGCTCCTTCCGCTGCCTGCGCTTGGTTTCTGCATGCTCTCGGCGATGAGACTCGAGGTGCTCAGCGCCCTCCCGGATGCTCTTCCTCCACTTAGGGCGATCTTTGGCCAGGGACTCCCAGGTGTCAGTGGGGATGTTGTACTTTATCAGAGAGGCTTTGAGGGTGTCCTTGTAACGTTTCCTCTGCCCACCTTTGGCTCGCTTGCCGTGTAGGAATTCCGAGTAGAGCGCTTGCTTTGGGAGTCTCGTATCGGGCATGCGGACAATGTGGCCCACCCAGCGGAGCTGATCAAGTGTGGTCAGTGCTTCGATGCTGGGGATGTTGGCCTGGTCGAGGACACTGATGGGTGCGTCTGTCCTCCCAGGGGATTTGCAGGATCTTGCGGAGACATCGTTGGTGATATTTCTCCAGCAACTTGAGGTGTCTACTGTACATGGTCCATGTCTCTGAGCCATACAGGAGGGCGGGTATTACTACAGCCCTGTAGACCATGAGCTTCGGGTGGATTTGAGGGCCTGGTCTTCAAACACTCTTTTCCTCAGGCGACCGAAGGCTGCACTGGTGCACTGGAGGCGGTGTTGGACCTCATCGTCAATGTCTGCTCTTGTTGATAAGAGGCTCCAGAGGTATGGGAAATGGTTCACTTTGTCCAAGGCCGTATTGTGGATTTTGATGACTGGGGGGCAGTGCTGTGCGGTGAGGACAGGCTGGTGGAGGACCTTTGTCTTACGGATGTTTAGCGTAAGGCCCATGCTTTCGTACGCCTCAGTAAATACGTCGACTGTGTCCTGGAGTGCAGCCTCTGTATGTGCGCAGGTGCAGACTGTTTCTGTCAGCAATGCTGATAGCTCGATATGTCTGTGAGAGACAGAGGCAGTGTTGCCCAGGTGACAGTGCACCAACTCCGATCCACGGCTGCCGAACTGGCTCAATTGTATATTTAAAACTTACTTCACTGCTTCTGAAACCGACTTTGAAATATATCGGCCGTTCCTTCATCGTCGCTGGGTCACAATCCTGGAACTCCCTCCCTAACAGCACTGTGGGAGCACCTTCACCACACGGACTGCAGCGGTTCAAGAAGGCGGCTCACCACCACCTTCTCAAGGGGCAATTAGGGATGGGCAATAAATGCCGGCCTGGCCAGCAACGCCCACATCCTGTGTATTAATAAAAAATATATTTTTTAAGCATGCAGAGGCTGAGAAGCAGCAAGGAGTCGCCACTCAGTTAATCTGTCACACATTTTTGCAGGTAATTTTGCTGAGTGTTTTTGAAATGTAATAATTTGTTAAATAAGAGCCAAAATTCAGCAGCACAAGAAAGCTGGCCCGCCGATGGTATTTAGAGTGGGACTTATCGCTGGGAGCTCCGATGTGGCCCGAAGAGCCAATTTCAGGACTTTGACATTTTTTCTAAGTCCCAGAGGAAATGACCTAATGGGGGCGGGCCATGGACAGGAAGCCATCCTGAGGGGCCGAAAATGGGTGGGACCGGGACACCGCCGCTGTCAATCAGCCGTGAAGTCGTGGTGATGTCACAGCGCGTGTGCGCCACCGCGCTCTCCGCCCTCCGATAAAGGGGAGAGAATCGGGCATTTTGTAATCTTCGGTCACTGGCTCACCAGGGAGGGTCTCGGCCGGGCTAGCGGCCTGGCACCCAAGAGGGGGTGTGTGCCAGGCTGCCCGTTGGCGGCCCGGCCGAACCCAGGGGCACAATCTTGCCGGTCGGTCGGCAAGTTGGCCGGCAAAAATGTTTCCATGGCGGCCGACAGTGGCAGTGGCCCCTCCCCACCGGGCCTGCCGGGCCGCACTGTCAGTACGGAGATGGTACACCGACAGAGAAACCTGCCGGGGGACACGACGCGGCGGGAGATCAACGATCGAGCTGAATATCGCGAGGTAAGTATTTTTCTGTATTAGAACCGGCAGTGCACTAACTGATGACACGCTTGCGATGGTCGTCAGCATCGGCCGGGATCGGGTCCAGGCACAAACTCCCCCACCTGCATTTAGATCGGGGCCGCCAATTGACCCCAACGTGGCAGCCAATCGATTTTGAGGAATGGCCGCTGCAAACAGACAGTAACGGGGCTCTCTGACCCTGAATTTCGGCCCCTAAGTCTCTCTTACTTTAAGTTTTATTTCACACTTTTTTTTAAAGAAAGTGCCTTGTGTCATAAACAACAACAACTTGTATTTATATAACGCCTTTGACGTAGTAAAACGTCTCGAGGCGCTTCACAAGAACAATATAAAACAAAATCTGAACCGAGCCACATGAGATATTAGAGCAAGTTGGTCAAAGAGGTCGGTTTTAAGGAGCATCTTAAAGGAGGAGAGAGAGGTAGAGAGGTGGAGAGGTTTAGGGAGGGAGTTCCAGAGCTTGGGGCCCAGGCAACAGAAGGCACGGCCACCGATGGTGGAGTGATTATAATCAGGGATGGTCAGGAGGGCAGAATTAGAGGAGTGCAGACATCTCGGGGGTTGTGGGGCTGGAGGAGATTACAGAGATAGGGAGGGGTGAGGGCCATGGAGGGATTTGTAAACAAGGATGAGAATTTTGAAATCGAGGCATTGCTTAACCGGAAGCCAATGTAGGTCAGCGGGCACAGGGGGTGATGGGTGAGTGGGACTCTGTGCGAGTTAGGACACAGGGCAGCGAGCACAGGGGGTGATGGGTGAGCAGGACTCGGTGCGAGTTAGGACACGGGTCAGCGAGCACAGGAAGTGATGGGTGAGCGGGACTCGGTGCGAGTTAGGACACGGGGCAGTGAGCACAGGGGGTGATGGGTGAGCGGGACCCGGTGCGAGTTCGGACACGGGGCAGTGAGCACAGGGGGTGATGGGTGAGCGGGACTCGGTGCGAGTTAGGAGTTTGGATGACCTCAAGTTTATGGAAAAAGTAAATGATATAGCTATTATATAATATATGGTAAGATTTGGTGTGCGGCATGCACTTTTTTACATCATCATTTAGAATGGAAACACGCTATAAATATTTAGAATGGGTTTCTGCACGTGAATATTTATCTAGAGATTTTATAGTGTAACTATTGTATTATATGCTTTGCCTTCATGGTTTGGTTGAGAAAACAAGTTGGACCGAACGGGCTGACTCTATCAGCCGCGGCTCTGTGCGGAGCACACTGGTCTGAGTCAGAAGGTTGTGGGGCCGAAATGGCTCCTTCTGCGCTGTGGATCTCTGTGTATCTAAGTCCCAGGCCAGAGACTTGAGCACATAAATCCAGGCTGACACTCCAGGGCAACACTGAGGGAGCGCCGCACTGTCGGAGGGGCAGTACTGAGGGAGTGCCGCACTGTCGGAGGGGCAGTACTGAGGGAGTGCCGCACTGTCGGAGGAGCAGTACTGAGGGAGTGCCGTACTGTCGGAGGGGCAGTACTGAGGGAGCACCGCACTGTCGGAGGGGCAGTACTGAGGGAGTGCCGCACTGTCAGAGGGGCAGTACTGAGGGAGCGCCGCACTGTCGGAGGGGCAGTGCTGAGGGAGCACCGCACTGTCGGAGGGGCAGTACTGAGGGAGTGCCGCACTGTCGGAGGGGCAGTACTGAGGGAGTGCTGCACTGTCGGAGAGGCAGTACTGAGGGAGCGCCGCACTGTCGGAGAGGCAGTACTGAGGGAGCGCCGCACTGTCGGAGGGGCAGTACTGAGGGAGCGCCGCACTGTCGGAGAGGCAATGCTGAGGGAGCACCGCACTGTCGGAGGGGCACTACTGAGGGAGTGCTGCACTGTCGGAGGGGCAGTACTGAGGGAGTGCTGCACTGTCGGAGGTGCCGTCATTAAGATGAGATGTTAAACCGAGGCCCCGTCTGCTCTCTCAGGTGGATGTAAAAGATCCCATGGCACTATTTGGAAGAAGAGCAGAAGTGTTATCCCCGGTGTCCTGGGGCCAATATTTATCCCTCAATCAACATCACTAAAACAGATTATCTGGTCATTATCACATTGCTGTGTCTGGGAGCTTGCTGTGCGCAAATTGGCTGCTGCGTTTCCCACATTACAACAGTGACTGCACTTCAAAAAGTACTTCATTGGCTGTAAAGCGTTTTGGGACGTCCGGTGGTCGTGAAAGGCGCTATAGAAATGCAAGACTTTCTTTTTATATTTTAGAGTCGATGTAAATTCCACGTTTCAATTCAAACCGATCAATAGGGAGTGTTGTGAGGAAACTCCACATTAACGTGTTTAGAAAGTATCACGATTGATTTCCCTGTTGATTTACTAGCCTGGTCCCACGCACTGACACCGGACATGGACAGAATGAGCCAAAGGTTTCACATTGAATAATCACTGGCCATTACCCAGTGATGGGCACTGTGTAATGTTCCCCAATGTCTCCCACGTCATCCACTGAATGTTCCTCACACGGCCATTTGTCACTGGCTCAATCCTCACCTTGATTGGAGTTTCCCCGTTCTTCAGCCACAGAACATCACAACCTTGTGTCTGCGTTCGTAACAAAATGCTTCCTATTGTGCAGCCTGAGTGCTTCAGGCTGTGCACTGTGTCAGATGCTACTGAACTGCGGGGCCCAGGAGAGGCGAGAGCCCAGGGGGCAGCACGGGCCCAGGGGCAGCATGGACCAGCCCACACTGCGATATGTGTGCGCACTGGGTCCGTGCAGCAGAGCAGGTCTCCAGTCGTCCTGGTTAACCCTTGCCACTGGACCAAGACCTCGCTCTGTCAAGCCCGTGTGGTGGCTGGTGTGCAACGGTCACCCCACGTTAAAACAATCCACGCACAGGCATCTTCCACCCTTCAGGATGTAGTTCGGGATCTGGAATATTAGGTCCTTCATTGGAACATCTGTGAACTTGTTGACGTAGAAGCAAGTCATCCTCGACTCGAGGGACTGCCTATGGTGATGACTGAACTTTAGAGAATGTGGCAGTGGAGTACATGACTGCAATGTCAGCCGTGTCTCAGTGGGCAGCATCCTTGCTCACCTCCGAGTCAGTAGGCTGTGGGTTCAAGTCCCACTCCAGGGGCTTGAGCACAAATTGGTGGTGCAGTACTGAGGGAGAGCTGCACTGTTGGAGGGGCAGTACTGAGGGAGAGCTGCACTGTCGGAGGGGCAGTACTGAGGGAGAGCTGCACTGTTGGAGGGGCAGTACTGAGGGAGAGCTGCACTGTCGGAGGGGCAGTACTGAGGGAGAGCTGCACTGTCGGAGGGGCAGTACTGAGGGAGTGCTGCACTGTCGGAGGGGTAGTACTGAGGGAGAGCTGCACTGTCGGAGTGGCAGTACTGAGGGAGAGCTGCACTGTCGGAGGGGCAGTACTGAGGGAGAGCTGCACTGTCGGAGGGGCAGTGCTGAGGGAGTGCTGCACTGTCGGAGGGGCAGTACTGAGGGAGAGCTGCACTGTCGGAGGGGCAGTACTGAGGGAGTGCTGCACTGTCGGAGGGGCAGTACTGAGGGGGTGCTGCACTGTCGGAGGGGCAGTACTGAGGGAGTGCCGCACTGTCGGTGGGGCAGTACTGAGGGAGAGCTGCACTGTTGGAGGGGCAGTACTGAGGGAGTGCTGCACTGTCGGAGGGGCAGTACTGAGGGAGTGCTGCACTGTCGGAGGGGCAGTACTGAGGGAGTGCTGCACTGTCGGAGGGGCAGTACTGAGGGAGTGCTGCACTGTCGGAGGGGCAGTGCTGAGGGAATGCTGCACTGTCGGAGGGGCAGTACTGAGGGAGTGCTGCACTATCGGAGGGGCAGTACTGAGGGGGGGCAGTACTGAGGGAGCGCCGCACTGTCAGAGGTGCCGACTTTTGGATGAGACATTAAACCGAGGCCCCGTCTGCTCTCTCAGGTGGATGTAAAAGATCCCAGGGCACTATTTTGAAGAAGAGCAGGGGAGTTCTCCCCGGTGTCCTGGGGCCAATATTTATCCCTCAACCAACATCACTAGAACAGATTATCTGGTCATTATCACTTTGCGATTTGTGGGAGCTTGCTGTGCACAAATTGGCTGCCGCGTTTCCTCCATTACTCTTGCATAGCTTTTTGTCGGCGGGCGCGGACACGATGGGCTGAAATGGCCTCCATCCGTGCTGTCAATTTCTGATTGTCTTACAACAGTGACTACCCTGAAAAAGTACATCATTGCCTGTAAAGCACTTTGGGATGTCCGGTGGTGATGAAAGGCGCTATATAAATGCAAGCCTTCCTTTACTTTGGGTCAGTCAGATTGATGGATGGATTGCCAGACTTCCCGTGTGGTTCATTGCCCAGCAGCAACAAGAACTGTAACGGAGAACATGTCTCGCCACTGTCCGTGTGAAGGGAAACATCAGGCGCAAACTTCACATTGTTCCTTGTAAAAAGCAAGACATGAATTTCTACAGTGCCTTGCACATACTCAGGATGTCCCAACATGCTTTAGAATATCAGAAATAGGAGCAAGAGTCGGCCATTCGGCCCCTCGAGCCTGCTCCGCCATTCAATACGATCATGGCTGATCCGATCATGGACTCAGCTCCACTTCCCCGTCCGCTCCCCATAACCCTTCACTCCCTTATCGTTCAAAAATCTGTCTATTTCCACCTTAAATATATTCAATGTCCCAGCCTCCACAGCTCTCTGGGGCAGAGAATTCCACAGATTTACAACCCTCTGAGAGAAGAAATTCCTCCTCATCTCAGTTTTAAATGGGCAGACCCTTATTCTGAAACTATGCCCCCTAGTTCTAGATTCCTCGGTTTAACGTCTCATCTGAAAGACGGCACCTCCGACAGTGCAGCACTCCCTCAGTACTGCCCCTCCGACAGTGCAGCATTCCCTCAGTACCACCCCTCCGACAGTGCAGCACTCCCTCAGTACTGCCCCTCCGACAGTGCGGCGCTCCCTCAGTACTGCCCCTCTGACAGTGCGACGCTCCCTCAGTACTGCCCCTCTGACAGTGCGGCACTCCCTCAGTACTGCCCCTCCGACAGTGCAGCACTCCCTCAGTACTGCCCCTCCGACAGTGCGGCACTCCCTCAGCACTGCACTGAGAGTGTCAGCCTAGATTTTTGCACTCAAGTCCCTGGAGTGTGACTTGAACCCACAACCTTCTGACTCCGAGGCGAGGGTGTTGCCCACTGAGCCACAGCTGACACTTTATAATATGATGGTTGTTATGGCAGTAATCGGTCTCCAGTCTCGCTGCTGCAAGTCAGGTGACAATCTGCTGCTCGAACACTTCACTGATGACTCTCCGTTTACAAACCAACCAATGAAAGGATAAAAGCAGCAAGCGGGGTTTTCAGGGCCACACACTGGGGTGTAACGGGAGGTGAGAGTATCACGGTGAGCTCCATTTATGGACAACAGATTTCTGATTGTATATATTAATTTTACATTGAATAATTATACTGCATGCCAAGCGACAGGCAGAGTGTAGAGAGTTCCCTGTGTTTGTGCAACGTTCACAATCCCCAAGTGCAGCAGGGCAGTATTCTCCTGAGCAATCCGTGACTTTCCCCACGTGTGCTGGTACCTTGATAAACACAGTGATGGGTGACACATAACTCATTCTTTCCCAAACCTCGGGCGTTAAGAAAGCAGGCTCGGCATTGCTTAATCTATGTTTTGAATTCCCTTATTGTCCTTTTCTTTTAGTCGTTCCTGGGATGTGGGCGTCGCTGGCAAGGCCGGCATTCATTGCCCATCCCTAATTGCCCCTTGAGAAGGTGGTGGTGAGCCGCCTTCTTGAACCGCTGCAGTCCGTGTGGTGAAGGTGCTCCCACAGTGCTGTTAGGGAGGGAGTTCCAGGATTGTGACCCAGCGACGATGAAGGAACGGCCGATATATTTCCAAGTCGGGATGGTGTGTGACTGGGAGGGGAACGTGGAGGTGGTGGTGTTCCCATGCACCTGCTGCCCTTGTCCTTCTAGGTGGTAGAGGTCGCGGGTTTGGGAGGTGCTGCCGAAGAAGCCTTGGCGAGTTGCTGCAGTGCATCTTGTAGATGGTGCACACTGCAGTCAGGGGGCGCCGGTGGTGGAGGGAGTGAATGTTGAAGGTGGTGGATGGGGAGCCCATCAAACGGCTGCTTTGTCCTGGATGGTATCGAGCTTCTTGAGTGTTGTTGGAGCTGCACCATCCAGGCAAGTGGAGAGTGTTCCATCACACTCCTGACTTGTACTTTGTAGATGGTGGAAAGGCTTTCACCCTTGAAGGTGACTGTGTTGGAGATATTATCCCATGATCTCAGTTTCTCAGTTAACAAAATAAATCATCAGTTGACAAAGATTGGGGAATGATGAAAGGATTGGGGAATTCTGTTAATGACCTGTATGTTTTCCCTTCCCAGAGATCCCGCTCAGAATTCTCACTGAGCAGCGAGGAGACTCGAACGAAAGAGATGGCTGAAGCCAACCTCAAATCCACCATCTCCGAGGCCATGTGGAGGCAGGGACAGTTCCAGTCCGCACAACGTTCTGATGTCCGACCCGACTCCCTGCCCAGCTGGAAAAGCATGGATTTGCTGGATAACACAGGTAGTTAATTGCAGAGGGCACTGCTTGCACTGGGAACTGAACCCCAAACGTTCCGGGTGGGCACAGGGCACCGCACTTTAGGAAGGATGTGAAGGCCTTAGAGAGGGTGCTGAAAAGATTTACGGGAATGGTTCCAGGGATGAGGGACTTCAGTGACGTGGATAGACTGGAGAAGCTGGGGTTGTTCTCCTTGGAGCAGAGAAGGTTGAGAGGAGATTTGATCGAGGTGTTCAAAATCATGAGGGGTCTGGACAGAGTAGCTAGAGAGAAACTGTTCCCATTGGTGGAAGGGTCGGGAACCAGAGGACACAGATTTAAGGCGATTGGCAGAAGAACCAAAGGCGACACGAGGAAAAACGTTTTTACGCAGCGAGTGGTTAGGATCTGGAATGCGCTGCCTGAGAGGGTGGTGGAGACAGACTCAATCGTGGCTTTCAAAAGGGAATTAGATAAGTATCTGAAGGAAAAACATTGCATGGCTCCGGGGAAAGGGCGGGGGAGGGGGACTGGCTGAGGTGCTCTTGCAGAGAGCCGGCACGGGCTCGATGGGCTGAATGGCCTCCTTCTGTGCTGTAACCGTTCTATGATTATATTAAGGCATTGGTAACTGATCATTAACAGACACAAGTTACCTGAATCACATACATGGAACGGTAGCACAGTGGTGATGTTACTGGACCAGTAATCCCGAGGCCTGGACTAATGATCCGGAGACATGAGTTTAAATCCCACCACGGGCAGCTGCGGAATTTAAATTCAATTAATTAATTCTGGAATAAAAAGCCAGTGTCAGTAATGGTGACCATGAAATTACCGAATTGTCGTAAAAACCCGTCAGGTTCACTGATGGTCTTTAGGGAGGGAAATCTGCTGCCCTTACCCGGTCTGGCCTATATGTGACTCCAGAACCACAGCAATGTGGTTGACTCTTAACTGCCCTGAAATGGCCCAGTGAGACACTCCGTTTTAGAATAAGGGGCCGCCCATTTAAAACTGACATGAGGTTACATAGAAACATAGAAAATAGGTGCAGGAGTAGGCCATTCGGCCCTTCGAGCCTGCACCACCATTCAATAAGATCATGGCTGATCATTCACCTCAGTACCCCTTTCCTGCTTTCTCTCCAGATCCCTTTAGCTGTAAGGGCCATATCGAACTCCCTCTTGAATATATCCAATGAACTGGCATCAACAACTCTCTGCGGCAGGGAATTCCACAGCTTAACAACTCTCTGAGTGAAGAAGTTTCTCCTCATCTCAGTCTGAAATGGCCTACCCCTTATCCTTAGATTGTGTACCCTGGTTCTGGACTTCCCCAACATCAGGAACATTCTTCCTGCATCTAATCTGTCCAGAATGTTATATGTTTCTATGAGATCCCCTCTCATCCTTCTAAACTCCAATGAATACAGAACCAGTCTCTCCTCATATGTCAGTCCTGCCATCCCAGGAATAAGTCTGGTGAACCTTTGCTGCACTCCTTGAATAGCAAGAACATCCTTCCTCAGATTAGGAGACCAAAACTGAACACAATACTCCAGGTGAGGCCTCACCAAGGCCCTGTACAACTGCAGTAAGACGTCCCTGCTCCTAAACTCAAATCCCCTAACTATGAAGGCCAACATACCATTTGCCTTCTTCACCTGCATGCCAACTTTCAATGACTGATGTACCATGACACCCAGGTCTCGTTGCACCTCCCCTTTTCCTAATCTGCCGCCATTCAGATAATCTGCCTTTGTGTTTTTGCCACCAAAGTAGATAACCTCACATTTATCCACATTATATTGCATCTGTCATGCATTTGCCCACTCACCTAACCTGTCCAAGTCACCCTGCAGCCTCTTAGCGTCCTCCTCACAGCTCACACCGCCACCCAGCTGAGTGTCATCTGCAAACTTAGAGATATTACACTCATTTCCTTCATCTAAATCATTAACGTATATTGTAAATAGCTGGGGTCCCAGCACTGAACCCTGCGGCACCACACTAGTCACTGCCTGCCATTCTGAAAAGGACCCGATTATCCCGACTCTCTGCTTCCTGTCTGCCAACCAGTTCTCTCTCCACGTCAGTACATTACCCCCAATACCATGTGCTTAAAGTTTGCACAACAATCTCTTGTGTGGGACTTTGTCAAAAGCCTTTTGAAAGTCCAAATACACCACATCCACTGGTTCTCCCTTCTCCACTCTACTAGTTACATCCTCAAAAAATTCCAGAAGATTCGTCAAGCATGAGTTTCCTTTCATAAATCCATGCTGACTTGGACCGATCCTGTCACTGCTTTCCAAATGCGCTGCTATTTAATTTTTAATAATTGATTCCAACATTTTCCCCACTACTGATGTCAGGCTAACCAGTCCATAATTACCCGCTTTCTCTCTCCCTCCCTTTTTAAAAAGTGGTGTTAAATTAGCAACCCTCCAGTCCATAGGAACTGATCCAGAGTCGATAGACTGTTGGAAAATGATTACCAATGCATCCACTATTTCTAGGGCCACTTCCTTAAGTACTCTGGGATGCAGACTATCAGGCCCCGGGGACTTATTGGCCTTCAATCCCATCAATTTCCCGAACACAATTTCCCGCCTAATAGCGATTTCCTTCCGTTCCTCCTTCTCACTAGACCCTCAGTCCCCTAGTACTTCCGGAAGGCTATTTGTGTCTTCCTTCGTGAAGACAGAACCAAAGTATTTGTTCAACTGGTCTGTCATTTCTTTGTTCCCCATTATAAATTCACCTGAATCTGACTGCAAGGGACCTACGTTTGTCTTCACTAATCTTTTTCTGTTCACATATCTATAGAAGCTTTTGCAGTCAGTTTTTATGTTCCTAGCAAGTTTCCTCTCATACTCTATTTTCCCCCTAATTAAACCCTTCGTCCTCCTCTGCTGAATTCTAAATTTCTCCCAGTCCTCAGGTTTGCTGCTTTTTCTGGCCAATTTATATGCCTCTTCCTTGGATTTAACACGATCCTTAATTTCCCTTGTTAGCCACGGTTGAGCCACCTTCCCCATTTTATTTTTACTCCAGACAGGGATGTACACTTGTTGAAGTTCATCCATGTGATCTTTAAATGTTTGCCGTTGCCTATCCACCGTCAACCCTTTAAGTATAATTCACCAGTCTATTCTAGCCAATTCACGTCTCATACCATCGAAGTTACCTTTCCTTAAGTTCAAGACCCTAGTCTCTGAATTAACTGTGTCACTCTCCATCTTAATAAAGAATTCTACCATATTATGGTCACTCTTCCCCAAGGGGCCTCGCACAACAAGATTGTTAATTAGTCCTTTGTCATTGCACATCACCCAGTCTAGGATGGCCTGCCCTCTAGTTGGTTCCTCGACATATTGGTCTCGAAAACCATCCCTAATACACTCCAGGAAATCCTCCTCCACCGTATTGCTACCAGTTTGGTTAGCCCAATCTATATGTAGATTAAAGTCGCCCATGATAACTGCTGTACCTTTATTGCATGCATCCCTAATTTCTTGTTTGATGTTGTCCCCAAGCTCACTACTACTGTTTGGTGGTCTGTACACAACTCCCACTAGCATTTTCTGCCCTTTGGTATTCCTCAGCTCCACCCATACCGATTCCACATCATCCAAGCTAATGTCCCTCCTTACTATTGCATTAATTTCCTCTTTAACCAGCAACGCTATCCCACCTCCTATTCCTTTCTGTCTATCCTTCCTGAATGTTGAATACTCCTGGATGTTAAATTCCCAGCCTTGGTCACCCTGGAGCCATGTCTCTGTGATGCCAATTTTTATCATACTCATTAATTGCTGCCTGTGCAGTTAATTCGTCCACCTTATTATGAATACTCCTCGCATTGAGGCACAGAGCCTTCAGGCTTGTCTTTTTAACACACTTTGCCCCTTGAGAATTTTGCTTTAATGTGGCCCTTTTTGATTTTTGCCTTGGGTTTCTCTGCCCTCCACTTTTACTTTTCTTCTTTCGATCTTTTGCTTCTGCCCCCATTCTACTTCCTTCTGTCTCCCTGCATAGGTTCCCATCCCCCTGCCATATGAGTTTAACTTCTCCCCAACAGCACTAGCAAACACTCCCCCTAGGACATTGGTTCCGGTCCTGCCCAGGTGCAGACCGTCCGGTTTATACTAGAAACATAGAAACATAGAAAATAGGTGCAGGAGTAGGCCATTCGGCCCTTCGAGCCTGCACCACCATTCAATGAGTTCATGGCTGAACATGCAACTTCAGTACCCCATTCCTGCTTTCTCGCCATACCCCTTGATCCCCCTAGTAATAAGGACTACATCTAACTCCTTTTTGAATATAGTTAGTGAATTGGCCTCAACCACTTTCTGTGGTAGAGAATTCCACAGGTTCACCACTCTCTGGGTGAAGAAGTTTCTCCTCATCTCGGTCCTAAATGGCTTACCCCTTATCCTTAGACTGTGACCCCTGGTTCTGGACTTCCCCAACATCGGGAACATTCTTCCTGCATCTAACCTGTCTGAACAGGAATCAGTCTGGTGAACCTTCGCTGCACTCCCTCAATAGCAAGAATGTCCATCCTCAAGTTAGGAGACCAAAACTGTACACAATACTCCAGGTGTGGCCTCACCAAGGCCCTGTACAACTGTAGTAACACCTCCCTGCCCATGTACTCAAATCCCCTCGCTATGAAGGCCAACATGCCATTTGCCTTCTTAACCGCCTGCTGTACCTGCATGCCAACCTTCAATGACTAATGTACCATGACACCCAGGTCTCATTGCACCTCCCCTTTTCCTAACCTGTCACCATTCAGATAATAGTCTGTCCCTCTGTTTTTACCACCAAAGTGGATAACCTCACATTTATCCACATTATACTTCATCTGCCATGCATTTGCCCACTCACCTAACCTATCCAAGTCACTCTGCAGTCTCATAGCATCCTCCTCGCAGCTCACACTGCCACCCAACTTAGTGTCATCCGCAAATTTGGAGATACTACATTTAATCCCCTCGTCTAAATCATTAATGCACAATGTAAACAGCTGGGGCCCCAGCACAGAACCTTGCGGTACCCCACTAGTCACTGCCTGCCATTCTGAAAAGTACCCATTTACTCCTACTCTTTGCTTCCTGTCTGACAACCAGTTCTCAATCCACGTCAGCACACTACCCCCAATCCCATGTGCTTTAACTTTGCACATTAATCTCTTGGTTGGGACCTTGTCGAAAGCCTTCTGAAAGTCCAAATACACCACATCAACTGGTTCTCCCTTGTCCACTCTACTGGAAACATCCTCAAAAAATTCCAGAAGATTTGTCAAGCATGATTTCCCTTTCACAAATCCATGCTGACTTGGACCTATCATGTCACCTCTTTCCAAATGCGCTGCTATATGACATCTTTAATAATTGATTCCATCATTTTACCCACTACTGAGGTCAGGCTGACCGGTCTATAATTCCCTGTTTTCTCTCTCCCTCCTTTTTTAAAAAGTGGGGTTACATTGGCTACCCTCCATTCCATAGGAATTGATCCAGAATCTATGGAATGTTGGAAAATGACTGTCAATGCATCCGCTATTTCCAAGGCCACCTCCTTAAGTACTCTGGGATGCAATCCATCAGGCCCTGGGGATTTATCAGCCTTCAATCCCATCAATTTCCCCAACACAATTTCCCGACTAATAAGGATTTCCCTCAGTTCCTTCTTCTTACTAGACCCTCTGACCCCTTTTATATCCGGAAGGTTGTTTGTGTCCTCCTTAGTGAATACCGAACCAAAGTATTTGTTCAATTGGTCTGCTATTTCTTTGTTCCCCATTATGACTTCCCTTGATTCTGACTGCAGGGGACCTATGTTTGTCTTTACTAATCTTTTTCTCTTTACATATCTATAGAAACTTTTGCAATCCGTCTTAATGTTCCCTGCAAGCTTCCTCTCGTACTCCATTTTCCCTGCCCTAATCAAACCCTTTGTCCTCCTCTGCTGAGTTCTAAATTTCTCCCAGTCCCTGTGTTCACTGCTATTTCTGGCCAATTTGTATGCCACTTCCTTGGCTTTAATACTATCCCTGATTTCCCTTGATAGCCACGGTTGAGCCACCTTCCCTTTTTTATTTTTACGCCAGACAGGGATGTACAATTGTTGGAGTTCATCCATGCGGTCTCTAAATGTCTGCCATTGCCCATCCACAGTCAACCCCTTAAGTATCATTCGCCAATCTATCCTAGCCAATTCACGCCTCATACCTTCAAAGTTACCCTTCTTTAAGTTCTGGACCATGGTCTCTGAATTAACTGTTTCATTCTCCATCCTAATGTAGAATTCCACCATATTTATGGTCACTCTTCCCCAAGGGGCCTCGCACAACGAGATTGCTAATTAACCCTCTCTCATTAATCCAGTCTAAGATGGCCTCCCCCCTAGTTGGTTCCTCAACATATTGGTCTAGAAAACCATCCCTTATGCACTCCAGGAAATCCTCCTCCACCATATTGCTTCCAGTTTGGTTAGCCCAATCTATATGCATATTAAAGTCACCCATGATAACTGCTGCACCTTTATTGCATGCACCCCTAATTTCCTGTTTGATGCCCTCCCGAACATCACTACTACTGTTTGGAGGTCTGTACACAACTCCCACTAGCGTTTTCTGCCCTTTGGTGTTCTGCAGCTCCCACCTCCCCCAGAATCGGTTCAAATGTCCCAGGAATTTGAATCCCTCCCTTCTGCACCACTCCTCAAGCCACGTATTCATCTGAGCTATCCTGCGATTCCTACTCTGACTAGCACGTGGCACTTGTAGCAATTCTGAGATTGCTACCTTTGAGGTCCTACTTTTAATTTAACTTCTAGCTTCCTAAATTCAGCTTGTAGGACCTCATCCCGTTTTTTACCTTTCTCGTTGGTTCCTATATGCACCACGACAACTGGCTGTTCACCCTCCCTTTTCACAATGTCCTGCACATGCTCCGAGACATCCTTGACCCTTGCACCTGGGAGGCAACATACCATGTGTGAGCACGATCACACCGTCATCTTCCACACTTTATAATCAACACATCTTCTGATGACTCGCTATATATCCCCCGCTGTCATTGGACTAGTCAGGGAAAGGCAGTGGGTCTCCTTGTGGATTGTATTTTCCTACCTATCGCAGCCTGTTGGTACTCTCTGATCATGAATCGTGAATATATCTAACCTCATGGGACAGACGGACAACTGCAAGGAAAAGCTTCATGTCCAACACTCCTTCCCATTTCCCCCATGATGGAAAACTAATGGGAGAGATCCAGGATTTCGACGCTCACTGGCGGTAATTTAGATTTTGAGAGACAGTGTGAAACGGTCAATAGCCAATCAGCAGACTGCTGAAGCCCTCACCCACGCCTTTGTTACCTCTAGACTTGACTATTCCAATACACTCCTGGCGGGCCTTCCACATTCTACCCTATCCAAAACTCGGCAGCCCGTGTCCTAACTCGCACCGAGTCCCGCTCACCCATCACCCTCTGTGACCACTGCCCCATGTCCTAACTCACACCAAGTCCCGCTCACCCATCACCCCCTGTGCTCGCTGACCCGTGTCCTAACTCACACCAAGTCCCGCTCACCCATCACCCCCTGTGCTCGCTGACCCGTGTCCTAACTCACACCAAGTCCCGCTCACCCATCACCCCCTGTGCTCGCTGACCCATGTCCTAACTCGCACCCAGTCCCGCTCACCCATCACCCCCTGTGCTCGCTGACCCGTGTCCTAACTCGCACCCAGTCCCGCTCACCCATCACCCCCTGTGCTCATTGCCCAATGTCCTAACTCGCACCAAGTCCCGTTCACCCATCACCCCCTGTACCCCGTGTCCTAACTCGCACCAAGTCCCGATCACCCATCACCCCCTGTGCTCGCTGCCCCGTGTCCTAATTCGCACCAAGTCCCGCTCACCCATCACCCCCTGTGCTCACTGCCCTGTGTCCTAACTCGCACCGAGTCCCGCTCACCCATCACCCACTGTGCTCACTGCCCCGTGTCCTAACTCGCACCAAGTCCCGCTCACCCATCACCCCCTGTGCTCGCTGACCTACATTGGCTCCCGGTTAAGCAACACCTCGATTTCAAAATTCTCATCCTTGTTTTCAAATCCCTCCATGGCCCTCGCCCCTCCCTATCTCTGTAATCTCCTCCAGCCCCACAACCCCCTCAAGATGTCTGCGCTCCTCTAATTCTGGCCTCTTGTGCATCCCTGATTATAATCGCTCCACCATCGGTGGCCGTGCCTTCTGTTGCCTGGGCCCCAAGCTCTGGAACTCCCTCCCTAAACCTCTCCGCCTCCCTTTCCTCCTTCAAGACGCTTCTTAAAATACCTCTTTGACCAATCTTTTGATTACCTAATTTCTCCTTATGCGGCTCGGTGTCAAATTTTTAAATCTAATAATACTCCTGTGAAGCGATTGGGATTTTTCACTACGTTAAGAACATGAGAATCAGGAGCAGGAGTCGGCCATTCGGCCCCTCGAGCCTGCTCCACCATTCAATAAGATCACGGCTGACCTTCGACCTCAACTCCACTTTCCCACCCGATCCCCATATCCCTCGATTCCCCGAGAGTCCAAAAATCTATCGCTCTCAGCCTTGAATATACTCAACGACTCAGCATCCACAGCCCTCTGGGGCAGAGAATTCCAAAGATTCACCACCCTCTGAGTGAAGAAATTCCTCCTCATCTCAGTCCTAAATGGCCGACCCCTTATCCCGAGACTGTGACCCCTAGTTCTAGACTCTCCAGCCCGGGGGAAACATCCTCTCAGCATCTACCCTGTCCAGCCCTGTAAGGATTAAAGGCGCTATGTATATGTAAGTTGTTGCTGTAGTTGGGTATTGCGGTAACACTCACTTGCGATGCAGGTTCTCCCGCGATGCTGCGCAGCCCCGACGGGAACTGGATGGCGCTGCAGAGCGCTCCGGCCGGTCGACCCCGCCTGCTGGCCAAGCCCAAGAGCCGAGCGTTCCTGGCCCTGGAGCGGGAGGCTGACGTGGTGTCGGCCTATGATGAGATGGGGATGGATGAGGACAATGATGACGAGGAGGCGGACTGGGGCCCGGCTCTGGGGGAGTTCCGGCAGCATTGCGTAAAGTCGTCGGACGAGACCTACTTCACCGACTCCCGGCACGACAACGACTGGCTGTGCGCCGACGGCAAACGCCGAGCGGTCACCTCGCCCTCCTCCGGCCAGTACACCAACACCGAGACCATGTGCTCGGACTCGGAGACCTCATCCAGCAGCTCGGTGCGGGTCTCTGTGAGGGGCTCGGACAATCAGGCGATGGCGGATGATCGGGATTGCCAACCGGCCGGCGACCATCGCACCGAGCAGCTGGACCTAAACGACAACTCGCAGCCGCCAGGCCTCAGCACGGCAGACAGCAGCGATTCCGAGGACCTGCCGGACAAACCGGAGAAGAAGCATCGACGGAGGAAACGCAGCAAAAGTTCCTCTCAGGAGCAACTGTACGACACCGATGGCTACTCGAAAAGTCAACATTCAACGTCCAAAAACACATGCCAGGTAACATCTTATCGATTATCTGGTAAATCGCAATTATGTAATGACTGTGGCAATGTTAATGTATTATTCTGCTTATTCAGTGCATTCTCATACATAGCCTTGCTGTGTTATAATTCCGAGGTACAAAGTGTGCAGTGCAGTGTGATAGCGGGGTCACCGAGGCTGTGGGTAAAGTGTGATAGTGGCGTTATCCGGGCTGTGGGTAAAGTGTGATAGCGGGGTTATCCAGGCTGTGGGTAAAGTATGATAGTGGGGTTATCCAGGCCATGGGTAAAGTGTGATAGTGGGGTTATCCGGGCTGTGGGTAAAGTGTGATAGTGGGGTTATCCGGGCTGTGGGTAAAGTGTGAAAGCGGGGTCACCGAGGCTGTGGGTAAAGTGTGATAGTGGGGTTATCCGGGCTGTGGGTAAAGTGTGATAGTGGGGTTATCCAGGCTGTGGGTAAAGTGTGATAGTGGGGTTATCCGGGCTGTGGGTAAAGTGTGATAGTGGGGTCACCGAGGCTGTAGGTAAAGTGTGATAGTGGGGTTATCCGGGCTGTGGGTAAAGTGTGATAGTGGGGTCACCGAGGCTGTGGGTAAAGTGTGATAGTGGGGTTATCCGGGCTGTGGGTAAAGTGTGATAGTGGGGTTATCCGGGCTGTTGGTAAAGTGTGATAGCGGGGTTATCCGGGCTGTGGGTAAAGTGTGATAGTGGGGTTATCCGGGCTGTGGGTAAAGTGTGATAGTGGGGTTATCCAGGCTGTGGGTAAAGTGTGATAGTGGGGTTATCCAGGCTGTGGGTAAAGTGTGATAGTGGGGTTATCTGGGCTGTGGGTAAAGTGTGATAGCGGGGTTATCCGGGCTGTGGGTAAAGTGTGATAGTGGGGTTATCCAGGCTGTGGGTAAAGTGTGATAGTGGGGTTATCCAGGCTGTGGGTAAAGTGTGATAGTGGGGTCACCGAGGCTGTGGGTAAAGTGTAATAGTGGGGTTGTCCGGGCTGTGGGTAAAGTGTGATAGTGGGGTCACCGAGGCTGTGGGTAAAGTATGATAGTGGGGTTATCCGGGCTGTGGGTAAAGTGTGATAGTGGGGTCACCGAGGCTGTGGGTAAAGTGTGATAGTGGGGTTATCCGGGCTGTGGGTAAAGTGTGATAGTGGGGTTATCCGGGCTGTGGGTAAAGTGTGATAGTGAGGTTATCCAGGCTGTGGGTAAAGTGTGATAGTGGGGTCACCGAGGCTGTGGGTAAAGTGTGATAGTGGGGTTATCCAGGCTGTGGGTAAAGTGTCATAGTGGGGTTATCCGGGCTGTGGGTAAAGTGTGATAGTGGGGTTATCCAGGCTGTGGGTAAAGTGTCATAGTGGGGTTATCCGGGCTGTGGGTAAAGTGTGATAGTGGGGTTATCCAGGCTGTGGGTAAAGTGTGATAGTGGGGTCACCGAGGCTGTGGGTAAAGTGTGATAGTGGGGTTAACCGGGCTGTGGGTAAAGTGTGATAGTGGGGTCACCTAGGCTGTGGGTAAAGTGTGATAGTGCGGTTATCCAGGCTGTGGGTAAAGTGTGATAGTGGGGTTATCCAGGCTGTGGGTAAAGTGTGATAGTGGGGTTATTCAGGCTGTGGGTAAAGTGTGATAGTGGGGTTATCCAGGCTGTGGGTAAAGTGTGATAGTGGGGTTATCCAGGCTGTGGGTAAAGTGTGATAGTGCGGTTATCCAGGCTGTGGGTAAAGTGTGATAGTGGGGTTATCCGGGCTGTGGGTAAAGTGTGATAGTGGGGTTATCCAGTCGGTGGGTAAAGTGTGATAGTGGGGTCACCGAGGCTGTGGGTAAAGTGTGATAGTGGGGTTATCCGGGCTGTGGGTAAAGTGTGATAGTGGGGTTATCCAGGCTGTGGGTAAAGTGTGATAGTGGGGTCACCGAGGCTGTGGGTAAAGTGTGATAGTGGGGTTATCCAGGCTGTGGGTAAAGTGTGATAGTGGGGTTATCCAGGCTGTGGGTAAAGTGTGATAGTGGGGTTATCCAGGCTGTGGGTAAAGTGTGATAGTGGGGTTATCCGGGCTGTGGGTAAAGTGTGATAGTGGGGTTATCCAGGCTGTGGGTAAAGTGTGATAGTGGGGTTATCCAGGCTGTGGGTAAAGTGTGATAGTGGGGTTATCCGAGCTGTGGGTAAAGTGTGATAGTGGGGTCACCGAGGCTGTGGGTAAAGTGTGATAGTGGGGTCACCGAGGCTGTGGGTAAAGTGTGATAGTGGGGTCACCGAGGCTGTGGGTAAAGTGTGATAGTGGGGTTATCCGGGCTGTGGGTACAGTGTGATAGTGGGGTTATCCGGGCTGTGGGTAAAGTGTGATAGTGGGGTTATCCAGCCTGTGGGTAAAGTGTGATAGTGGGGTTATCCAGGCTGTGGGTAAAGTGTGATAGTGGGGTTATCCAGGCTGTGGGTAAAGTGTGATAGTGGGGTCACCGAGGCTGTGGGTAAAGTGTGATAGTGGGGTTATCCGGGCTGTGGGTAAAGTGTGATAGTGGGGTTATCCAGCCTGTGGGTAAAGTGTGATAGTGGGGTTATCCAGGCTGTGGGTAAAGTGTGATAGTGGGGTTATCCAGGCTGTGGGTAAAGTGTGATAGTGGGGTCACCGAGGCTGTGGGTAAAGTGTGATAGTGGGGTTATCCGGACTGTGTGTAAAGTGTGATAGTGGGGTCACCGACGCTGTGGGTAAAGTGTGATAGTGGGGTTATCCAGGCTGTGGGTAAAGTGTGATAGTGGGGTTATCTAGGGTTTGGCTAAAGTGTGATAGTGGGGTTATCCAGGCTGTGGGTAAAGTGTGATAGTGGGGTTATCCAGGCTGTGGGTAAAGTGTGATAGTGGGGTTATCCTGACTGTGGGTAAAGTGTGATAGTGGGGTCACCGAGGCTGTGGGTAAAGTGTGATAGTGGGGTTATCCAGGCTGTGGGTAAAGTGTGATAGTGGGGTTATCCGGGCTGTGGGTAAAGTGTGATAGTGGGGTTATCCGGGCTGTGGGTAAAGTGTGATAGTGGGGTTATCCAGGCTGTGGGTAAAGTGTGATAGTGGAGTTATCCAGGCTGTTGGTAAAGTGTGATAGTGGGGTTATCCAGGCTGTGGGTGAAGTGTGATAGTGGGGTTATCCGGGCTGTGGGTAAAGTGTGATAGTGGGGTCACCGAGGCTGTGGGTAAAGTGTGATAGTGGGGTTATCCAGGCTGTGGGTGAAGTGTGATAGTGGGGTTATCCGGGCTGTGGGTAAAGTGTGATAGTGGGGTCACCGAGGCTGTGGGTAAAGTGTGATAGTGGGGTTATCCGGGCTGTGGGTAAAGTGTGATAGTGTGGTTATCCGGGCTGTGGGTAAAGTGTGATAGTGGGGTTATCCAGCCTGTGGGTAAAGTGTGATAGTGGGGTTATCCAGGCTGTGGGTAAAGTGTGATAGTGGGGTTATCCAGGCTGTGGGTAGAGTGTGATAGTGGGGTTATCCAGGCTGTGGGTAAAGTGTGATAGTGGGGTTATCCGGGCTGTGGGTAAAGTGTGATAGTGGGGTTATCCGGGCTGTGGATAAAGTGTGATAGTGGGGTTATTCAGGCTGTGGGTAAAGTGTGATAGTGGGGTTATCCAGGCTGTGGGTAAAGTGTGATAGTGGGGTTATCCAGGCTGTGGGTAAAGTGTGATAGTGGGGTTATCCAGGCTGTGGGTAAAGTGTGATAGTGGGGTCACCGAGGCTGTGGGTAAAGTGTGATAGTGGGGTTATCCGGGCTGTGGGTAAAGTGTGATAGTGGGGTTATCCAGGCTGTGGGTAAAGTGTGATAGTGGGGTCACCGAGGCTGTGGGTAAAGTGTGATAGTGGGGTTATCCAGGCTGTGGGTAAAGTGTGATAGTGGGGTTATCCAGGCTGTGGGTAAAGTGTGATAGTGGGGTTATCCAGGCTGTGGGTAAAGTGTGATAGTGGGGTTATCCAGGCTGTGGGTACAGTGTGATAGTGGGGTTATCCAGGCTGTGGGTAAAGTGTGATAGTGGGGTTATCCGAGCTGTGGGTAAAGTGTGATAGTGGGGTCACCGAGGCTGTGGGTAAAGTGTGATAGTGGGGTCACCGAGGCTGTGGGTAAAGTGTGATAGTGGGGTTATCCAGGCTGTGGGTAAAGTGTGATAGTGGGGTTATCCAGGCTGTGGGTAAAGTGTGATAGTGGGGTTATCCAGACTGTGGGTAAAGTGTGATAGTGGGGTCACCTAGCCTGTGGGTACAGTGTGATAGTGGGGTTATCCGGGCTGTGGGTAAAGTGTGATAGTGGGGTTATCCAGCCTGTGGGTAAAGTGTGATAGTGGGGTTATCCAGGCTGTGGGTAAAGTGTGATAGTGGGGTTATCCAGGCTGTGGGTAAAGTGTGATAGTGGGGTCACCGAGGCTGTGGGTAAAGTGTGATAGTGGGGTTATCCGGACTGTGTGTAAAGTGTGATAGTGGGGTCACCGACGCTGTGGGTAAAGTGTGATAGTGGGGTTATCCAGGCTGTGGGTAGAGTGTGATAGTGGGGTTATCCAGGCTGTGGGTAAAGTGTGATAGTGGGGTTATCTAGGGTTTGGCTAAAGTGTGATAGTGGGGTTATCCTGACTGTGGGTAAAGTGTGATAGTGGGGTCACCGAGGCTGTGGGTAAAGTGTGATAGTGGGGTTATCCAGGCTGTGGGTAAAGTGTGATAGTGGGGTTATCCGGGCTGTGGGTAAAGTGTGATAGTGGGGTTATCCGGGCTGTGGGTAAAGTGTGATAGTGGGGTTATCCGGGCTGTGGGTAAAGTGTGATAGTGGGGTCACCGAGGCTGTGGGTAAAGTGTGATAGTGGGGTCACCGAGGCTGTGGGTGAAGTGTGATAGTGGGGTTATCCAGCCTGTGGGTAAAGTGTGATAGTGGGGTTATCCAGGCTATGGGTAAAGTGTGATAGTGGGGTTATCCAGGCTGTGGGTAAAGTGTGATAGTGGGGTCACCGAGGCTGTGGGTGAAGTGTGATAGTGGGGTTATCCAGGCTGTGGGTAGAGTGTGATAGTGGGGTTATCCAGGCTGTGGGTAAAGTGTGATAGTGGGGTTATCCGGGCTGTGGGTAAAGTGTGATAGTGGGGTCACCGAGGCTGTGGGTGAAGTGTGATAGTGGGGTTATCCAGGCTGTGGGTAGAGTGTGATAGTGGGGTTATCCAGGCTGTGGGTAAAGTGTGATAGTGGGGTTATCCGGGCTGTGTGTAAAGTGTGATAGTGGGGTCACCGACGCTGTGGGTAAAGTGTGATAGTGGGGTTATCCAGGCTGTTGGTAGAGTGTGATAGTGGGGTTATCCAGGCTGTGGGTAAAGTGTGATAGTGGGGTTATCCAGGCTATGGCTAAAGTGTGATAGTGGGGTTATCCAGGCTGTGGGTAAAGTGTGATAGTGGGGTTATCCTGGCTGTGGGTAAAGTGTGATAGTGGGGTCACCGAGACTGTGGGTAAAGTGTGATAGTGGGGTTATCCAGGCTGTGGGTAAAGTGTGATAGTGGGGTTCTCAAGGCTGTGGGTAAAGTGTGATAGTGGGGTCACCAAGGCTCTGTGTAAAGTGTGATAGTGGGGTTATCCGGGCTGTGGGTAAAGTGTGATAGTGGGGTTCTCAAGGCTGTGGGTAAAGTGTGATAGTGGGGTTATCCAGACTGTGGGTAAAGTGTGATAGTGAGGTTATCCTGGCTGTGGGTAAAGTGTGATAGTGGGGTTATCCGGGCTGTGGGTAAAGTGTGATAGTGAGGTTATCCTGGCTGTGGGTAAAGTGTGATAGTGGGGTTATCCAGGCTGTGGGTAAAGTGTGACAGTGGGGTTATCCGGGCTGTGGGTAAAGTGTGATCGTGGGGTTATCCGGGCTGTGGGGAAAGTGTGATAGTGGGGTTTTCCGGGCTGTGGGTAAAGTGTGATAGTGGGGTTATCCGGGCTGTGGGTAAAGTGTGATAGTGGGGTTTTCCGGGCTGTGGGTAAAGTGTGATAGTGGGGTTATCCGGGCTGTGGGTAAAGTGTGATAGTGGGGTTATCCACGCTGTGGGTAAAGTGTGATAGTGGGGTTATCCAGGCTGTGGGTAAAGTGTGATAGTGGGGTCACCGAGGCTGTGGGTAAAGTGTGATAGTGGCGTTATCCGGGCTGTGGGTAAAGTGTGATAGCGGGGTTATCCAGGCTGTGGGTAAAGTATGATAGTGGGGTTATCCAGGCCATGGGTAAAGTGTGATAGTGGGGTTATCCGGGCTGTGGGTAAAGTGTGATAGTGGGGTTATCCAGGCTGTGGGTAAAGTGTGATCGTGGGGTTATCCAGGCTGTGGGTAAAGTGTGATAGTGGGGTTATCCAGGCTTTGGGTAAATTATGATAGTGGGGTTATCCAGGCTGTGGGTAAAGTGTGATAGTGGGGTTATCCAGGCTTTGGGTAAATTATGATAGTGGGGTTATCCGGGCTGTGGGTAGAGTGTGATAGTGGGGTTATCCGGGCTGTGGGTAAAGTGTGATAGTGGGGTCACCGAGGCTGTGGGTAAAGTGTGATAGTGGGGTTATCCAGGCTGTGGGTAAAGTGTGATAGTGGGGTTATCCAGGCTGTGGGGAAAGTGTGATAGTGGGGTTATCCGGGCTGTGGGTAAAGTGTGATAGTGGGGTTATCCAGGCTGTGGGTAAAGTGTGATAGTGGGGTTATCCAGGCTGTGGCTAAAGTGTGATAGTGGGGTTATCCAGGCTGTGGGTAAAGTGTGATAGTGGGGTTATCCGGGCTGTGGGTAAAGTGTGATTGTGGGGTTATCCAGGCTGTGGGTAAAGTGTGATAGTGGGGTTATCCAGGCTGTGAGTAAAGTGTGATAGTGGGGTTATCCAGGCTGTGGGTAAAGTGTGTTAGTGGGGTTATCCGTGCTGTGGGTAAAGTGTGATAGTGGGGTTATCCAGGCTGTGGGTAAAGTGTGATAGTGGGGTCACCGAGGCTGTGGGTAAAGTGTGATAGTGGGGTTATCCAGGCTGTGGTTAAAGTGTGATAGTGGGGTTATCCAGGCTGTGGGTAAAGTGTGATAGTGGCGTTATCCAGGCTGTGAGTAAAGTGTGATAGTGGGGTTATCCAGGCTGTGGGTAAAGTGTGTTAGTGGGGTTATCCGGGCTGTGGGTAAAGTGTGATAGTGGGGTTATCCAGGCTGTGGGTAAAGTGTGATAGTGGGGTTATCCAGGCTGTGGGTAAAGTGTGATAGTGGGGTTATCCAGGCTGTGGGTAAAGTGTGATAGTGGGGTTATCCAGGCTGTGGGTAAAGTGTGATAGTGGGGTTATCCAGGCTGTGGGTAAAGTGTGATAGTGGGGTTATCCAGGCTGTGGGTAAAGTGTGATAGTGGGGTTATCCAGGCTGTGGGTAAAGTGTGATAGTGGGGTTATCCAGGCTGTGAGTAAAGTGTGATAGTGGGGTTATCCAGGCTGTGGGTAAAGTGTGATAGTGGGGTTATCCAGGCTGTGGGTAAAGTGTGATAGTGGGGTCACCGAGGCTGTGGGTAAAGTGTGATAGTGGGGTCACCAAAGCTGTGGGTAAAGTGTGATAGTGGGGTTATCCAGGCTGTGGGTAAAGTGTGATAGTGGGGTTATCCGGGCTGTGGGTAAAGTGTGATAGTGGGGTTATCCAGGCTATGGGTAAAGTGTGATAGTGGGGTTATCCAGGCTGTGGGTAAAGTGTGATAGCGGGGTTATCCAGGCTGTGGGTAAAGTGTGATAGTGGGGTTATCCAGTCGGTGGGTAAAGTGTGATAGTGGGGTTATCCAGGCTATGGGTAAAGTGTGATAGTGGGGTTATCCGGGCTGTGGGTAAAGTATGATAGTGGGGTTATCCAGGCTATGGGTAAAGTGTGATAGTGGGATTATCCAGGCTGTGGGTAAAGTGTGATAGTGGAGTTATCCGGGCTGTGGGTGATGTGTGATAGTGGGGTTATCCAGGCTATGGGTAAAGTGTGATAGTGGGGTTATCCAGGCTGTGGGTAAAGTGTGATAGTGGGGTCACCGAGGCTGTGGGTAAAGTGTGATAGTGGGGTTCACCAAAGCTGTGGGTAAAGTGTGATAGTGGGGTTATCCAGGCTGTGGGTAAAGTGTGATAGTGGGGTTATCCGGGCTGTGGGTAAAGTGTGATAGTGGGGTTATCCAGGCTATGGGTAAAGTGTGATAGTGGGGTTATCCAGGCTGTGGGTAAAGTGTGATAGCGGGGTTATCCAGGCTGTGGGTAAAGTGTGATAGTGGGGTTATCCAGTCGGTGGGTAACGTGTGATAGTGGGGTTATCCAGGCTATGGGTAAAGTGTGATAGTGGGGTTATCCGGGCTGTGGGTAAAGTGTGATAGTGGGGTTATCCAGGCTATGGGTAAAGTGTGATAGTGGGATTATCCAGGCTGTGGGTAAAGTGTGATAGTGGAGTTATCCGGGCTGTGGGTGATGTGTGATAGTGGGGTTATCCAGGCTATGGGTAAAGTGTGATAGTGGGGTTATCCAGGCTATGGGTAAAGTGTGATAGTGGGGTTATCCGGGCTGTGGGTAAAGTGTGATAGAGGGGTTATCCAGGCTGTGGGTAAAGTGTGATAGTGGGGTTATCCAGATTATGGGTAAAGTGTGATAGTGGGGTTATCCAGGCTGTGGGTAAAGTGTGATAGTGGGGTTATCCAGGCTATGGGTAAAGTGTGATAGTGGGGTTATCCAGGCTATGGGTAAAGTGTGATAGTGGGGTTATCCGGGCTGTGGGTAAAGTGTGATAGTGGGGTTATCCAGGCTATGGGTAAAGTGTGATAGTGGGGTTATCCAGGCTATGGGTAAAGTGTGATAGTGGGGTTACCCAGGCTGTGGGTAAAGTGTGATAGTGGGGTTATCCAGGCTGTGGGTAAAGTGTGATAGTGGGGTCACCGAGGCTGTGGGTAAAGTGTGATAGTGGGGTTATCCAGGCTGTGGGTAAAGTGTGATAGTGGGGTTATCCGGGCTGTGGGTAAAGTGTGATAGTGGGGTTATCCGGGCTGTGGGTAAAGTGTGATAGTGGGGTTATCCGGGCTGTGGGTAAAGTGTGATAGTGGGGTTATCCAGGCTGTGGGTAAAGTGTGATAGTGGGGTTATCCGGGCTGTGGGTAAAGTGTGATAGTGGGGTTATCCGGGCTGTGGGTAAAGTGTGATAGTGGGGTTATCCGGGCTGTGGGTAAAGTGTGATAGTGGGGTCACCGAGGCTGTGGGTAAAGTGTGATAGTGGGGTTATCCAGGCTGTGGGTAAAGTGTGATAGTGGGGTTATCCAGGCTGTTGGTAAAGTGTGATAGTGGGGTTATCCAGGCTGTGGGTGAAGTGTGATAGTGGGGTTATCCGGGCTGTGGGTAAAGTGTGATAGTGGGGTCACCGAGGCTGTGGGTAAAGTGTGATAGTGGGGTTATCCGGGCTGTGGGTAAAGTGTGATAGTGGGGTTATCCGGGCTGTGGGTAAAGTGTGATAGTGGGGTTATCCAGCCTGTGGGTAAAGTGTGATAGTGGGGTTATCCAGGCTGTGGGTAAAGTGTGATAGTGGGGTTATCCAGGCTGTGGGTAAAGTGTGATAGTGGGGTCACCGAGGCTGTGGGTGAAGTGTGATAGTGGGGTTATCCAGGCTGTGGGTAGAGTGTGATAGTGGGGTTATCCAGGCTGTGGGTAAAGTGTGATAGTGGGGTTATCCGGGCTGTGGGTAAAGTGTGATAGTGGGGTTATCCGGGCTGTGGGTAAAGTGTGATAGTGGGGTTATCCGGGCTGTGTGTAAAGTGTGATAGTGGGGTCACCGACGCTGTGGGTAAAGTGTGATAGTGGGGTTATCCAGGCTGTGGGTAGAGTGTGATAGTGGGGTTATCCAGGCTGTGGGTAAAGTGTGATAGTGGGGTTATCCAGGCTATGGCTAAAGTGTGATAGTGGGGTTATCCAGGCTGTGGGTAAAGTGTGATAGTGGGGTTATCCAGGCTATGGCTAAAGTGTGATAGTCGGGTTATCCAGGCTGTGGGTAAAGTGTGATAGTGGGGTTATCCTGGCTGTGGGTAAAGTGTGATAGTGGGGTCACCGAGACTGTGGGTAAAGTGTGATAGTGGGGTTATCCAGGCTGTGGGTAAAGTGTGATAGTGGGGTTATCCGGGCTGTGGGTAAAGTGTGATAGTGGGGTTATCCGGGCTGTGGGTAAAGTGTGATAGTGGGGTTATCCGGGCTGTGGGTAAAGTGTGATAGTGGGGTTATCCGGGCTGTGGGTAAAGTGTGATAGTGGGGTCACCAAGGCTCTGGGTAAAGTGTGATAGTGGGGTTATCCGGGCTGTGGGTAAAGTGTGATAGTGGGGTTATCCAGGCTGTGGGTAAAGTGTGATAGTGGGGTTATCCAGGCTGTGAGTAAAGTGTGATAGTGGGGTTATCCAGGCTGTGGGTAAAGTGTGTTAGTGGGGTTATCCGGGCTGTGGGTAAAGTGTGATAGTGGGGTTATCCAGGCTGTGGGTAAAGTGTGATAGTGGGGTCACCGAGACTGTGGGTAAAGTGTGATAGTGGGGTTATCCAGGCTGTGGGTAAAGTGTGATAGTGGGGTTATCCGGGCTGTGGGTAAAGTGTGATAGTGGGGTTATCCGGGCTGTGGGTAAAGTGTGATAGTGGGGTTATCCGGGCTGTGGGTAAAGTGTGATAGTGGGGTTATCCGGGCTGTGGGTAAAGTGTGATAGTGGGGTCACCAAGGCTCTGGGTAAAGTGTGATAGTGGGGTTATCCGGGCTGTGGGTAAAGTGTGATAGTGGGGTTATCCAGGCTGTGGGTAAAGTGTGATAGTGGGGTTATCCAGGCTGTGAGTAAAGTGTGATAGTGGGGTTATCCAGGCTGTGGGTAAAGTGTGTTAGTGGGGTTATCCGGGCTGTGGGTAAAGTGTGATAGTGGGGTTATCCAGGCTGTGGGTAAAGTGTGATAGTGGGGTTATCCAGGCTGTGGGTAAAGTGTGATAGTGGGGTTATCCAGGCTGTGGGTAAAGTGTGATAGTGGGGTTATCCAGGCTGTGGGTAAAGTGTGATAGTGGGGTTATCCAGGCTGTGGGTAAAGTGTGATAGTGGGGTTATCCAGGCTGTGGGTAAAGTGTGATAGTGGGGTTATCCAGGCTGTGGGTAAAGTGTGATAGTGGGGTTATCCAGGCTGTGAGTAAAGTGTGATAGTGGGGTTATCCAGGCTGTGGGTAAAGTGTGATAGTGGGGTTATCCAGGCTGTGGGTAAAGTGTGATAGTGGGGTCACCGAGGCTGTGGGTAAAGTGTGATAGTGGGGTCACCAAAGCTGTGGGTAAAGTGTGATAGTGGGGTTATCCAGGCTGTGGGTAAAGTGTGATAGTGGGGTTATCCGGGCTGTGGGTAAAGTGTGATAGTGGGGTTATCCAGGCTATGGGTAAAGTGTGATAGTGGGGTTATCCAGGCTGTGGGTAAAGTGTGATAGCGGGGTTATCCAGGCTGTGGGTAAAGTGTGATAGTGGGGTTATCCAGTCGGTGGGTAAAGTGTGATAGTGGGGTTATCCAGGCTATGGGTAAAGTGTGATAGTGGGGTTATCCGGGCTGTGGGTAAAGTATGATAGTGGGGTTATCCAGGCTATGGGTAAAGTGTGATAGTGGGATTATCCAGGCTGTGGGTAAAGTGTGATAGTGGAGTTATCCGGGCTGTGGGTGATGTGTGATAGTGGGGTTATCCAGGCTATGGGTAAAGTGTGATAGTGGGGTTATCCAGGCTGTGGGTAAAGTGTGATAGTGGGGTCACCAAAGCTGTGGGTAAAGTGTGATAGTGGGGTTATCCAGGCTGTGGGTAAAGTGTGATAGTGGGGTTATCCGGGCTGTGGGTAAAGTGTGATAGTGGGGTTATCCAGGCTATGGGTAAAGTGTGATAGTGGGGTTATCCAGGCTGTGGGTAAAGTGTGATAGCGGGGTTATCCAGGCTGTGGGTAAAGTGTGATAGTGGGGTTATCCAGTCGGTGGGTAACGTGTGATAGTGGGGTTATCCAGGCTATGGGTAAAGTGTGATAGTGGGGTTATCCGGGCTGTGGGTAAAGTGTGATAGTGGGGTTATCCAGGCTATGGGTAAAGTGTGATAGTGGGATTATCCAGGCTGTGGGTAAAGTGTGATAGTGGAGTTATCCGGGCTGTGGGTGATGTGTGATAGTGGGGTTATCCAGGCTATGGGTAAAGTGTGATAGTGGGGTTATCCAGGCTATGGGTAAAGTGTGATAGTGGGGTTATCCGGGCTGTGGGTAAAGTGTGATAGAGGGGTTATCCAGGCTGTGGGTAAAGTGTGATAGTGGGGTTATCCAGATTATGGGTAAAGTGTGATAGTGGGGTTATCCAGGCTGTGGGTAAAGTGTGATAGTGGGGTTATCCAGGCTATGGGTAAAGTGTGATAGTGGGGTTATCCAGGCTATGGGTAAAGTGTGATAGTGGGGTTATCCGGGATGTGGGTAAAGTGTGATAGTGGGGTTATCCAGGCTATGGGTAAAGTGTGATAGTGGGGTTATCCAGGCTATGGGTAAAGTGTGATAGTGGGGTTACCCAGGCTGTGGGTAAAGTGTGATAGTGGGGTTATCCAGGCTGTGGGTAAAGTGTGATAGTGGGGTCACCGAGGCTGTGGGTAAAGTGTGATAGTGGGGTTATCCAGGCTGTGGGTAAAGTGTGATAGTGGGGTTATCCGGGCTGTGGGTAAAGTGTGATAGTGGGGTTATCCGGGCTGTGGGTAAAGTGTGATAGTGGGGTTATCCGGGCTGTGGGTAAAGTGTGATAGTGGGGTTATCCAGGCTGTGGGTAAAGTGTGATAGTGGGGTTATCCGGGCTGTGGGTAAAGTGTGATAGTGGGGTTATCCGGGCTGTGGGTAAAGTGTGATAGTGGCGTTATCCGGGCTGTGGGTAAAGTGTGATAGTGGGGTCACCGAGGCTGTGGGTAAAGTGTGATAGTGGGGTTATCCAGGCTGTGGGTAAAGTGTGATAGTGGGGTTATCCAGGCTGTGGGTAAAGTGTGATAGTGGGGTCACCGAGGCTGTGGGTGAAGTGTGATAGTGGGGTTATCCAGGCTGTGGGTAGAGTGTGATAGTGGGGTTATCCAGGCTGTGGGTAAAGTGTGATAGTGGGGTTATCCGGGCTGTGGGTAAAGTGTGATAGTGGGGTTATCCGGGCTGTGGGTAAAGTGTGATAGTGGGGTTATCCGGGCTGTGTGTAAAGTGTGATAGTGGGGTCACCGACGCTGTGGGTAAAGTGTGATAGTGGGGTTATCCAGGCTGTGGGTAGAGTGTGATAGTGGGGTTATCCAGGCTGTGGGTAAAGTGTGATAGTGGGGTTATCCAGGCTATGGCTAAAGTGTGATAGTGGGGTTATCCAGGCTGTGGGTAAAGTGTGATAGTGGGGTTATCCAGGCTATGGCTAAAGTGTGATAGTCGGGTTATCCAGGCTGTGGGTAAAGTGTGATAGTGGGGTTATCCTGGCTGTGGGTAAAGTGTGATAGTGGGGTCACCGAGACTGTGGGTAAAGTGTGATAGTGGGGTTATCCAGGCTGTGGGTAAAGTGTGATAGTGGGGTTATCCGGGCTGTGGGTAAAGTGTGATAGTGGGGTTATCCGGGCTGTGGGTAAAGTGTGATAGTGGGGTTATCCGGGCTGTGGGTAAAGTGTGATAGTGGGGTTATCCGGGCTGTGGGTAAAGTGTGATAGTGGGGTCACCAAGGCTCTGGGTAAAGTGTGATAGTGGGGTTATCCGGGCTGTGGGTAAAGTGTGATAGTGGGGTTCTCAAGGCTGTGGGTAAAGTGTGATAGTGGGGTTATCCAGACTGTGGGTAAAGTGTGATAGTGGGGTTATCCGGGCTGTGGGTAAAGTGTGATAGTGAGGTTATCCTGGCTGTGGGTAAAGTGTGATAGTGGGGTTATCCAGGCTGTGGGTAAAGTGTGACAGTGGGGTTATCCGGGCTGTGGGTAAAGTGTGATTGTGGGGTTATCCGGGCTGTGGGGAAAGTGTGATAGTGGGGTTTTCCGGGCTGTGGGTAAAGTGTGATAGTGGGGTTATCCGGGCTGTGGGTAAAGTGTGATAGTGGGGTTATCCACGCTGTGGGTAAAGTGTGATAGTGGGGTTATCCAGGCTGTGGGTAAAGTGTGATAGTGGGGTCACCGAGGCTGTGGGTAAAGTGTGATAGTGGCGTTATCCGGGCTGTGGGTAAAGTGTGATAGCGGGGTTATCCGGGCTGTGGGTAAAGTATGATAGTGGGGTTATCCAGGCCATGGGTAAAGTGTGATAGTGGGGTTATCCAGGCTGTGGGTAAAGTATGATAGTGGGGTTATCCAGGCCATGGGTAAAGTGTGATAGTGGGGTTATCCGGGCTGTGGGTAAAGTGTGATAGTGGGGTTATCCAGGCTGTGGGTAAAGTGTGATAGTGGGGTTATCCGGGCTGTGAGTAAAGTGTGATAGTGGGGTTATCCAGGCTGTGGGTAAAGTGTGATAGTGGGGTCACCGAGGCTGTGGGTAAAGTGTGATAGTGGGGTCACCGAGGCTGTTGGTAAAGTGTGATAGTGGGGTTATCCAGGCTTTGGGTAAATTATGATAGTGGGGTTATCCAGGCTGTGGGTAAAGTGTGATAGTGGGGTTATCCAGGCTTTGGGTAAATTATGATAGTGGGGTTATCCGGGCTGTGGGTAGAGTGTGATAGTGGGGTTATCCGGGCTGTGGGTAAAGTGTGATAGTGGGGTTATCCAGGCTGTGGGTAAAGTGTGATAGTGGGGTTATCCAGGCTGTGGGTAAAGTGTGATAGTGGGGTTATCCGGGCTGTGGGTAAAGTGTGATAGTGGGGTTATCCGGGCTGTGGGTAAAGTGTGATAGTGGGGTCACCGAGGCTGTGGGTAAAGTGTGATAGTGGGGTTATCCAGGCTGTGGGTAAAGTGTGATAGTGGGGTTATCCAGGCTGTGGTTAAAGTGTGATAGTGGGGTTATCCAGGCTGTGGGGAAAGTGTGATAGTGGGGTTATCCGGGCTGTGGGTAAAGTGTGATAGTGGGGTTATCCAGGCTGTGGGTAAAGTGTGATAGCGGGGTCACCGAGGCTGTGGGTAAAGTGTGATAGTGGGGTTATCCAGGCTGTGGTTAAAGTGTGATAATGGGGTTATCCAGGCTGTGGGTAAAGTGTGATAGTGGGGTTATCCAGGCTGTGGGTAAAGTGTGATAGTGGGGTTATCCAGGCTGTGGTTAAAGTGTGATAGTGGGGTTATCCAGGCTGTGGGTAAAGTGTGATAGTGGGGTTATCCAGGCTGTGAGTAAAGTGTGATAGTGGGGTTATCCGGGCTGTGGGTAAAGTGTGATAGTGGGGTTATCCAGGCTGTGGGTAAAGTGTGATAGTGGGGTCACCGAGGCTGTGGGTAAAGTGTGATAGTGGGGTTATCCAGGCTGTGGGTAAAGTGTGATAATGGGGTTATCCAGGCTGTGGGTAAAGTGTGATAGTGGGGTTATCCAGGCTGTGGGTAAAGTGTGATAGTGGGGTTATCCGGGCTGTGGGTAAAGTGTGATAGTGGGGTTATCCAGGCTGTGGTTAAAGTGTGATAGTGGGGTTATCCAGGCTGTGGGTAAAGTGTGATAGTGGGGTTATCCAGGCTGTGAGTAAAGTGTGATAGTGGGGTTATCCAGGCTGTGGGTAAAGTGTGTTAGTGGGTTTATCCGGGCTGTGGGTAAAGTGTGATAGTGGGGTTATCCAGGCTGTGGGTAAAGTGTGATAGTGGGGTCACCGAGGCTGTGGGTAAAGTGTGATAGTGGGGTTATCCAGGCTGTGGGTAAAGTGTGATAGTGGGGTTATCCAGGCTGTGGGTAAAGTGTGATAGTGGGGTTATCCAGGCTGTGGGTAAAGTGTGATAGTGGGGTTATCCAGGCTGTGAGTAAAGTGTGATAGTGGGGTTATCCAGGCTGTGGGTAAAGTGTGATAGTGGGGTTATCCAGGCTGTGGGTAAAGTGTGATAGTGGGGTCACCGAGGCTGTGGGTAAAGTGTGATAGTGGGGTCACCAAAGCTGTGGGTAAAGTGTGATAGTGGGGTTATCCAGGCTATGGGTAAAGTGTGATAGTGGGGTTATCCAGGCTGTGGGTAAAGTGTGATAGCGGGGTTATCCAGGCTGTGGGTAAAGTGTGATAGTGGGGTTATCCAGGCTGTGGGTAAAGTGTGATAGTGGGGTTATCCAGGCTGTGGGTAAAGTGTGATAGTGGGGTCACCGAGGCTGTGGGTAAAGTGTGATAGTGGGGTTATCCGGGCTGTGGGTAAAGTGTGATAGTGGGGTTATCCAGGCTGTGGGTAAAGTGTGATAGTGGGGTCACCGAGGCTGTGGGTAAAGTGTGATAGTGGGGTTATCCAGGCTGTGGGTAAAGTGTGATAGTGGGGTTATCCAGGCTGTGGGTAAAGTGTGATAGTGGGGTTATCCAGGCTGTGGGTAAAGTGTGATAGTGGGGTTATCCAGGCTGTGGGTAAAGTGTGATAGTGGGGTTATCCAGGCTGTGGGTAAAGTGTGATAGTGGGGTTATCCGAGCTGTGGGTAAAGTGTGATAGTGGGGTCACCGAGGCTGTGGGTAAAGTGTGATAGTGGGGTCACCGAGGCTGTGGGTAAAGTGTGATAGTGGGGTTATCCAGGCTGTGGGTAAAGTGTGATAGTGGGGTTATCCAGGCTGTGGGTAAAGTGTGATAGTGGGGTTATCCAGACTGTGGGTAAAGTGTGATAGTGGGGTCACCAAGGCTCTGGGTAAAGTGTGATAGTGGGGTTATCCGGGCTGTGGGTAAAGTGTGATAGTGGGGTTCTCAAGGCTGTGGGTAAAGTGTGATAGTGGGGTTATCCAGACTGTGGGTAAAGTGTGATAGTGGGGTTATCCGGGCTGTGGGTAAAGTGTGATAGTGAGGTTATCCTGGCTGTGGGTAAAGTGTGATAGTGGGGTTATCCAGGCTGTGGGTAAAGTGTGACAGTGGGGTTATCCGGGCTGTGGGTAAAGTGTGATTGTGGGGTTATCCGGGCTGTGGGGAAAGTGTGATAGTGGGGTTTTCCGGGCTGTGGGTAAAGTGTGATAGTGGGGTTATCCGGGCTGTGGGTAAAGTGTGATAGTGGGGTTATCCACGCTGTGGGTAAAGTGTGATAGTGGGGTTATCCAGGCTGTGGGTAAAGTGTGATAGTGGGGTCACCGAGGCTGTGGGTAAAGTGTGATAGTGGCGTTATCCGGGCTGTGGGTAAAGTGTGATAGCGGGGTTATCCGGGCTGTGGGTAAAGTATGATAGTGGGGTTATCCAGGCCATGGGTAAAGTGTGATAGTGGGGTTATCCAGGCTGTGGGTAAAGTATGATAGTGGGGTTATCCAGGCCATGGGTAAAGTGTGATAGTGGGGTTATCCGGGCTGTGGGTAAAGTGTGATAGTGGGGTTATCCAGGCTGTGGGTAAAGTGTGATAGTGGGGTTATCCGGGCTGTGAGTAAAGTGTGATAGTGGGGTTATCCAGGCTGTGGGTAAAGTGTGATAGTGGGGTCACCGAGGCTGTGGGTAAAGTGTGATAGTGGGGTCACCGAGGCTGTGGGTAAAGTGTGATAGTGGGGTTATCCAGGCTTTGGGTAAATTATGATAGTGGGGTTATCCAGGCTGTGGGTAAAGTGTGATAGTGGGGTTATCCAGGCTTTGGGTAAATTATGATAGTGGGGTTATCCGGGCTGTGGGTAGAGTGTGATAGTGGGGTTATCCGGGCTGTGGGTAAAGTGTGATAGTGGGGTTATCCAGGCTGTGGGTAAAGTGTGATAGTGGGGTTATCCAGGCTGTGGGTAAAGTGTGATAGTGGGGTTATCCGGGCTGTGGGTAAAGTGTGATAGTGGGGTTATCCGGGCTGTGGGTAAAGTGTGATAGTGGGGTCACCGAGGCTGTGGGTAAAGTGTGATAGTGGGGTTATCCAGGCTGTGGGTAAAGTGTGATAGTGGGGTTATCCAGGCTGTGGTTAAAGTGTGATAGTGGGGTTATCCAGGCTGTGGGGAAAGTGTGATAGTGGGGTTATCCGGGCTGTGGGTAAAGTGTGATAGTGGGGTTATCCAGGCTGTGGGTAAAGTGTGATAGCGGGGTCACCGAGGCTGTGGGTAAAGTGTGATAGTGGGGTTATCCAGGCTGTGGTTAAAGTGTGATAATGGGGTTATCCAGGCTGTGGGTAAAGTGTGATAGTGGGGTTATCCAGGCTGTGGGTAAAGTGTGATAGTGGGGTTATCCAGGCTGTGGTTAAAGTGTGATAGTGGGGTTATCCAGGCTGTGGGTAAAGTGTGATAGTGGGGTTATCCAGGCTGTGAGTAAAGTGTGATAGTGGGGTTATCCGGGCTGTGGGTAAAGTGTGATAGTGGGGTTATCCAGGCTGTGGGTAAAGTGTGATAGTGGGGTCACCGAGGCTGTGGGTAAAGTGTGATAGTGGGGTTATCCAGGCTGTGGGTAAAGTGTGATAATGGGGTTATCCAGGCTGTGGGTAAAGTGTGATAGTGGGGTTATCCAGGCTGTGGGTAAAGTGTGATAGTGGGGTTATCCGGGCTGTGGGTAAAGTGTGATAGTGGGGTTATCCAGGCTGTGGTTAAAGTGTGATAGTGGGGTTATCCAGGCTGTGGGTAAAGTGTGATAGTGGGGTTATCCAGGCTGTGAGTAAAGTGTGATAGTGGGGTTATCCAGGCTGTGGGTAAAGTGTGTTAGTGGGGTTATCCGGGCTGTGGGTAAAGTGTGATAGTGGGGTTATCCAGGCTGTGGGTAAAGTGTGATAGTGGGGTCACCGAGGCTGTGGGTAAAGTGTGATAGTGGGGTTATCCAGGCTGTGGGTAAAGTGTGATAGTGGGGTTATCCAGGCTGTGGGTAAAGTGTGATAGTGGGGTTATCCAGGCTGTGGGTAAAGTGTGATAGTGGGGTTATCCAGGCTGTGAGTAAAGTGTGATAGTGGGGTTATCCAGGCTGTGGGTAAAGTGTGATAGTGGGGTTATCCAGGCTGTGGGTAAAGTGTGATAGTGGGGTCACCGAGGCTGTGGGTAAAGTGTGATAGTGGGGTCACCAAAGCTGTGGGTAAAGTGTGATAGTGGGGTTATCCAGGCTATGGGTAAAGTGTGATAGTGGGGTTATCCAGGCTGTGGGTAAAGTGTGATAGCGGGGTTATCCGGGCTGTGGGTAAAGTGTGATAGTGGGGTTATCCAGGCTGTGGGTAAAGTGTGATAGCGGGGTCACCGAGGCTGTGGGTAAAGTGTGATAGTGGGGTTATCCAGGCTGTGGTTAAAGTGTGATAATGGGGTTATCCAGGCTGTGGGTAAAGTGTGATAGTGGGGTTATCCAGGCTGTGGGTAAAGTGTGATAGTGGGGTTATCCAGGCTGTGGTTAAAGTGTGATAGTGGGGTTATCCAGGCTGTGGGTAAAGTGTGATAGTGGGGTTATCCAGGCTGTGAGTAAAGTGTGATAGTGGGGTTATCCGGGCTGTGGGTAAAGTGTGATAGTGGGGTTATCCAGGCTGTGGGTAAAGTGTGATAGTGGGGTCACCGAGGCTGTGGGTAAAGTGTGATAGTGGGGTTATCCAGGCTGTGGGTAAAGTGTGATAATGGGGTTATCCAGGCTGTGGGTAAAGTGTGATAGTGGGGTTATCCAGGCTGTGGGTAAAGTGTGATAGTGGGGTTATCCGGGCTGTGGGTAAAGTGTGATAGAGGGGTTATCCAGGCTGTGGGTAAAGTGTGATAGTGGGGTTATCCAGATTATGGGTAAAGTGTGATAGTGGGGTTATCCAGGCTGTGGGTAAAGTGTGATAGTGGGGTTATCCAGGTTGTGGGTAACGTGTGATAGTGGGGTTATCCGGGCTGTGGGTAAAGTGTGATAGTGGGGTTATCCGGGCTGTGGGTAAAGTGTGATAGTGGGGTTATCCAGGCTATGGGTAAAGTGTGATAGTGGGGTTACCCAGGCTGTGGGTAAAGTGTGATAGTGGGGTTATCCAGGCTGTGGGTAAAGTGTGATAGTGGGGTCACCGAGGCTGTGGGTAAAGTGTGATAGTGGGGTTATCCAGGCTGTGAGTAAAGTGTGATAGTGGGGTCACCGAGGCTGTGGGTAACGTGTGATAGTGGGGTTATCCGGGCTGTGGGTAAAGTGTGATAGTGGGGTCACCGAGGCTGTGGGTAAAGTGTGATAGTGGGGTTATCCGGGCTGTGGGTAAAGTGTGATAGTGGGGTTATCCGGGCTGTGGGTAAAGTGTGATAGTGGGGTTATCCAAGCAGTGGGTAAAGTGTGATCGTGGGGTCACCGAGGCTGTGGGTAAAGTGTGATAGTGGGGTTATCCAGGTTGTGGGTAACGTGTGATCGTGGGGTTATCCGGGCTGTGGGTAAAGTGTGATAGTGGGGTTATCCGGGCTGTGGGTAAAGTGTGATAGTGGGGTTATCCGGGCTGTGGGTAAAGTGTGATAGTGGGGTTATCCAGGCTGTGGGTAAAGTGTGATAGTGGGGTTATCCGGGCTGTGGGTAAAGTGTGATAGTGGGGTTATCCAGGCTGTGGGTAAAGTGTGATAGTGGGGTTATCCGGGCTGTGGGTAAAGTGTGATAGTGGGGTTATCCGGGCTGTGGGTAAAGTGTGATAGTGGGGTTATCCAGGCTGTGGGTAAAGTGTGATAGTGGGGTTATCCAGGCTGTGGGTAAAGTGTGATAGTGGGGTTATCCAGGCTGTGGGTAAAGTGTGATAGTGGGGTCACCGAGGCTGTGGGTAAAGTGTGATAGTGGGGTTATCCGGGCTGTGGGTAAAGTGTGATAGTGGGGTTATCCAGGCTGTGGGTAAAGTGTGATAGTGGGGTTATCCAGGCTGTGGGTAAAGTGTGATAGTGGGGTTATCCAGGCTGTGGGTAAAGTGTGATAGCGGGGTTATCCAGGCTGTGGGTAAAGTGTGATAGTGGGGTTATCCAGGCTGTGGGTAAAGTGTGATAGTGGGGTTATCCAGGCTGTGGGTAAAGTGTGATAGTGGGGTTATCCGGGCTGTGGGTAAAGTGTGATAGCGGGGTTATCCAGGCTGTGGGTAAAGTGTGATAGTGGGGTTATCCGGGCTGTGGGTAAAGTGTGATAGCGGGGTTATCCAGGCTGTGGGTAAGGTGTGATAGTGGGGTTATCCGGGCTGTGGGTGATTGTGTAACGCTGACTGCATTCGAAAGAAACTTCAGGAGAGGCATAAAATGGGATTCCGATTCCCTATCTCCGCTCTGCACTGTCGCACCGAGCCGGAACTCTCCCCAGTGATGAGCCTTGTGGTGTGCCTTGGTTTGTGGGTCACTGGGCAGTGTATTTTAAAACAAATCTTCGTTCGTGTTACAACTGTAGCAAGGAACGATGTCCCACAAAACTGCCCTTCGTGTTTGCTGAGAATACAGTGAGACTTATACAAATTGTATCTGGGTGTTGCTGGGCATGTCACAGACATCTCACAACCCACTGCCTACTCCCACAACTTAGACTCCACAAGCAGTGCGCAAACCTTTGGCGTCCTTTTTAGCTTGGTGTAGAATGTTGCGATGCATCATTCTCATTCTTGTGTTCAAATCCCTCCATGGCCCTCACCCCTCCCTATCTCTGTAACCTCCTCCAGAACCCCCCCGAGATCTCTGCGATCCTCTCATTCTGCCCTCTTGAGCATCCCCGGTTTATAATGGACGCGTTTATTTGTACTGTAAAAATGGCCGCCCTTTGTCTCTGATTGGTCCCTTGGATGATAAGTCACACCCTGAAGTTTCTCTGGAATGTGTAACTGGAACTGCCCAGCCCAAGTTCTCACTGACTTCGCAAATTGTAACTCGATCCACTTTGACTTCCAGAAGCCACAGAGGATAGATCTCCCCAGAAGCCACCAAGTGCCAGCCGAAGTCCCTTACCTCCCCAGGGCAAGTGCATGACCTCCCCCACCCCCCCACCCCACCCCACCCCACCCCACCATACATGGGCCATTGTGTGCCGATTGTTAACAGCTTTATTGGGCATGAAGTGAATAACGACAGTGTTGTGACATCTGGATTGGACGAACCGCTCTCCCCTTTGATCACCCCCCTCCCACCCTGTCTCTCTCTCTTATCCCCCCACCCCGTCTCTCTCTCTACCCCCCCACCCCGTCTCTCTCTTACTCCCCCCCACCCCGTCTCTCTCTACCCCCCATCCTGTCTCTCTCTCCACCCCCCCACCCCGTCTCTCTCCACTCCCCCACCCCGTCTCTCTCCACCCTGTCTCTCTCTACTCCCCCCACCCTGTTTCTCTCTCTACCCCCCACCCCATCTCTCTCTCTACCCCCCCACCCTGTCTCTCTCTCTCTACTCCCCCCACCCCGTCTCTCTCTCTATCCCTCCACCCAGTCTCTCTCTCTCTCTCCACCCCCCCACCCCATCTCTCTCTCCACCCCCCCACCCCGTCTCTCTCTCTATCCCCCATCCTGTCTCTCTCTACCCCCCCCCCCACCCTGTCTCTCTCTATCCCCCCCAAACTCTCTCTCTCCACCCATCCGCACAAGCTCTCTCTCTCTCTCTCTCTCCCCCCCCACCAAGTTCCAAGCTCTCTCTTTCTTTCCCCCCCCACCCCCACAAGCTCTCTCTCTCCCTTCCCCCAGCTCTCTATCCCCCCCCCACTGCTCCCAGCTCTCTCTCCCCCCCCCCGCGGTTGCTCTCTCCCCACGCAGATCGTGGTCGGACTGATTGCAGGGGCCCACTCCTGGTTCGGGGCCTACTCCTGGTTCGGGGCCTACTCATGGTTTGAGGCCTACTCCTGGTTCGGGGCCTACTCTTGGCTTGGGGCCACAATTCTGGTTCTGACATTTCCGGTTCTGGCGGGAGGCATTGGGGGCGGGGACTCAACAGAAAAAGTACAAATAGTCAGTCCCATTTATAATCGCTCCACCATCGGCGGCCATGCCTTCTGTTGCCTGGGCCCCAAGTTCAGGAACTCCCTCCCTAAACCTCTCTACCTCTCTCTCCTCCTTTAAGACACTCCTTAAAACCTCCCTCTTTGACCAAGGTTTTCCCAGTCCTAACATCTTGTGTGGCTCGTGTCTAGTGACCATGTAGCGAGTTTTCGACAGCACAACAGTCAAATCTCCATTCACACTCAGAACATAGCGACTTAGGAACAGAAATAGCCACTCAGCCCCTTGAACCTGCTGTGCCATGCTGCTCGATCGTGGCTGATTTGAACGTTAATTCCGTTTACCCGCCCTTTCTCCATAGGAAAGAAACTTGAGGCTGGAATTTAGGATTTTTTGTTTTCGAGGCGGGAAAGTTAGCGGCCAGGAATAGTTTGCATTTTGGTGAGGAAGTTTCGGCATCTGGGCCCTGGGTCAGGGGGCACAGCGCGAAGGGAGGCGTTGTACACCCCTCGTGGCGTGAGGATGGGAAACTCCCGAGTTAAAGTGCCGGGCCGGGAGCGCTCCCAGAGAGACCTGTGGGGGGTGGGGGCAGGGGGCGGGTAGTGGGGAGCGGGGTTTGCGGGGGGGAGGGGGGAGTGGGGGGGAAGGGAGTGGGGAGGGAGTGGGTGGAGTGTGGGGGAGGGGCAGGGCGGGGGGCGGGGCAGGGAGGGGGGGTGGGAGTGAGGCGGGGCGGGGCAATGGTGCAATGGAGAGCTCGCCGCCATCTTTCACCCTGCTCCCCGCAGCACAAGGGACCAGAAAATCCAGCCCCAAATGTCTTGCATTTATATAGCGCCTGCCACAAACTCAGGACGTCCCTCCGTGCTTTCCAGCCAATGAAACATGTTGCAGTGTACTCACTCACCTAACACAGAACCTCCTGCCCTCAGTCGTAAGAACTACAATCGACCCGGGATCCACAAACCTGTCGGGGAGAAAGTTCCCAGGCTCCACCATCCCTGTGTGAACAATGTTTGCTGAACTCTCTCCTAACGGACCTGGCCCTAAATTGACGATTACACCCGCTTGTTATGCACTCCCCCAACCCCTTTACCATTTTATTATTCTGCTTTAAAAACTATTTTCAACCATTTCTCTCAATCTTTTCCACTTGGTGCCCATCTTACTGAATTAGACGGCACAGAGAGACGTGCAGTGATCGTGTCCCATCGAACGGGGAGTGTGATTATTCTTCTGTGTACCACAAGGTGTCAGTGAACGCCCGATTATTGGCAGCAGCTGACACACTCGAACAGGACTCTTGTGAATATGGAAATGAAAAGGGATTGCCAGAGCAAGTCACTACATTGGGCACGTGGCTTCAGGGTTTTTATTTACAAAATGTGAATAATTAACTACATTTTTAAAACTTTATCCAGTTAATTTCCGACCTAATCCTCCTCCATGCCCTTGTTATCTCCAGACTTGACTATTCTAACGCACTCCTGGCCGGCCTCCCACATTAACTAAAGCTGATCCAAAACTCAGCTTCCCGTGTCCTAACTCGCCCCAAGTCCCACTCACCCATCACCCCCTGTGCTCACTGCCCTGTGTCCTAACTCGCACCAAGTCCCACTCACCCATCACCCCCTGTGCTCACTGGCCCGTGTCCTAACTCACACCGAGTCCCGCTCACCCATCACCCCCTGTGCTCACTGCCCTGTGTCCTAACTCGCACCAAGTCCCACTCACCCATCACCCCCTGTGTTCACTGCCCTGTGTCCTAACTTGCACCGAGTCCCGGTCACCCATCACCCCCTGTACTCACTGCCCTGTGTCCTAACTCGCACCAAGTCCCACTCACCCATCACCCCCTGTGCTCACTGTCCCGTGTCCTAACTCGCACCAAGTCCCGCTCACCCATCACCCACTGTGCTCACTGCCCCGTGTCCTAACTCGCACCGAGTGCGACTCACCCATCACCCCCTGTGCTCACTGTCCCGTGTCCTAACTCGCACCAAGTCCCACTCACCCATCACCCCCTGTGCTCACTGTCCCGTGTCCTAACTCGCACCAAGTCCCGCTCACCCATCACCCCCTGTGTTCACTGCCCCGTGTCCTAACTCGCACCGAGTCCCGCTCACCCATCACCCCCTGTGTTCACTGCCCTGTGTCCTAACTTGCACCGAGTCCCGGTCACCCATCACCCCCTGTACTCACTGCCCTGTGTCCTAACTCGCACCAAGTCCCACTCACCCATCACCCCCTGTGCTCACTGTCCCGTGTCCTAACTCGCACCAAGTCCCGCTCACCCATCACCCCCTGTGCTCACTGCCCCGTGTACTAACTCGCACCCAGTCCCGCTCACCCATCACCCCCTGTACTCACTGCCCGTGTCCTAACTCGCACCGAGTCCCGCTCACCCATCACCCACTGTGCTCACTGCCCCGTGTACTAACTCGCACCCAGTCCCGCTCACCCATCACCCCCTGTACTCACTGTCCGTGTCCTAACTCGCACCGAGTCCCACTCACCCATCACCCCCTGTACTCACTGCCCCGTGTCCTAACTCGCACCGAGTCCCGCTCACCCATCACCCCCTGTGCTCGCTGATCCCGTGTCCTAACTCGCACCAAATCCTACTCACCCATCACCCCCTGTGCTCGCTGCCCCCTGTCCTAACTCGCACCGAGTCCCGCTCACCCATCACCCACTGTGCTCACTGCCCCGTGTACTAACTCGCACCCAGTCCCGCTCACCCATCACCCCCTGTACTCACTGCCCGTGTCCTAACTCGCACCGAGTCCCACTCACCCATCACCCCCTGTGCTCGCTGACCTACATTGGCTCCCAGTTAAGCAATGCCTCAATTTCAAAATTCTCATCCTTGTTTTCAAATCCCTCCATGTCCCTCGCCCCTCCCTATCTCTGTAATCTCCTCCAGACCCACAACCTCCTGAGATACAGTAGTGTAGAGCTTATGTTACTGCACTAGTAATCTATGGGACATGAGTTCAATCCCACTAGTTGCAATTTAAATTCAATTAAATAAATCTGGAAAAAAAAGCCAGTGACAACCATGAAACTACCGGATTGTCGGAAAAACCCGTCTGATTCACTGATGGTCTTTAGGGAAGGAAATCCGCCGCCCTTACCCGGTCTGGCCGATATGTGACTCCAGACCCACAGCAATGTGGTTGACTCTTAACTGCCCTGAAATGGTCCAGTGACACACTCCATTTTATTCAAGAAGGCAGCTCACCACCACCTCCTCAAGGGGCAATTAGGGATGGGCAATAAATGCCGGCCTTGCCAGCGATGCCCACATCCTTTGAATGAATTTTTAAAATCCGCGCTCCTCTAGTTCTGTCCACTTGAGCATCCCTGATACTCCAGCTAAGTTTTGGATGAGCTCAAGTTAACAGAGGGTGGGAGATCCAAGAATAGACAAGTGTGGTGGTTACAAAACCATGCCGTGGGTATCTGCAGCAGATAACGTGAGACCCAATCTTAGTGAGAAAGAAATCCATGAGCTCTTGGCTCTTGCTGGAGGGGAGGGTGCAGGGCAGATCTTCAATAGGGATAAGATGGAGCCTTGGTAAGAAAGATTGTGTGATTGGATTCCATAATTTTGTAGCAATTGGCCTTTGACCTTACCTGCACCCACCTCATCCATTCATTCTCCCAAACTTGGGTCAAAAATGATTCTCAAAGAATAACAATAAATATGTGTTTAAAAGCTCCCTCCCTCATTTTTAAATGGTATCGATGTCGTCACTTTGCCAACAACACACTCGGAATATCCGTCACTTTAACGGACATTACAAAAAACGGTATCTGAATAAATAAACAAAAACCAGGTGTATAAGGTCTGGAATGGACTTTGAAAACATGGGCTGGATTTTTGGCTTTTAGGATTTCGGGGCGTTAATGGCGGCTGGGTGGGACGGTCCTGATACCACCCGGGAACAGTTTGTGTCAGCAATATTGGTCAGCGGGGCCCTGAGTGTGGGGCGGGGTGCTAAGGGAGGCGTTACACACCTCTCTCGGGGCGCGAGGCCGGCTGAGCATGGGACGATCCCGAGCTGAACAGCCGGCCTTGGAGCACTCTCCCAGGCGGTGGCACCAGGGGGCGCTGCGGGGCGCTACGGGTCGGGCGGGAGTCACAAATCGAGCCGGTGTCACCACCAGGGGGCATTGCACACCGGCTCGCCTCCCCCGGGCGGTATAGCTCCGTGCCCCCCCTGCCCAAACCGGCCCAGAATGTCCCTGCAGGACCCTGGGAGCTGGCCACCCGCCCAGGAACTCTCACCGCCACCATTCCCGCCCCTCCGGGGGTGAAAACAGAGGCGGCCAGGACCGGATGATCCTTACCTTCTGGCAGAGAGTGGGTGGGCCGCAGAATGAGCTCATGGTGACGTGCTGCAAGGTGCCATTTTGGCCAATTCCTTGACTTCTGCTCGTTCTCCTTGGGCACATCTTCCAACATAAACCTTTTGGATTCAGACCGTTTTAGCAAAATAATCTGAAAATAATCTGGGTTACGATGTCGGATTGCCCGTCGCTGGTGAGATATAAGTAACCAGCACCAGCCTCTTCCAACCCAAAGCCGAGAATCACTGGCAAAGTAAAAAGTCATAGAATGCTGCAGCACAGGACATAGGAAGAGGCCACTCAGCCCATTTAGCAGAGCTGCATTAAACCCCCCCCCCACCCCGCTGCCTCCCCAGCTCCCCATGTTTTGACTCCCAGTCCGAGGATCGCCCCCCAGTCAGGTGAGATGCGTTTAGTGATTGAGGAGCTTTAATGTTTGGAGCTGTGTCCCCTGCCGTTGTGCGGGCCAATCCCGTTCACTGACACCGAACCTGCTTCTCTTCACCCCCAAGGAGTTGAGTCAAAGCATGCTGGTGATGGAGCAGAGCTTGGCCCGGCTGGAGCGGAGGATCAGCCTGGGGGCCTGGAGCCAGGAGGTAATCTCCGTCTTTGTCTGCACGCTGTCTCGAAATAAAATGCACGCATTCTGAGTTTATTGACGGACCTATTCAGAATGTGTTTATTTTTGCCCAGGTCTCTCTGATGGGCTCTCCGGACTCACCCCGTTGTCCCCTTGTTTTCTCATCTGGAATGGCTGCTGTTCATTGTCACATTGATGTCGGAATCCTGCACGCCTTTGCAAAGACATTCATGCATCCAATAAATGTCACAGACCCTCCCCTCAGAGAGCCTCCAGAACCATAGTGCTACTTTCATGCTCCAACGATCTCATTCCATGGTCGTGGCAATGTTGCAACATATTACCTGCTGCTGATGCCAACCTTACCATTCCATAGTCACCTCTGCCACTCACCTTGTCCAAGCGTTAGCGTTGTTGCTTCTGTTTGCAGTATCGCTCACCCCTCTCCCGAACCTCGGGCTCTGAGCTGCAAATACATTTATTCAAGTGGTGAAGCTCAGTCTCACGAGTTGAAAATATACATTTCATTGTTTTTTTCAAGTGAGTCAAATGCCAATGAATTGGAAGTTGTTTTTCTTTTTAAAGGAATCGCCCGTCCCTGTACATAAGATCCAAAACCCAGCGGCTAAATCCAATCTGGGCTCAGACAGCGGGGTCACACTTTCTAGAACTCACATAGATTTAATGGAAGAGAAACTGAGATCAAAGTTGCTTCAACTAGCCACGAAACTAAGCGACAAGGAGTCATCGTCTGGGGACGAGATGGATCCAGACACAACCGAGGGAGCTCAGGAGACTTCCTCGTGTGATGAAGACCACAAGCACATTCAGGATCAACTCATGAGAGTAAGTTCACCATTTACATTTCGGGGAACAGGCAGAAACAGGCTATTGAAGTTGAACGTGTGTGTGTGTGTGAGAGCGTGTGTGTGTGTTTGTGTGTGTGTGTGTGAGTGTGTGTGTGTTTGTGTGTGAGTGTGTGTGTGTGTGTGTGAGAGAGAGTGTGCGTGTGAGAGAGAGCGTGTGTGTGTGTGTGTGTGAGAGTGTGTGCGTGTGAGAGAGAGTGTGTGCGTGTGAGAGAGAGTGTATGTGTATGTGAGAGAGAGTGTGTGTGTGAGAGAGAGTGAGTGTGTGTGTGTGTGAGAGTGTGTGTGTGTGAGAGAGCGTGTGTGTGTGAGAGAGCGTGTGTGTGTGAGAGAGAGAGAGCATGTGTGTGTGAGAGTGTGTGTGTGTGAGAGAGCGTGTGTGTGTGAGAGAGCGTGTGTGTGTGAGAGAGCGTGTGTGTGTGAGACAGAGCGTGTGTGTGTGAGAGAAAGCGTGTGTGTGTGAGAGAGAGAAAGCGTGTGTGTGTGAGAGAGAGCGTGTGTGTGTAAGAGAGTGTGTGTGCACTGAGGGAACGCTGCACTGTTGGAGGTGCCGTCTTTCGGATGAGCTATTAAACCGAGGCCCCGTCTGCTCTCTCAGGTGGATGTAAAAGATCCCATGGCCCGATTTTGAAGAAGAGCAGGGGAGTTCTCCCCGGTGTCCTGGGGCCAATATTTATCCCTCAACCAACATCACTAAAACAGATTATCTGGTCATTATCACATTGCTGTGTGTGGGAGCTTGCTGTGCACAAATTGGCTGCTGTGTTTCCCACATTACAACAGTAACTACACTTCAAAAAGTACTTCATTGCCTGGAAAGCGCTTTGGGATGTCCAGCATTCAGAACCTAAAGCTTCAGGCTGCGTGGTGCAATGGGTTAGACAGTGATCCTCACATCCCTGGGATCGGGATCTCAAGTCCAGAGCAACTTTGAGCCTGGGCATTCCCAATATGGAGCCGTGTACAGCGTTACCACATTCAATGTTCCCATTAAACTGTGCGGCTGTGCAGTGTCTGAAGGTCCCGTGCAGCTGGTGAGCCGGCCTTTAACCAGAAAAACCCGCAGGCACGAAACTCAGAATGGCCAAAAGACATTGGCGGGAATTCTGACCATATTGCCTTTAAACTGACAATCTCGCTCAGAGGGGTCTCATGGTGAATCTTTCTGTGCAGTATTTTCTTGCCCACTTTCAGTGTCAGTGTCAGCAAATTTTGTGTCTGAACATAAAAACATAGAAACATAGAAATTTACAGCGCAGAAGGAGGCCATTCCGGCTCATCGTGTCCGCGCCGGCCGACAAAGAGCCACATGGCCCTCGGTCAGCAGCCCTGAAGGTTACATATAAACCAGTGAACAATGAACACTGACAGAAAGGCAAAGAGCACTCAGCCCAACCAGTCTGCCCCACACAACTGCGACACCCCTTATACTGAAACATTCTACACTCCACCCCAACCGGAGTCATGTGATCTCCTGGGAGAGGGAAAAACCGGATAAAAACCCAGGCCCATTTAGGGAGAAAATATCTGGGAAAATTCTCTCCGACCCATCCAGGCGATCGACACTAGTCCAGGAGATCACCCTGGCCGTATTCTATTCCCTGCAGTACTTACCATTATATCTGCACCGTCCAACAAAAGGTCATCCAGTCTAATCCCAATTACCAGCTCTAGGTCCGTAACCCTGCAGGTTACTGCACTTTAAGTGCTCATCCAACCATCTCTTAAAAGTGGTGAGGGTTTTCTCATCCACCACTCTTCCAGGCAGCGAGTTCCAGATCCCCACAACCCTCTGTGTAAAGAAGCCCCCCCTCAAATCCCCTCTAAACCTTCCACCTACCACCTTAAAACTATGCCCCATCATAATAGACCCCTCCACCAATGGAAATAGACCCTCACTATCCACTGTGTCCAGGCCCCTCAATATATTGTACACCTCGATGAGGTCTCCTCGCAACCTCCTCTGTTCCAATGAGAACAAACCCAGCCTATCCAATCTGTCCTCATAACTAAGATTCTCCATTCCAGGCAACATCCTAGTAACCCTCCTCTGCACCCTCTCCATCGCAATCACATCTTTCCTGTAATGTGGTGACCAGAACTGCACGCAGTACTCCAGCTGTGGCCTAACCAAAGTATTATACAATTTAAGCATAACCTCCCTGCTCTTATATTCTATGCCTCGGCCAATAAAGGCAAACATTCCGTATGCCTTCTTAACCACCTTATCCACCTGGCCTGCTACTTTCAGGGATCTGTGGACAAGCACTCCAAGGTCCCTTTGTTCATCTACACAATTAAGTGGCCTACCGCCTAATATGTATACCCTTTCCTTATTATCCCTCCCAAAGTGCATCACCTCACACTTCTCTGAATTAAATTCCATTTGCCACTGCTCTGCCCACCTGACCAGTAGATTGATATCCTCCTGCAGCCCATGACTTTACTCTTCATTATCAACCACACAGCCAATTTTAGTGTCGTCTGCAAACTTCTTAATTATACTCCCTATATTCATATCTAAATCGTTGATATATACCACAAAAAGCAAGGGACCCAGTACTGAGCCCTGCAGAACCCCACTGGAAACATCCTTCCAGTCACAAAAACATCCACCAATCATTACCCTTTGCTTCCTGCCTCTGAGCCAATTGTGGATCCAACTTGCCACTTTGCCCTGCATCCCATGGGCTTTTACTTTCGTGACCAGTCTGCCATGTGGGACCCTATCAAAAGCTTTGCTACAGTCCATATACACTACATCGTACGCACTGCCCTCATCAACCCTCCTGGTTACATCCTCGAAAAATTCAATCAGGTTAGTCAAACACGATCTTCCCTTAACAAATCCGTGCTGACTGTCCCTAATTAATCCTTGTCTTTCCAAATGCTGATTCATCCTGTCTTACAGGATTTTTTCCAATAATTTTCCCACCACTGAGGTTAGGCTGACAGGTCTATAATTACTCAGCCTATCCCTTTCTCCCTTCTTAAATAAGGGTTTAGAAACATAGCAAAATAGGTGCAGGAGTAGGCCATTTGGCCCTTCGAGCCTGCACCACCATTCAATAAGATCATGGCTGATCATTCCCTCAGTACCCCTTTCCTGCTTTCTCTCCATACACCTTGATCCCTTTAGCCGTAAGGGCCATATCTAACTCCCTCTTGAATATATCCAATGAACTGGCCTCAACAACTCTCTGCGGCAGGGAATTCTACAGGTTAACAACTCTCTGAGTGAAGAAGTTTCTCCTCATCTCAGTCCTAAATGGCTTACCCCTTATCCTTCGACTATGTCCCCTGGTTCTGGACTTCCCCAACATTGGGAACATTCTTCCCGCATGTAACCTGTCCAGTCCCGTCAGAATCTTAAAAGTTTCTATGAGATCCCTTCTCATCCTTCTGAACTCTAGAGTATAAAGGCTCAGTCGATCTGGTCTCTCCTCATATGTCAGTCCTGCCATCCCGGGAATCAGTCTGGTGAACCTTCGCTGCACTCCCTCAATAGCAAGAACGTCCTTCCTCAGATTAGGAGACCAAAACTGAACACAATATTCCAGGTGAGGCCTCACTAAGGCCCTGTACAACTGCAGTAAGACCTCCCTGCTCCTATACTCAAATCCCCTCGCTATGAAGGCCAACATACCATTTGCCTTCTTCACCGCCTGCTGTACCTGCATGCCAACTTTCAATGACTGATGAACCATGACACCCAGGTCTCGTTGCACCTCCCCCTTTCCTAATCTGCCACCATTCAGATAATATTCTGCCTTTGTGTTTTTGCCCCCAAAGTGGATAACCTCACATTTATCCACATTATACTGCATCTGCCATGCATTTGCCCACTCACCTAACCTGTCCAAGTCACCCTGCAAACTCTTAGTGTCTTCCTCACAGCTCACACCGCCACCCAGTTTAGTGTCATCTGCAAACTTGGAGATATTACACTCAATTCCTTCATCTAAATCATTAATGTATATTAGGGTCCCAGCACTGAGCCCTGCGGCACTCCACTAGTCATTGTCTGCCATTCTGAAAAGGACCCATTTATCCTGACTCTGCTTCCTGTCTGCCAACCAGTTCTCTATTCATGTCAGTACATTACTCCCAGTGCAATGTGCTTTGATTTTGCACACTAATTTCTTGTGCCGAATGTATATACCCTTTCCTTATTAGCCCTCCTAAAGTGCATCACCTCACACTTCTCTGGATTAAATTCCATTTACCACTGCTCTGCTCACCTGACCAGTAGATTGATATCCACCTGCAGCTCATGCCCATTAGCAGTCCTCCAATCCTCCGGCACCATCCCCCGATCCAAAGAGGACTGGTAAATAATAGTCAAAGCCTCTGCTATTTCCTCTTTTACTTCGCTTAACAACCTGGGATGCATTTCATCCGGGCCTGGGGACTTAGCCACTTTCAAAGCTGCTAAGCTCCTTAATACTTCCTCTCTCACCCATATTTATTTCATCCAGAATATCACACTCCTCCTCGATAGCAGTATCTGCATTGCCCCTTTCCTTTGTGAAAACAGATGCAAAGTATTCATTAAGAACCCTACCAACATCTTCCGCCTCCATACAAAGATTACCCTCATGGTCTCCAATAGGCCCTACCCTTTCTTTAGTTACCCTCTTACTCTTAATATATTTATCGAGTATCTTAGGGTTTTCCTTAATTTTACTGGCCAAGAATTTCTCGTGCTCTCTCTAAGCATACCTAATATCATTTTTAATTTTGCCTCTTAACTTTCTATATTCCACTAAAGATTCGATAGTATTTAGCCGTTAGTATATGACATAAGCGTCCCTTTTTTTCTTAATCCTTCCCTGTAAGTCCCTAGACATCCAGGGGCCTCTAGAAATGTCCCACACTTTTTCTTTAAGGGCACATGTTTGGCCTGAGCCCTCTGGATCTCCTCCTTGAATGCCTCCCACTGTTCCGACACTGATTTACCCACAAGTAGCTGTTTCCAGTCCACTGTGGCCAAATCACTTCTCAACTTAGCTAAATTAGCTTTTCCCCAATTCGGAACTTTTATTCCAGACCTATCCTTGTCCTTATCCATAACCAACTTGAATCTGACTGAATTATGATCACTGGCACCCAGGTGCTCTCCCACTGATGCCCCTTCAACCTGCCCAGCTTCATTCCCCAAAACTAAATCCAGAACCGCCCCCTCCCGTGTTGGGCTTGCTACAGACTGACTAAAAAAGTTCTCTTGAATGCTTTTCAAGAATTCCGCACCCTCTATACCCTTCACACTATATGTATCCCAATCAATATTAGGATAGTTCAAATCCTCTACTATTACTGCCCTATGGTTTTTGGACTTCACAGAAATGTGCCGACATATTTGCTCCTCTATCTCCCTCCCACTGTTTAGGGGTCTATAATACACGCCCAGCAGTGTGATCGCCCCTTTTTTATTTTTCAATTCAACTCATATGGCCTCATTTGATGATCCCTCTAACATATCAACCCTCCTCAACGATGTAATAGTTTCTTTAATCAGTACTGTGACCCTTTTTATCCCCCTCTCTATCTTATCTAAAAATCCTGTAGCCAGGAATATTGATCTGCCAACATAAGAAATAGGAGCAGAAGTAGGTCATTCGGCCCCTCGAGCCTGCTCTGCCATTTAATACAATCATGGCTGATCCGATCATGGACTCAGCTCCACTTCCCTGCCCGCCCCCTTATCCCCTTATCAGTTCAGAAACTGTCTATCTCTGTCTTAAATTTATTCAATGTCCCAGCTTCCACAGCTCTCTGAAGCAGCGAATTCCACAGATTTACAACCCTCTGAGAAGAAATTTCTCCTCATCTCGGTTTTAAATGGGCGGCCCCTTATTCTAAGATCATGCCCCCTAGTTCTAGTCTCCCCCATCAGTGGAAACATCCTCTCTGCATCCACCTTGTCAAGCCCCCTCATAATCTTATACGTTTCGATAAGATCACCTTAACGTGGAGAATAAACGTGTGAACACTTATGTAGAGACCGGCTGGTGCAGCACGCAGACCTGTAACATCGGTGCCTGGATTGTTGAACAGGATTTCTACCCCAAATTTTTGTTCAAGCTTTATCGGTCCCTCGGGTTTGGAAAGCGCACAAAATAATACTCCATTTGGACACGGTTCATAAGTTAAATAACAACTTCTAGGCAAAGCCGTTATTAGTTTATCAGAGACTTGATTGTGGAGGTGTGAGCTCGCACATTGACAATAGGTGTTCTGGTGCGGAGCAGTAAGCAGTGCCAGAGATGACGCACATTGTTCATGTCTCCGATTCTTATGTCTGCATAAAAGCTGCACAAAACCCTCTTCGAGTACCTCTCTCCTATCAATTAGCGACATAAATGAGTTGCGATGTTCCGCGAGGTGACAGGCTGGCGCTGAGTATTATTGATTTTATATTTAAGATTGCTGGTCACCAGCTTTTGTTTTGATCTACAGACTCCTGAGAGAAGCATCTTCATAACTGCCTGCTTCTGAAGCCGCTGTTTCAGGCTGGAGAGCCCTTGCTGCATCCATTACCCCCGAACCGTGCGTCCATTCTGTCTCAAGGGCCAGCTTTCTGTCCTGTTCTCCGTTTGGAAACACTTGGGTTGTTGGAGGGGAACGATGGATCCTTTGATCTTCAGTAGTCCCAGTGTAGCAACGTATACACTCTCGGTGCTTTATATTTATCCATTTTGTGTTGGAAATGTGAATTAGAAGTGTGGTGCAGTGTTTTACAGCAGTGCACTACTCCGCGGCAAGAACGTGGCAAATGGAATATAATGTGGGGGCCGGAATTCAGGAGTGCAGTAAAGTTGGCGCAGCGATGAGTTTTTTATGTTCTTGCCGCACAATACGTGACACGGCCGGACAATCGATTTTCAGGACTTTGAAAGTGGGTCATAGTGGGGGCGGGAGATGGGCAGGACGGCCGGCTGAGGGGTGAATTTGTAAATTAGCCGCAGAGTGGTGGTGACATCACAGCGCGTGTGCATCACTGCGCTCTCCTCCCTCCGTTAAAGGGGAGACAATCGGCCATTTTAAATCTTCGGCACCTGAGTTCAGTCAGTACAGCATAGGTCCGTGTGGAAAAACAACAGAGTCCGATACTCCAGTGGGATCTTCCTCAATAAATTGGGCATTGATCCACGAGGGGGAGAAATTCCCCAGTGCCCGGATTGGGGGGGTACCTGGCTCGGGGCGGGACTTCCTGTACCCGGCTCGGGGCGGGACTTCCTGTACCCAGCTCGGGGCGGGACTTCCTGTACCCGGCTCGGGGCGGGACTTCCTGTACCCGGCTCGGGGCGGGACTTCCTGTACCCGGCTCGGGGCGGGACTTCCTGTACCCGGCTCAGGGTGGGACTTCCTGTACCCGGCTCGGGGCGGGACTTCCTGTACCTGGCTCGGTGTGGGACTTCCTGTGCCCGGCTCGGGGTGGGACTTCCTGTGGCTGGCTCGGGGTGGGACTTCCTGTACCCGGCACGGAATGGCGAGTACCGCCGCTCACAGGAAGTGGAGGGCAATCTCGCGTGGCACCACTTCCTGTAGAGGCGAGTTGCTCGGCGCTACCCGGCTGCTCCACATTGCGCCAAGACGGTTCATGCCTTCGGGTAACGGGGCGCGCTACTGCTGTGCACTCTGCCGGGCCCCTGACGGCCTTCGCTGGGCCCCCGGGGCAGCGTGATGCCGAGCCGCTGCCCTGGATCCCCAAACCGGAGCGCCGGGCTGCACCAGGGAGGCAGACGTCGGGCTGACCGGCTGGTCGGACAAACTGCCAAGATGGCGGCACGCGGCGTGCTCCCGACCTCCCCTTTGACCTCCGCTCGCTGACACCGCTCATGGTGGGGGGGGTGGGGGCCGCTGGGCAATGTCCGCCGCGGGGCGCTGAGGGGTCGCCGCGCGCTGCGATGACATCATCGGGTGCGTGTCGTCCCGGGGCGCTACTGGTGGGGCACGCCGTTACCGTGGCAACACCGGTGCTAACTCCCGCGTATATTCGCAGGAGCCGTAAACCCCCCACCCCCAAAACCCAGCGCAAACTGCTTGTGCCCCATTAGCGCCCCCCAGAGGCATTGACGGTGTCACAGAACAGGACCATTTCGAGCCCAACAGCCTCAACCAGAGACCCTGCTTTGAAATACAATCTGTACTGCGCCAATTCACAGTCCTGCCTTGGAACATTCCGGCATTCTCTATGTTTGTCCATTGGGTGCATTTAATTTACTAACTTACTTTTTCCGAACTTCCATTTATTGACTAATCTCGCTGATCTCTCTGTCCCTTTCTCTGTTCTAACCAAACAGAAGTACTCAGCCATCTCTCTCTGCAACATCACGACGGAGGTACTGAAGGTCATCAATGCGACAGAGGACCTGCTCGGGGAAACCACGGGGGACAGTGGCTTGCCAGCACACTTCAGTGCCGGAAGAATTCCCAGAGGGAAGGACGCGGTGCGACTTGAGGAGCAGTTCTCCAAACTGGAGGAAAACGTAAGGCCAGCAAGTGATTTCCTGATAGATTGGGACAGGCAGCCCCTCCCAAACCTCTCCCTCCTCCTCCGACAGCCCCTCCCAAACTCACTCCCTCCTCCCCCGACAGCCCCTCCCAAACCCCTCCCTCCTCCCCCGACAGCCCCTCCCAAACCCCTCCCTCCTCCCCCGACAGCCCCTCCCAAACTCACTCCCTCCTCCCCCGACAGCCCCTCCCAAACCCCTCCCTCCTCCCCCGACAGCCCCTCCCAAACCCCTCCCTCCTCCCCCGACAGCCCCTCCCAAACCCACTCCCTCCTCCCCCGACAGCCCCTCCCAAACCCACTCCCTCCTCCCTCGACAGCCCCTCCCAAACCCACTCCCTCCTCCCCCGACAGCCCCTCCCAAACCCACTCCCTCCTCCCCCGACAGCCCCTCCCAAACTCACTCCCTCCTCCCCCGACAGCCCCTCCCAAACCTCTCCCTCCTCCCCCGACAGCCCCTCCCAAACCCCTCCCTCCTCCCCCGACAGCCCTCCCAAACCCACTCCCTCCTCCCCCAACAGCCCCTCCCAAACCCACTCCCTCCTCCCCCGACAGCCCCTCCCAAACCCGCTCCCTCCTCCCCCGACAGCCCCTCCCAAACCCACTCCCTCCTCCCCCGACAGCCCCTCCCAAACCCACTCCCTCCTCCCCCGACAGCACCTCCCAAACCCACGACCTCTACCCCCGACAGCCCCTCCCAAACCCACGACCTCCTCCCCCGACAGCCCCTCCCAAACCCGCGACCTCTACCCCCGACAGCCCCTCCCATACCCACGACCTCTACCCCCGACAGCCCCTCCCAAACCCACGACCTCCTCCCCCGACAGCCCCTCCCAAACCCACGACCTCTACCCCCGACAGCCCCTCCCAAACCCGCTCCCTCCTCCCCCGACAGCCCCTCCCAAACCCACGACCTCTACCCCCGACAGCCCCTCCCAAACCCGCTCCCTCCTCCCCCGACAGCCCCTCCCAAACCCACTCCCTCCTCCCCCGACAGCCCCTCCCAAACCCACTCCCTCTACCCCCGACAGCCCCTCCCAAACCCGCGACCTCTACCCCCGACAGCCCCTCCCAAACCCGCGACCTCTACCCCCGACAGCCCCTCCCAAACCCACTCCCTCCTCCCCGACAGCCCCTCCCAAACCCACTCCCTCCTCCCCCGACAGCCCCTCCCAAACCCACGACCTCTACCCCCGACAGCCCCTCCCAAACCCACTCCCTCCTCCCCCGACAGCCCCTCCCAAACCCACGACCTCTACCCCCGACAGCCCCTCCCAAACCCGCGACCTCTACCCCCGACAGCCCCTCCCATACCCACGACCTCTACCCCCGACAGCCCCTCCCAAACCCACTCCCTCCTCCCCCGACAGCCCCTCCCAAACCCACGACCCCTACCCCCGACAGCCCCTCCCAAACCCACGACCTCTACCCCCGACAGCCCCTCCCAAACCCACTCCCTCCTCCCCCGACAGCCCCTCCCAAACCCACTCCCTCCTCCCCCGACAGCCCCTCCCAAACCCACTCCCTCCTCCCCCGACAGCCCCTCCCAAACCCACGACCTCTACCCCCGACAGCCCCTCCCAAACCCACGACCTCTACCCCCGACAGCCCCTCCCAAACCCACGACCTCTACCCCCGACAGCCCCTCCCAAACCCGCGACCTCCTCCCCCGACAGCCCCTCCCAAACCCACGACCTCTACCCCCGACAGCCCCTCCCAAACCCGCGACCTCTACCACCGACAGCCCCTCCCAAACCCACTCCCTCCTCCCCCGACAGCCCCTCCCAAACCCGCCACCTCTACCACCTAGAAGGACAGGGGCAGCAGGTACATGGGAACACCACCACCTCCACGTTCCCCTCCCAGTCACACACCATCCCGACTGGGAAATATATCGGCCGTTCCTTCATCGTCGCTGGGTCACAATCCTGGAACTCCCTCCCTAACAGCACTGTGGGAGCACCTTCACCACACGGACTGCAGCGGTTCAAGAAGGCGGCTCACCACCACCTTCTCAAGGGGCAATTAGGGATGGGCAATAAATGCCGGCCTTGCCAGCGATGCCCATATACATAAGAACATAAGAAATAGGAGCAGGAGTCGGCCATTCGGCCCCTCGAGCCTGCTCCGCCATTCAATAAGATCATGGCTGATCTGATCATGGACTCAGCTCCACTCCCCCTGCCCGCTCCCCCTAAACTTGATTCCCTCATCGTTCAAAAATTTGTCGATCTCCGCCTTACATATATTCAATGACAGACAATTCCACAGATTTACAACCCTCTGAGTGAAGAAATCCCTCCTCATCTCAGTTCTAAATGGGCGACCCATTATTCTGAGACTATGCCCCCTAGTTCTAGATTCCCCCACGAGGGGAAACATCCTCTCTGCATCCACCCTACCAAGCCCCCTCATAATCTTATATCTTTCAATAAGATCACCTCTCATTCTTCTGAACTCCAATGAGTAGAGGCCCAACCTACTCAACTTTCTTCATAAGTCAACCCCTTCATCTCCGGAATCAACCTCGTGAACCTTCTCTGAACTGCCTCCAATGCAAGCATACCCTTCCTTAAATACGGAGAACAAAACTGCATGCAGTATTCCAGGTGTGGCCTCACCAATACCCTGTACAGTTGGAGCAGGACTTCCCTGCTTTTATACTCCATCCCCCTTGCAATAAAAGCCAACCCTACCCGGACCGAAAGAATAAAGGTGCTGTGTAATAATTGGGACTTTATGTGGACTTTGCTTTCAAGTAAACTAGATGGGAAAATTAATGGAATCAAAATTGGAAATTCAGGATAAAGTCGAGCTCGGACATTAACATCGTGCCTGAAGTCATCATCATCATCGTCATAGGCAGTCCCTCGGAATCGAGGAAGACTTGCTTCCACTCTTAAAATGAGTCCTTAGGTGGCTGTACAGTCCAATACGAGAACCACAGTCCCTGTCACAGGTGGGACAGACAGTGGTTGAGGGAAGGGGAGGGTGGGACTGGTTTGCCGCACGCTCCTTCCGCTGCCTGCGCTTGGTCTCTGCACGCTCTCAGCGATGAGACTCGAGGTGCTCAGCGCCCTCCCGGATGCACTTCCTCCACTTAGGGCGGTCTTTTGCCAGGGACTCCCAGGTGTCGGTGGGGATGTTGCACAGGGAGGTTTTGAGGGTGTCCTTGTAACATTTCCGCTGCCAAACTTTGGCTCATTTGCCGTGAAGGAGTTCCGAGTAGAGCGCTTGCTTTGGGAGTCTCGTGTCGGGCATGTGGACAATGTAGCCTGCCCAGTGGAGCTGGTTGAGTGTGGTCAGTGCTTCGATGCTGGGGATGTTGGCCTGGTCGAGGACACTAACGTTGGTGCGTCTGTCCTCCGAGGGGATTTGTAGGATCCTGTGGAGACACGTTGGTATCGTATTGTGGCTTGTGTCGGCCACAACCCGTACAAAAATTCACACCGTTAAAGGAATACGCTTCACTGATGTAGCGCCTTTCACAACCTCGGAACGCCCCAAAGCCAGTGTGTTTTTATCAGAGTGCAGTCACTGTTGTAATGTGGGAAACGTGGCAGACAATTGCGCACAGCAAGCTCCCACACAACGCGATGGGGTGATGACCAGATCATCTGTTTTTTTAAATATCTTTTATTCTATCTGCTTTCAAGCCGATCTTCTGTAATGATGAACATCGATCCACAACCCTGGTTTCTCGAACAGCTCCCTGGTCTTTACAATATTGTGGTGCTCACCTCCTGCCTCCGTGTACTGCCGGGAAGGTGCGCTCTGCCACTAACGCTCTCTCCTCCTTCCCCCTCACCCACTGAACCCCACACCACCAGCAAACCAGTCACTGAAGAAGTCGGATTTGAATTGCTTCTCTGTCCTGATTAACTGGGACCAGGAGGAGACCATTTTGCTCTCTGTTTTCAGTTTTCTCAGTAATGCTCCTGTTTAAGCTGAGTGAGTGCGCTGCACCATGCAAAAACACAGAGACAATGGAGGTGCTTTATGCTTGTCATTATGTTCAACCGCATGCCTAGCGGTACATTTTAATCTTAGATTATCTCACAATATTCAGGATTATTTTTGACTTTCCCATTACCTACTTCCGCTCTCAGTCTCATAAGAACATAAACATTAGGAGCAGGAGTCGGCCATTCGGCCCCTCGAGCCTGCTCCATTCAATAAGATCACGGCTGATCTTCGACCTCAACTCCACTTTCCCGCCCGATCCCCATATCCCTCGATTCCCCGAGAGTCCAAAAATCTATCGATCTCAGCCTTGAATATACTCAACGACTCAGCATCCACAGCCCTCTGGGGCAGAGAATTCCAAAGATTCACCTCCCTCTGAGTGAAGTCTCTTTGCCTCTTGTTGTTTCCCATATTCTGCTTTTTCAACATCATCATCATCATAGGCAGTCCCTCGGAATCGAGGAAGACTTGCTTCCACTCTAAAAGTGAGTTCTCGGGTGGCTGAACAGTCCAATACGAGAATTACAGTCTCTGTCACAGGTGGGACAGACAGTGGTTGAGGGAAGGGGAGGGTGGGACTGGTTTGCCGCACGCTCCTTCCGCTGCCTGCGCTTGGTTTCTGCATGCTCTCGGCGACGAGACTCGAGGTGCTCAGCGCCCTCCCGGATGCACTTCCTCCACTTAGGGCGGTCTTTGGCCAGGGACTCCCAGGTGTCGGTGGGGATGTTGCACTTTATCAGGGAGGCTTTGAGGGTGTCCTTGTAACGTTTCCTCTGCCCACCTGGGGCTCGCTTGCCGTGAAGGAGTTCCGAGTAGAGCGCTTGCTTTGGGAGTCTCGTGTTGGGCATGCGGACAATGTGGCCTGCCCAGCGAAGCTGGTCAAGTGTGGTCAGTGCTTCAATGCTGGGGATGTTGGCCTGAGCGAGAACACTGATGTTGGTACATCTGTCCTCCCTAAGCAAGTGCTTGTTTTCGAGGGACTGCCTACGATGATGAATATGTTTTTTAGTGATGTTGATTGAGGGATAAATATTGGCCCCAATAGTGCCACGGGAACTTGTACCCAGAATTGGGCTGGTTGGAGTCAGGATTCACATTTTTAAGCCGACCCCAGCCCAGCCATGTTTTGGGGTTGAATTTCCCTCCTATGTTGTAGATATTCAGTGAAATTGTCTTTATCATTGTGAAGCACCAGCAAGCTATTATATTGGAGCAATTGTTTTTTTAATATAGGTTTACATAGCAGCGGGCACTGTGTATAGTCTGGAGGGGCAGCTGAACGACCTGGAGGACTGCGCGCGCAGCATTCACAGTATAACTACTGAATCGGAGCTGGCGGATCTCGAGGACCAGGTGGCCACTGCTGCAGCCCAGGTTCACCAGGCAGAGCTCCAGGTAAATATCAGGCTCACTATCGGGGCGTATTGTGCACACACAGGCCAACACACAGACTTCAGCAAGCTCTGTGGAAGTGTATGTGAGGAATCAATGAAATCCGAGGAAATTGCGAATTCTAAAAGAAATAATGGCCCGAAAATTCCAGCTGGAGGCTTCCCGCGGGCAATTGCCTCCGACCGGAGAATTTTTCCGAAAGTACCTGGTGGTCCCGGAGGAGCGTGGGATCCCGGTGGGGGGGGGGGGCCTTCTCTTCCCACGCTGTGGAGCGCGCTCCCAGGTTCCCACGGAGACGGTGCAGTCATGTGTGAGTGCTCAGCCAATCGGGTACAGTATTTCACAGGTTCCCATTAATCGCACTTAGACTCATGAAGCTACGAGTTTTCAGTGCTATTAATGGGGAAAAAACAAACACGCAATAATAAAAAATAAAAAACAGACCTCACATAATTAAAATTAATTGAAATTAAAGTTAATAACCGCCTTAGAAAAAAACAATATATTTCTGATTTTTTTTAAAGTTTTGTAATTCGGGTTAAAAATAAACTTACCGTAGTGGGCAGAGTTTTTAACAATACAATGCGTTTATTTTATTTTATTCTGGTTTGTGTGTTTTTAAATACTTGCGCCTGTAACAGTCGGCTATGCCCTTGCTTTTTCAGGCGCAAGATATTTGAGGACATTTGCCGGGCAAGATATGGGTAACTCCCGCAATCTTGCCCGTACAATTGTCCTTGCTCCCGGGATGCGGAAGAACTGTCGAGCTCCAGCTCCAGCTTGACCGATCGGAAAAGCCGGATTTCAGTGCATGCGCACTGTGCGCCGAAAACTGGCTTTTCCGATGCCTTCCCGGGTCCCGACACACTCCGTTCGGTGAGACAGACAGATGACACGGGAGGAATTCCAGCCACGTCGGGTGAGAACTATACAGGGAGCTAAGGTCATTACGAGGTCGGGACACGATAAACAGGCCTTCGACCAGAGGCAAGACTAACATTGGTGGAAGGGTGGAGAACCAGGGGACACAGATTTAAGGCGATTGGCAGAAGAACCAAAGGCGACATGAGGGAAAACGTTTTTACGCAGCGAGTGGTTAGGATCTGGAATGCGCTGCCTGAGAGGGTGGTGGAGACAGACTCAATCATGGCTTTCAAAAGGGAGTTGGATAAGTACCTGAAGGATAGAATATTGCAGGGGTACGGGGAAAGGGCGGGGGAGGGGGACTGGCTGAGGTGCTCTTGCAGAGAGCCGGCACGGGCTCGACGGGCCGAATGGCCTCCTTCTGTGCTGTAACCGTTCAGTGATTCTTTATTTAAATAACAATATCTAAACCCATCACCGCTGCGCTTATCAATGGCGACTCTTTCGATCGATTGTCAATAACTTTGATCACATTGTGTACCCATTATGCACTTGACAGGTGTCAGACATCGAGCGTAGAATTTCCGCTCTGAATGTGGCCGGATTGAATGTGGTTCCCTGTGAGCGACTGCTGAAGAAACGTCTGCAGCCTGATATGAAGGTAACGGGACAGTTTGGATGTTGAGATTGTAAATCAAATGCTGAACATTTCCTGTCAAACTGGCTTGATTGCGGGCGTATACCGCTTGTGTTTCGTTGTAGGCAGAGACCATTGATTCATCAAGGCAACAGAGGAGAAGGCTTCCAGCTCCACCAAAGCAAGGTATTCAAAGCAGCGTCATTATATAATCTACCCTGGGGCTGGGAATTCGAGCTTACGTCGCTACGTAGAATAGGCTTGATGAAAAGTCAGGTCTTCCTGAATTATAATTGTCTTTTCATAAATAATACACTGACTAAACTATTACTGATCCGGTATTTAAGACTGACAGCATTTAGCGGGGAACTCTGAGGTACAAGGAGTGATATAAACTTCCCTGACATCGGTCCTTTAGAAGTTAATAGTGATGCCATGATCAAGCTTGACACCAGTCCTGTGAGTGTATTTATTAGGGTGACATATTCTTATGTCTCCAGTCGTCCTGGTTAACACTTGCCACTGGACCAAGACCTCGCTCTGTCAAGCCCCGTGTGGTGGCTGGTGTGCAACGGTCACCCCACGTTAAAACAATCCACCCACAGGCATCTTCCACCCTTCAGGATGTAGTTCAGGATATTAGGCCCATCATTGAAACACCTGTGAACGCATCCTTTTTTGGCGTGGAAGCAAGTCATCCTCGATACGAGGGACCGCCTGATGATGATGATGATGATATTCTTAGCTTGACATCATTCCTGTGGGAGCGTATGCAAAGGGTGCTGGGTACTTATCCTGACAGCGGTCTTTAGGGTCGAGATTGGTGCGGTACTGAGGTGTATTTACCATCCGTTAGTGCCTGGAAGGATAGAAAGGCACTGCTTAGGTCTCTGGATTACACAACGATAAGGGGGAGAAATTGGGTGCGTTTGCACCCGGGCAAGGCGCTGGTCTCGACTGCCGCCATATTGGGCAAGAGATTTGCGACGGTGGTACGCCCGGAGATCATGACGTCATCGCCGTGCGCATCGCCCCGGCCCTGAAATTGACTTGCTCCCCCAGGAGCAGCCCAGTGTGCATTGCGACTGAACTCACCCCCGCCCCCGCCCCCGCCCCCGCTGCCGTTAGCACTAAGGGAAGGAAGTGGAGTGCCTGATTTAATGTCCCACTTCCTTCTTGGAGCACAAACGGGGAATATTTTTAAAGTTTGAAATTGTTGCTGCCTGGTGCTAACTTTTCAAACTTTTAAAAATGAGCTCCCCAAATGGGGTGATAATGAATTTATCCCCCCAACACATTCTCAGATGAGATTAGAAATCACTTAAGCTTTCCAATGGCAGTTTATGGGATAATTTAGAGCAAGTTAGCTCTAACTCTGTTCCTCATGGCTTTTGGCATCGTCACGTATTTGCTTAGTGCGAACATCAAAGTGTTTTCATATCACTAACTTTTCTCGATTACAATTATCCTGATTTCTGGGAGCAGCCAATCTCCTTTCTCCTCGATGTCACAACAACACGGTCTGAGTAAACCTGAGACAGGTTTTAGTGGAGAATAAGTATCAGACCACATTTCGTGTATAAGGAGCAGACTTTATTTAGTGCATAAGGGACAGAATTTATTTAGTGTATAAGGGACAGACTTTATTTAGTGTATAAGGGACAGACTTTATTTAGTGTATAAGGGGCAGACTTTATTTAGTGTATAAGGAGCAGACTTTATTTAGTGCATAAGGGACAGACTTTATTTAGTGTATAAGGAGCAGACTTTATTTGGTGTATAAGGAGCAGACTTTATTTAGTGTATAAGGGACAGACTTTATTTAGTGTATAAGGAGCAGACTTTATTTAGTGCATAAGGGACAGACTTTATTTAGTGTATAAGGGACAGACTTTATTTAGTGTATAAGGGACAGACTTTATTTAGTGTATAAGGGACAGACTTTATTTAGTGTATAAGGAGCAGACTTTATTTAGTGTATAAGGGGCAGACTTTATTTAGTGTATAAGGGGCAGACTTTATTTAGTGTATAAGGAGCAGACTTTATTTAGTGTATAAGGAGCAGACTTTATTTAGTGTATAAGGAGCAGACTTTATTTAGTGTATAAGGAGCAGACTTTATTTAGTGTATAAGGGACAGACTTTATTTAGTGTATAAGGAGCAGACTTTATTTAGTGTATAAGGAGCAGACTTTATTTAGTGTATAAGGGACAGACTTTATTTAGTGTATAAGGAGCAGACTTTATTTAGTGTATAAGGGACAGACTTTATTTAGTGTATAAGGGACAGACTTTATTTAGTGTATAAGGGACAGACTTTATTTAGTGTATAAGGAGCAGACTTTATTTAGTGTATAAGGAGCAGACTTTATTTAGTGTATAAGGGACAGACTTTATTTAGTGTATAAGGGGCAGACTTTATTTAGTGTATAAGGAACAGACTTTATTTAGTGTATAAGGAGCAGACTTTATTTGGTGTATAAGGAGCAGACTTTATTTAGTGTATAAGGAGCAGACTTTATTTAGTGTAAAAAGGAGCAGACTTTATTTAGTGTATAAGGAGCAGACTTTATTTAGTGTATAAGGGACAGACTTTATTTAGTGTATAAGGAGCAGACTTTATTTAGTGTATAAGGAGCAGACTTTATTTAGTGTATAAGGGGCAGACTTTATTTAGTGAATAAGGAGCAGACTTTATTTAGTGTATAAGGGACAGACTTTATTGAGTGTATAAGGGACAGACTTTATTTAGTGTATAAGGGACAGACTTTATTTAGTGTATAAGGAGCAGACTTTATTTAGTGTATAAGGGACAGACTTTATTTCGTGTATAAGGGACAGACTTTATTTAGTGAATAAGGGACAGACTTTATTTAGTGTATAAGGGACAGACTTTATTTAGTGTATAAGGGACAGACTTTATTTAGTGTGTAAGGAGCAGACTTTATTTAGTGTATAAGGAGCAGACTTTATTTAGTGTATAAGGAGCAGACTTTATTTAGTGTATAAGGGACAGACTTTATTTAGTGTATAAGGGGCAGACTTTATTTAGTGTATATGGGGCAGACTTTATTTAGTGTATAAGGAGCAGACTTTATTTAGTGTATAAGGGGCAGACTTTATTTAGTGTATAAGGGACAGACTTTATTTAGTGTATAAGGGGCAGACTTTATTTAGTGTATAAGGAGCAGACTTTATTTAGTGTATAAGGAGCAGACTTTATTTAGTGTATAAGGGACAGACTTTATTTAGTGTATAAGGGACAGACTTTATTTAGTGTATAAGGGACAGACTTTATTTAGTGTATAAGGAGCAGACTTTATTTAGTGTATAAGGAGCAGACTTTATTTAGTGTATAAGGGACAGACTTTATTTAGTGTATAAGGAGCAGACTTTATTTAGTGTATAAGGAGCAGACTTTATTGAGTGTATAAGGGACAGACTTTATTTAGTGTATAAGGGACAGACTTTATTTAGTGTATAAGGAGCAGACTTTATTTAGTGTATAAGGAGCAGATTTTATTTAGTGTATAAGGGACAGACTTTATTTAGTGTATAAGGGACAGACTTTATTTAGTGTATAAGGGACGGACTTTATTTAATGTATAAGGGACGGACTTTATTTAGTGTATAAGGGACGGACTTTATTTAGTGTATAAGGGACAGACTTTATTTAGTGTATAAGGGGCAGACTTTATTTAGTGTATACGGGGCAGACTTTATTTAGTGTATAAGGGACAGACTTTATTTAGTGTATAAGGGGCAGACTTTATTTAGTGTATAAGGGACAGACTTTATTTAGTGTATAAGGAGCAGACTTTATTTAGTGTATAAGGGGCAGACTTTATTTAGTGTATAAGGGACAGACTTTATTTAGTGTATAAGGGACGGACTTTATTTAGTGTATAAGGGACGGACTTTATTTAGTGTATAAGGGACAGACTTTATTTAGTGTATAAGGAGCAGGCTTTATTTAGTGTATAAGGGACAGACTTTATTTAGTGTATAAGGGACAGACTTTATTTAGTGTATAAGGGACAGACTTTATTGAGTGTATAAGGAGCAGACTTTATTTAGTGTATAAGGGGCAGACTTTATTTAGTGTATAAGGGACAGACTTTATTTAGTGTATAAGGAGCAGACTTTATTTAGTGTATAAGGAGCAGACTTTATTTAGTGTACAAGGGACGGACTTTATTTAGTGTATAAGGGACAGACTTTATTTCCTGTATAAGGAGCAGACTTTATTTCGTGTATAAGGAGCAGACTTTATTTAGTGTATAAGGAGCAGACTTTATTTAGTGTATAAGGGACAGACTTTATTTCGTGTATAAGGGACAGACTTTATTTCGTGTATAAGGGACAGACTTTATTTAGTGTATAAGGGACAGACTTTATTTAGTGTATAAGGGGCAGACTTTATTTAGTGTATAAGGGACAGACTTTATTTAGTGTATAAGGGGCAGACTTTATTTAGTGTATAAGGGACAGACTTTATTTCGTGTATAAGGAGCAGACTTTATTTCGTGTATAAGGAGCAGACTTTATTTAGTGTATAAGGAGCAGACTTTATTTAGTGTATAAGGGACAGACTTTATTTCGTGTATAAGGGACAGACTTTATTTCGTGTATAAGGGACAGACTTTATTTAGTGTATAAGGGACAGACTTTATTTAGTGTATAAGGGACAGACTTTATTTAGTGTATCAGGGACAGACTTTATTGAGTGTATAAGGAGCAGACTTTATTTAGTGTATAAGGGGCAGACTTTATTTAGTGTATAAGGAGCAGACTTTATTTAGTGTATAAGGGGCAGACTTTATTTAGTGAATAAGGAGCAGACTTTATTTAGTGTATAAGGGACAGACTTTATTGAGTGTATAAGGGACAGACTTTATTTAGTGTATAAGGGACAGACTTTATTTAGTGTATAAGGAGCAGACTTTATTTAGTGTATAAGGGACAGACTTTATTTCGTGTATAAGGGACAGACTTTATTTAGTGAATAAGGGACAGACTTTATTTAGTGTATAAGGGACAGACTTTATTTAGTGTATAAGGGACAGACTTTATTTAGTGTGTAAGGAGCAGACTTTATTTAGTGTATAAGGAGCAGACTTTATTTAGTGTATAAGGAGCAGACTTTATTTAGTGTATAAGGGACAGACTTTATTTAGTGTATAAGGGGCAGACTTTATTTAGTGTATATGGGGCAGACTTTATTTAGTGTATAAGGAGCAGACTTTATTTAGTGTATAAGGGGCAGACTTTATTTAGTGTATAAGGGACAGACTTTATTTAGTGTATAAGGGGCAGACTTTATTTAGTGTATAAGGAGCAGACTTTAGTTAGTGTATAAGGAGCAGACTTTATTTAGTGTATAAGGGACAGACTTTATTTAGTGTATAAGGGACAGACTTTATTTAGTGTATAAGGGACAGACTTTATTTAGTGTATAAGGAGCAGACTTTATTTAGTGTATAAGGAGCAGACTTTATTTAGTGTATAAGGGACAGACTTTATTTAGTGTATAAGGAGCAGACTTTATTTAGTGTATAAGGAGCAGACTTTATTGAGTGTATAAGGGACAGACTTTATTTAGTGTATAAGGGACAGACTTTATTTAGTGTATAAGGAGCAGACTTTATTTAATGTATAAGGAGCAGATTTTATTTAGTGTATAAGGGACAGACTTTATTTAGTGTATAAGGGACAGACTTTATTTAGTGTATAAGGGACGGACTTTATTTAATGTATAAGGGACGGACTTTATTTAGTGTATAAGGGACGGACTTTATTTAGTGTATAAGGGACAGACTTTATTTAGTGTATAAGGGGCAGACTTTATTTAGTGTATACGGGGCAGACTTTATTTAGTGTATAAGGGACAGACTTTATTTAGTGTATAAGGGGCAGACTTTATTTAGTGTATAAGGGACAGACTTTATTTAGTGTATAAGGAGCAGACTTTATTTAGTGTATAAGGGGCAGACTTTATTTAGTGTATAAGGGACAGACTTTATTTAGTGTATAAGGGACGGACTTTATTTAGTGTATAATGGACGGACTTTATTTAGTGTATAAGGGACAGACTTTATTTAGTGTATAAGGAGCAGGCTTTATTTAGTGTATAAGGGACAGACTTTATTTAGTGTATAAGGGACAGACTTTATTTAGTGTATAAGGGACAGACTTTATTGAGTGTATAAGGAGCAGACTTTATTTAGTGTATAAGGGGCAGACTTTATTTAGTGTATAAGGGACAGACTTTATTTAGTGTATAAGGAGCAGACTTTATTTAGTGTATAAGGAGCAGACTTTATTTAGTGTACAAGGGACGGACTTTATTTAGTGTATAAGGGACAGACTTTATTTCCTGTATAAGGAGCAGACTTTATTTCGTGTATAAGGAGCAGACTTTATTTAGTGTATAAGGAGCAGACTTTATTTAGTGTATAAGGGACAGACTTTATTTCGTGTATAAGGGACAGACTTTATTTCGTGTATAAGGGACAGACTTTATTTAGTGTATAAGGGACAGACTTTATTTAGTGTATAAGGGGCAGACTTTATTTAGTGTATAAGGGACAGACTTTATTTAGTGTATAAGGGGCAGACTTTATTTAGTGTATAAGGGACAGACTTTATTTCGTGTATAAGGAGCAGACTTTATTTCGTGTATAAGGAGCAGACTTTATTTAGTGTATAAGGAGCAGACTTTATTTAGTGTATAAGGGACAGACTTTATTTCGTGTATAAGGGACAGACTTTATTTCGTGTATAAGGGACAGACTTTATTTAGTGTATAAGGGACAGACTTTATTTAGTGTATAAGGGACAGACTTTATTTAGTGTATAAGGGACAGACTTTATTTAGTGTATCAGGGACAGACTTTATTGAGTGTATAAGGAGCAGACTTTATTTAGTGTATAAGGGGCAGACTTTATTTAGTGTATAAGGGACAGACTTTATTTAGTGTATAAGGGACAGACTTTATTTAGTGTATAAGGGACAGACTTTATTTAGTGTATAAGGGACAGACTTTATTTAGTGTATAAGGGACAGACTTTATTTAGTGTATAAGGAGCAGACTTTATTTAGTGTATAAGGAGAAGATTTTATTTAGTGTATAAGGAGCAGACTTTATTTAGTGTATAAGGGACAGACTTTATTCAGTGTATAAGGAGCAGACTTTATTTAGTGTATAAGGGGCAGACTTTATTTAGTGTAAAAGGAGCAGACTTTATTTAGTGTATAAGGAGCAGACTTTATTTAGTGTATAAGGGACAGACTTTAATTAGTGTATAAGGGACGGACTTTATTTAATGTATAAGGGACGGACTTTATTTAGTGTATAAGGGACGGACTTTATTTAGTGTATAAGGGACAGACTTTATTTAGTGTATAAGGGGCAGACTTTATTTAGTGTATAAGGGGCAGACTTTATTTAGTGTATAAGGGACAGACTTTATTTAGTGTATAAGGGGCAGACTTTATTTAGTGTATAAGGGACAGACTTTATTTAGTGTATAAGGAGCAGACTTTATTTAGTGTATAAGGGGCAGACTTTATTTAGTGTATAAGGGACAGACTTTATTTAGTGTACAAGGAGCAGACTTTATTTAGTGTATAAGGGACAGACTTTATTTAGTTTATAAGGGACAGACTTTATTGAGTGTATAAGGAGCAGACTTTATTTAGTGTATAAGGGACAGACTTTATTTAGTGTAAAAGGGACAGACTTTATTTAGTGTATAAGGGACAGACTTTATTGAGTGTATAAGGAGCAGACTTTATTTAGTGTATAAGGGGCAGACTTTATTTAGTGTATAAGGGACAGACTTTATTTAGTGTATAAGGAGCAGACTTTATTTAGTGTATAAGGAGCAGACTTTATTTAGTGTATAAGGGACGGACTTTATTTAGTGTATAAGGGACAGACTTTATTTAGTGTATAAGGAGCAGACTTTATTTAGTGTATAAGGGACAGACTTTATTTCGTGTATAAGGAGCAGACTTTATTTAGTGTATCAGGAGCAGACTTTATTTAGTGTATAAGGGACAGACTTTATTTCGTGTATAAGGAGCAGACTTTATTTCGTGTATAAGGGACAGACTTTATTTAGTGTATAAGGAGCAGACTTTATTTAGTGTATAAGGAGCAGACTTTATTTAGTGTATAAGGGACGGTGGATTCACTCTGGAGCATCCACGATGCTGAGAATGACGTGAGTATCACGTGTAGTGAGTTGGTCTTACCGCAGGGAAAGGGTCCACAGCCAGATAGGGAATGGAAGACCAACAGGAAGAGTAGAGCAAGGAAGGTAGTGCAGGGGTCCCCTGCGGTCATCCCCCTGCAAAACAGATACACCGCTTTGGGTACTGTTGAGGGGAATGACTCATCAGGGGAGGGCAGCAGCAGCCAAGTTCATGGCACCGTGGCTGGCTCTGCTGCACAGGAGGGCAAGAAAAAGAGTGGGAGAGCGATAGTGATAGGGGATTCAATTGTGAGGGGAATAGATAGGCGTTTCTGCGGCCGCAACCGAGACTCCAGGATGGTATGTTGCCTCCCTGGTGCAAGGGTCAAGGATGTCTCGGAGCGGGTGCAGGACATTCTGAAATGGGAGGGAGAACAGCCAGTTGTCGTGGTGCACATTGGTACCAACGACATAGGCAAAAAAAGGGATGAGGTCCTACGAAACGAATTTAAGGAGCTAGGAGCTAAATTAAAAAGTAGGACCTCAAAAGTAGTAATCTCGGGATTGCTACCAGTGCCACGTGATAGTCAGAGTAGGAATCGCAGGATAGCGCAGATGAATACGTGGCTTGAGCAGTGGTGCAGCAGGGAGGGATTCAAATTCCTGGGGCATTGGGACCGGTTCTGGGGGAGGTGGGACCAGTACAAACCGGACGGTCTGCACCTGGGCAGGACTGGAACCAATGTCCTAGGGGGAGTGTTTGCTAGTGCTGTTGGGGAGGATTTAAACTAATATGGCAGGGGGATGGGAACCAATGCAGGGAGACAGAGGGAAACAAAAAGGAGCCAAAAGCAAAAGACAGAAAGGAGATGAGGAAAAGTGTAGGGCAGAGAAACCCAAGGCAAAGAACAAAAAGGGCCACTGTACAGCAAAATTCTAAAAGGACAAAGGGTGTTAATAAAACAAGCCTGAAGGCTTTGTGTCTTAATGCAAGGAGTATCCGCAATAAGGTGGATGAATTAATTGTGCAAATAGATGTTAACAAATATGATGTGATTGGGATTACGGAGACGTGGCTCCAGGATGATCAGGGCTGGGAACTCAACATTCAGGGGTATTCAACATTCAGGAAGGATAGAATAAAAGGAAAAGGAGGTGGGGTAGCATTGCTGGTTAAAGAGGAGATTAATGCAATAGTTAGGAAAGACATTAGCTTGGATGATGTGGAATCTATATGGGTAGAGCTGCAGAACACCAAAGGGCAAAAAACGTTAGTAGGAGTTGTGTACAGACCTCCAAACAGTAGTAGGGATGTTGGGGAGGGCATCAAACAGGAAATTAGGGGTGCATGCAATAAAGGTGTAGCAGTTATAATGGGTGACTTTAATATGCACATAGATTGGGCTAGCCAAACTGGAAGCAATACGGTGGAGGAGGATTTCCTGGAGTGCATAAGGGATGGTTTTCTAGACCAATATGTTGAGGAACCAACTAGGGGGGAGGCCATCTTAGACTGGGTGTTGTGTAATGAGAGAGGATTAATTAGCAATCTCATTGTGCGAGGCCCCTTGGGGAAGAGTGACCATAATATGGTGGAATTCTGCATTAGGATGGAGAATGAAACAGTAATTTCAGAGACCATGGTCCAGAACTTAAAGAAGGGTAACTTTGAAGGTATGAGGCGTGAATTGGCTAGGATAGATTGGCGAATGATACTTAGGGGGTTGACTGTGGATGGGCAATGGCAGACATTTAGAGACCGCATGGATGAAGTACAACAATTGTACATTCCTGTCTGGCGTAAAAATAAAAAGGGGAAGGTGGCTCAACCGTGGCTATCTAGGGAAATCAGGGATAGTATTAAAGCCAAGGAAGTGGCATACAAATTGGCCAGAAATAGCAGCGAACCTGGGGACTGGGAGAAATTTAGAACTCAGCAGAGGAGGACAAAGGGTTTGATTAGGACAGGGAAAATGGAGTACGAGAAGAAGCTTGCAGGGAACATTAAGGCGGATTGCAAAAGTTTCTATAGGTATGTAAAGAGAAAAAGGTTGGTGAAGACAAACGTAGGTCCCCTGCAGTCAGAATCAGGGGAAGTCATAACGGGGAACAAAGAAATGGCGGATCAATTGAACAAGTACTTTGGTTCGGTATTCACTAAGGAGGATACAAACAACCTTCCGGATATAAAAGGGGTCAGAGGGTCTAGTAAGGAAGAGGAACTGAGGGAAATCTTTATTAGTCGGGAAATTGTGTTGGGGAAATTGATGGGATTGAAGGCCGATAAATCCCCAGGGCCTGATGGCCTGCATCCTAGAGTACTTAAGGAGGTGGCCTTGGAAATAGCGGATGCATTGACAGTCATTTTCCAACATTCCATTGACTCTGGATCAGTTCCTATGGAGTGGAGGGTAGCCAATGTAACCCCACTTTTTAAAAAAGGAGGGAGAGAGAAAACAGGGAATTATAGACCGGTCAGCCTGACCTCAGTAGTGGGTAAAATGATGGAATCAATTATTAAGGATGTCATAGCAGTGCATCTGGAAAATGGTGACATGATAGGTCGAAGTCAGCATGGATTTGTGAAAGGGAAATCATGCTTGACAAATCTTCTGGAATTTTTTGAGGATGTTTCCAGTAAAGTGGACAAAGGAGAACCAGTTGATGTGGTATATTTGGACTTTCAGAAGGCTTTCGACAAGGTCCCACACAAGAGATTAATGTGCAAAGTTAAAGCACATGGGATTGGGGGTAGTGTGCTGACGTGGATTGAGAACTGGTTGTCAGACAGGAAGCAAAGAGTAGGAGTAAACGGGTACTTTTCAGAATGGCAGGCAGTGACTAGTGGAGTGCCGCAAGGTTCTGTGCTGGGGCCCCAGCTGTTTACATTGTACATTAATGATTTAGACGAGGGGATTAAATGCAGTATCTCCAAATTTGCGGATGATACTAAGTTGGGTGGCAGTGTGAGCTGCGAGGAGGATGCTATTAGGCTGCAGAGTGACTTGGATAGGTTAGGTGAGTGGGCAAATGCATGGCAGATGAAGTATAATGTGGATAAATGTGAGGTTATCCACTTTGGTGGTAAAAACAGAGAGACAGACTATTATCTGAATGGTGACAGATTAGGAAAAGGGAAGGTGCAACGAGACCTGGGTGTCATGGTACATCAGTCATTGAAGGTTGGCATGCAGGTACAGCAGGCGGTTAAGAAAGCAAATGGCATGTTGGCCTTCATAGCGAGGGGATTTGAATACAGGGGCAGGGAGGTGTTGCTACAGTTGTACAGGGCCTTGGTGAGGCCACACCTGGAGTATTGTGTACAGTTTTGGTCTCCTAACTTGAGGAAGGACATTCTTGCTATTGAGGGAGTGCAGCGAAGGTTCACCAGACTGATTCCCGGGATGGCGGGACTGACCTATCAAGAAAGATTGGATCAATTGGGCTTGTATTCACTGGAGTTCAGAAGAATGAGAGGGGACCTCATAGAAACGTTTAAAATTCTGACGGGTTTAGACAGGTTAGATGCAGAAAGAATGTTCCCAATGTTGGGGAGGTCCAGAACCAGGGGTCACAGTCTGAGGATAAGGGGTAAGCCATTTAGGACCGAGATGAGGAGAAACTTCTTCACCCAGAGAGTGGTGAACCTGTGGAATTCTCTACCACAGAAAGTAGTTGAGGCCAATTCACTAAATATATTCAAAAGGGAGTTAGATGAAGTCCTTACTACTCGGGGGATCAAGGGTTATGGCGAGAAAGCAGGAAGGGGGTACTGAAGTTTCATGTTCAGCCATGAACTCATTGAATGGCGGTGCAGGCTAGAAGGGCTGAATGGCCTGCTCCTGCACCTATTTTCTATGTTTCTATGTTTCTATGTTAAGGAGCAGACTTTATTTAGTGTATAAATGACAGACTTTATTTAGTGTATAAGGGACAGACTTTATTTCGTGTATAAGGGACAGACTTTATTTTGTGTATAAGGGACAGACTTTATTTAGTGTATAAGGGACAGACTTTATTTAGTGTATAAGGGACAGACTTTATTTAGTGTATAAGGGACAGACGTTATTTAGTGTATCAGGGACAGACTTTATTGAGTGTATAAGGAGCAGACTTTATTTAGTGTATAAGGGGCAGACTTTATTTAGTGTATAAGGGACAGACTTGATTTAGTGTATAATGGGCAGACTTTATTTAGTGTATAAGGGACAGACTTTATTCAGTGTATAAGGGACAGACTTTATTTAGTCTATAAGGGACAGACTTTATTTAGTGTATCAGGAGCAGACTTTATTTAGTGTGTAAGGAGCAGACTTTATTTAGTGTATAAGGGGCAGACTTTATTTAGTGTATAAGGAGCAGACTTTATTTAGTGTATAAGGAGCAGACTTTATTTAGTGTATAAGGAGCAGACTTTATTTAGTGTATAAGGAGCAGACTTTATTTAGTGTATAAGGGACAGACTTTATTTAGTGTATAAGGAGCAGACTTTATTTAGTGTATAAGGGACAGACTTTATTTAGTGTATAAGGAGCAGACTTTATTTAGTGTATAAGGGACAGACTTTATTTAGTGTATAAGGGACAGACTTTATTTAGTGTATAAGGGACAGACTTTATTTAGTGTATAAGGAGCAGACTTTATTTAGTGTATAAGGAGCAGACTTTATTTAGTGTATAAGGGACAGACTTTATTTAGTGTATAAGGGGCAGACTTTATTTAGTGTATAAGGAACAGACTTTATTTAGTGTATAAGGAGCAGACTTTATTTGGTGTATAAGGAGCAGACTTTATTTAGTGTATAAGGAGCAGACTTTATTTAGTGTAAAAAGGAGCAGACTTTATTTAGTGTATAAGGAGCAGACTTTATTTAGTGTATAAGGAGCAGACTTTATTTAGTGTATAAGGGACAGACTTTATTTAGTGTATAAGGAGCAGACTTTATTTAGTGTATAAGGAGCAGACTTTATTTAGTGTATAAGGGGCAGACTTTATTTAGTGAATAAGGAGCAGACTTTATTTAGTGTATAAGGGACAGACTTTATTGAGTGTATAAGGGACAGACTTTATTTAGTGTATAAGGGACAGACTTTATTTAGTGTATAAGGAGCAGACTTTATTTAGTGTATAAGGGACAGACTTTATTTCGTGTATAAGGGACAGACTTTATTTAGTGAATAAGGGACAGACTTTATTTAGTGTATAAGGGACAGACTTTATTTAGTGTATAAGGGACAGACTTTATTTAGTGTGTAAGGAGCAGACTTTATTTAGTGTATAAGGAGCAGACTTTATTTAGTGTATAAGGAGCAGACTTTATTTAGTGTATAAGGGACAGACTTTACTTAGTGTATAAGGGGCAGACTTTATTTAGTGTATATGGGGCAGACTTTATTTAGTGTATAAGGAGCAGACTTTATTTAGTGTATAAGGGGCAGACTTTATTTAGTGTATAAGGGACAGACTTTATTTAGTGTATAAGGAGCAGACTTTATTTAGTGTATAAGGAGCAGACTTTATTTAGTGTATAAGGGACAGACTTTATTTAGTGTATAAGGGACAGACTTTATTTAGTGTATAAGGGACAGACTTTATTTAGTGTATAAGGAGCAGACTTTATTTAGTGTATAAGGAGCAGACTTTATTTAGTGTATAAGGGACAGACTTTATTTAGTGTATAAGGAGCAGACTTTATTTAGTGTATAAGGAGCAGACTTTATTGAGTGTATAAGGGACAGACTTTATTTAGTGTATAAGGGACAGACTTTATTTAGTGTATAAGGAGCAGACTTTATTTAGTGTATAAGGAGCAGATTTTATTTAGTGTATAAGGGACAGACTTTATTTAGTGTATAAGGGACAGACTTTATTTAGTGTATAAGGGACGGACTTTATTTAATGTATAAGGGACGGACTTTATTTAGTGTATAAGGGACGGACTTTATTTAGTGTATAAGGGACAGACTTTATTTAGTGTATAAGGGGCAGACTTTATTTAGTGTATACGGGGCAGACTTTATTTAGTGTATAAGGGACAGACTTTATTTAGTGTATAAGGGGCAGACTTTATTTAGTGTATAAGGGACAGACTTTATTTAGTGTATAAGGAGCAGACTTTATTTAGTGTATAAGGGGCAGACTTTATTTAGTGTATAAGGGACAGACTTTATTTAGTGTATAAGGGACAGACTTTATTTAGTGTATAAGGGACGGACTTTATTTAGTGTATAAGGGACAGACTTTATTTAGTGTATAAGGAGCAGGCTTTATTTAGTGTATAAGGGACAGACTTTATTTAGTGTATAAGGGACAGACTTTATTTAGTGTATAAGGGACAGACTTTATTGAGTGTATAAGGAGCAGACTTTATTTAGTGTATAAGGGGCAGACTTTATTTAGTGTATAAGGGACAGACTTTATTTAGTGTATAAGGAGCAGACTTTATTTAGTGTATAAGGAGCAGACTTTATTTAGTGTACAAGGGACGGACTTTATTTAGTGTATAAGGGACAGACTTTATTTCCTGTATAAGGAGCAGACTTTATTTCGTGTATAAGGAGCAGACTTTATTTAGTGTATAAGGAGCAGACTTTATTTAGTGTATAAGGGACAGACTTTATTTCGTGTATAAGGGACAGACTTTATTTCGTGTATAAGGGACAGACTTTATTTAGTGTATAAGGGACAGACTTTATTTAGTGTATAAGGGGCAGACTTTATTTAGTGTATAAGGGACAGACTTTATTTAGTGTATAAGGGGCAGACTTTATTTAGTGTATAAGGGACAGACTTTATTTCGTGTATAAGGAGCAGACTTTATTTCGTGTATAAGGAGCAGACTTTATTTAGTGTATAAGGAGCAGACTTTATTTAGTGTATAAGGGACAGACTTTATTTTGTGTATAAGGGACAGACTTTATTTCGTGTATAAGGGACAGACTTTATTTAGTGTATAAGGGACAGACTTTATTTAGTGTATAAGGGACAGACTTTATTTAGTGTATAAGGGACAGACTTTATTTAGTGTATCAGGGACAGACTTTATTGAGTGTATAAGGAGCAGACTTTATTTAGTGTATAAGGGGCAGACTTTATTTAGTGTATAAGGGGCAGACTTTATTTAGTGTAAAAGGAGCAGACTTTATTTAGTGTATAAGGGACAGACTTTATTTAGTGTATAAGGAGCAGACTTTATTTAGTGTATAAGGGACAGACTTTATTTAGTGTATAAGGGACGGACTTTATTTAATGTATAAGGGACGGACTTTATTTAGTGTATAAGGGACGGACTTTATTTAGTGTATAAGGGACAGACTTTATTTAGTGTATAAGGGGCAGACTTTATTTAGTGTATAAGGGGCAGACTTTATTTAGTGTATAAGGGACAGACTTTATTTAGTGTATAAGGGGCAGACTTTATTTAGTGTATAAGGGACAGACTTTATTTAGTGTATAAGGAGCAGACTTTATTTAGTGTATAAGGGGCAGACTTTATTTAGTGTATAAGGGACAGACTTTATTTAGTGTACAAGGAGCAGACTTTATTTAGTGTATAAGGGACAGACTTTATTTAGTTTATAAGGGACAGACTTTATTGAGTGTATAAGGAGCAGACTTTATTTAGTGTATAAGGGACAGACTTTATTTAGTGTAAAAGGGACAGACTTTATTTAGTGTATAAGGGACAGACTTTATTGAGTGTATAAGGAGCAGACTTTATTTAGTGTATAAGGGGCAGACTTTATTTAGTGTATAAGGGACAGACTTTATTTAGTGTACAAGGAGCAGACTTTATTTAGTGTATAAGGAGCAGACTTTATTTAGTGTATAAGGGACGGACTTTATTTAGTGTATAAGGGACAGACTTTATTTAGTGTATAAGGAGCAGACTTTATTTAGTGTATAAGGGACAGACTTTATTTCGTGTATAAGGAGCAGACTTTATTTAGTGTATCAGGAGCAGACTTTATTTAGTGTATAAGGGACAGACTTTATTTCGTGTATAAGGAGCAGACTTTATTTCGTGTATAAGGAGCAGACTTTATTTAGTGTATAAATGACAGACTTTATTTAGTGTATAAGGGACAGACTTTATTTCGTGTATAAGGGACAGACTTTATTTCGTGTATAAGGGACAGACTTTATTTAGTGTATAAGGGACAGACTTTATTTAGTGTATAATGGACAGACTTTATTTAGTGTATAAGGGACAGACTTTATTTAGTGTATCAGGGACAGACTTTATTGAGTGTATAAGGAGCAGACTTTATTTAGTGTATAAGGGGCAGACTTTATTTAGTGTATAAGGGACAGACTTGATTTAGTGTATAATGGGCAGACTTTATTTAGTGTATAAGGGACAGACTTTATTCAGTGTATAAGGGACAGACTTTATTTAGTCTATAAGGGACAGACTTTATTTAGTGTATCAGGAGCAGACTTTATTTAGTGTATAAGGAGCAGACTTTATTTAGTGTATAAGGGACGGACTTTATTTAGTGTATAAGGGACAGACTTTATTTAGTGTATAAGGAGCAGACTTTATTTAGTGTATAAGGGACAGACTTTATTTAGTGTATAAGGAGCAGACTTTATTTAGTGTATCAGGAGCAGACTTTATTTAGTGTATAAGGGACAGACTTTATTTCGTGTATAAGGAGCAGACTTTATTTCGTGTATAAGGAGCAGACTTTATTTAGTGTATAAGGGACAGACTTTATTTAGTGTATACGGGACAGACTTTATTTAGTGTATAAGGGACAGACTTTATTTAGTGTATAAGGGACAGACTTTATTCAGTGTATAAGGGACAGACTTTATTTAGTCTATAAGGGACAGACTTTATTTAGTGTATAAGGGACAGACTTTATTTAGTGTATAAGGGGCAGACTTTATTTAGTGTATAAGGGACAGACTTTATTCAGTGTATAAGGGACAGACTTTATTTAGTCTATAAGGGACAGACTTTATTTAGTGTATAAGGGACAGACTTTATTTAGTGTATAAGGAGCAGACTTTATTTAGTGTATCAGGAGCAGACTTTATTTAGTGGAAAAGGGACAGACTTTACTTCGTGTATAAGGAGCAGACTTTATTTTGTGTATAAGGAGCAGACTTTATTTAGTGTATAAGGGACAGACTTTATTTAGTGTATAAGGGACAGACTTTATTTTGTGTATAAGGGACAGACTTTATTTCGTGTATAAGGGACAGACTTTATTTAGTGTATAAGGGACAGACTTTATTTAGTGTATAAGGGACAGACTTTATTTAGTGTATAAGGGACAGACTTTATTTAGTGTATAAGGAGCAGACTTTATTTAGTGTATAAGGGGCAGACTTTATTTAGTGTATAAGGGACAGACTTTATTTAGTGTATAAGGGACGGACTTTATTTAGTGTATAAGGGACGGACTTTATTTAGTGTATAAGGGACAGACTTTATTTAGTGTATAAAGAGCAGACTTTATTTAGTGTATAAGGGACAGACTTTATTTAGTGTATAAGGGACAGACTTTATTTAGTGTATAAGGGACAGACTTTATTAAGTGTATAAGGAGCAGACTTTATTTAGTGTATAAGGGGCAGACTTTATTTAGTGTATAAGGAGCAGACTTTATTTAGTGTATAAGGGACAGACTTTATTTAGTGTATAAGGAGCAGACTTTATTTAGTGTATAAGGAGCAGACTTTATTTAGTGTATAAGGGACAGACTTTATTTAGTGTATAAGGAGCAGACTTTATTTAGTGTATAAGGGACAGACTTTATTTAGTGTATAAGGAGCAGACTTTATTTAGTGTATCAGGAGCAGACTTTATTTAGTGTATAAGCGACAGACTTTATTTCGTGTATAAGGAGCAGACTTTATTTCGTGTATAAGGAGCAGACTTTATTTAGTGTATAAGGGACAGACTTTATTTAGTGTATAAGGGACAGACTTTATTTCGTGTATAAGGGACAGACTTTATTTCGTGTATAAGGGACAGACTTTATTTAGTGTATAAGGGATAGACTTTATTTAGTGTATAAGGGACAGACTTTATTTAGTGTATAAGGGACAGACTTTATTTAGTGTATAAGGGACAGACTTTATTTAGTGTATCAGGGACAGACTTTATTGAGTGTATAAGGAGCAGACTTTATTTAGTGTATAAGGGGCAGACTTTATTTAGTGTATAAGGGACAGACTTTATTTAGTGTATAAGGGGCAGACTTTATTTAGTGTATAAGGGACAGACTTTATTCAGTGTATAAGGGACAGACTTTATTTAGTCTATAAGGGACAGACTTTATTTAGTGTATCAGGAGCAGACTTTATTTAGTGTATAAGGAGCAGACTTTATTTAGTGTATAAGGGACGGACTTTATTTAGTGTATAATGGACAGACTTTATTTAGTGTATAAGGAGCAGACTTTATTTAGTGTATAAGGGACAGACTTTATTTAGTGTATAAGGAGCAGACTTTATTTAGTGTATCAGGAGCAGACTTTATTTAGTGTATAAGGGACAGACTTTATTTCGTGTATAAGGAGCAGACTTTATTTCGTGTATAAGGAGCAGACTTTATTTAGTGTATAAGGGACAGACTTTATTTAGTGTATAAGGGACAGACTTTATTTCGTGTATAAGGGACAGACTTTATTTTGTGTATAAGGGACAGACTTTATTTAGTGTATAAGGGACAGACTTTATTTAGTGTATAAGGGACAGACTTTATTTAGTGTATAAGGGACAGACTTTATTTAGTGTATAAGGGACAGACTTTATTGAGTGTATAAGGAGCAGACTTTATTTAGTGTATAAGGGGCAGACTTTATTTAGTGTATAAGGGACAGACTTTATTTAGTGTATAAGGGGCAGACTTTATTTAGTGTATAAGGGACAGACTTTATTCAGTGTATAAGGGACAGACGTTATTTAGTGTATAAGGGACAGACTTTATTTAGTGTATAAGGGACAGACTTTATTTAGTGTATAAGGAGCAGACTTTATTTAGTGTATCAGGAGCAGACTTTATTTAGTGTATAAGGGACAGACTTTATTTCGTGTATAAGGAGCAGACTTTATTTCGTGTATAAGGGACAGACTTTATTTAGTGTATAAGGGACAGACTTTATTTCGTGTATAAGGGACAGACTTTATTTCGTGTATAAGGGACAGACTTTATTTAGTGTATAAGGGACAGACTTTATTTAGTGTATAAGGGACAGACTTTATTTAGTGTATAAGGGACAGACTTTATTTAGTGTATAAGGGACAGACTTTATTCAGTGTATAAGGGACAGACTTTATTTAGTCTATAAGGGACAGACTTTATTTAGTGTATAAGGGACAGACTTTATTTAGTGTATAAGGGGCAGACTTTATTTAGTGTATAAGGGACAGACTTTATTCAGTGTATAAGGGACAGACTTTATTTAGTCTATAAGGGACAGACTTTATTTAGTGTATAAGGGACAGACTTTATTTAGTGTATAAGGAGCAGACTTTATTTAGTGTATCAGGAGCAGACTTTATTTAGTGGAAAAGGGACAGACTTTATTTCGTGTATAAGGAGCAGACTTTATTTTGTGTATAAGGAGCAGACTTTATTTAGTGTATAAGGGACAGACTTTATTTAGTGTATAAGGGACAGACTTTATTTTGTGTATAAGGGACAGACTTTATTTCGTGTATAAGGGACAGACTTTATTTCGTGTATAAGGGACAGACTTTATTTAGTGTATAAGGGACAGACTTTATTTAGTGTATAAGGGACAGACTTTATTTCGTGTATAAGGAGCAGACTTTATTTTGTGCATAAGGAGCAGACTTTATTTATTGTATAAGGGACAGACTTTATTTAGTGTATAAGGGACAGACTTTATTTCGTGTATAAGGGACAGACTTTATTTAGTGTATAAGGAGCAGACTTTATTAGTGTATAAGGGACAGACTTTATTTAGTGTATAAGGAGCAGACTTTATTTAGTGTATAAGGGACAGACTTTATTTAGTGTATAAGGGACAGACTTTATTTAGTGTATCAGGAGCAGACTTTATTTAGTGTATAAGGGACAGACTTTATTTAGTGTATAAGGAGCAGACTTTATTTAGTGTATAAGGAGCAGACTTTATTTAGTGTATAAGGGACAGACTTTATTTAGTGTATAAGGGACAGACTTTATTTAGTGTATAAGGGACAGACTTTATTTAGTGTATAAGGGACGGACTTTATTTAGTGTACAAGGGGCAGACTTTATTTAGTGTATAAGGGACGGACTTTATTTAGTGTATAAGGGACGGACTTTATTTAGTGTATAAGGAGCAGACTTTATTTAGTGTATCAGGAGCAGACTTTATTTAGTGTATAAGGGACAGACTTTATTTCGTGTATAAGGAGCAGACTTTATTTCGTGTATAAGGAGCAGACTTTATTTAGTGTATAAGGGACAGACTTTATTTCGTGTATAAGGGACAGACTTTATTTCGTGTATAAGGGACAGACTTTATTTAGTGTATAAGGGACAGACTTTATTTAGTGTATAAGGGACAGACTTTATTTAGTGTATAAGGGACAGACTTTATTTAGTGTATCAGGGACAGACTTTATTTAGTGTATAAGGGGCAGACTTTATTTAGTGTATATGGGGCAGACTTTATTTAGTGTATAAGGAGCAGACTTTATTTAGTGTATAAGGGGCAGACTTTATTTAGTGTATAAGGGACAGACTTTATTTAGTGTATAAGGGGCAGACTTTATTTAGTGTATAAGGAGCAGACTTTATTTAGTGTATAAGGAGCAGACTTTATTTAGTGTATAAGGGACAGACTTTATTTAGTGTATAAGGGACAGACTTTATTTAGTGTATAAGGGACAGACTTTATTTAGTGTATAAGGAGCAGACTTTATTTAGTGTATAAGGAGCAGACTTTATTTAGTGTATAAGGGACAGACTTTATTTAGTGTATAAGGAGCAGACTTTATTTAGTGTATAAGGAGCAGACTTTATTGAGTGTATAAGGGACAGACTTTATTTAGTGTATAAGGGACAGACTTTATTTAGTGTATAAGGAGCAGACTTTATTTAGTGTATAAGGAGCAGATTTTATTTAGTGTATAAGGAGCAGACTTTATTTAGTGTATAAGGGACAGACTTTATTCAGTGTATAAGGAGCAGACTTTATTTAGTGTATAAGGGGCAGACTTTATTTAGTGTAAAAGGAGCAGACTTTATTTAGTGTATAAGGAGCAGACTTTATTTAGTGTATAAGGGACAGACTTTATTTAGTGTATAAGGGACAGACTTTATTTAGTGTATAAGGGACGGACTTTATTTAATGTACAAGGGACGGACTTTATTTAGTGTATAAGGGACGGACTTTATTTAGTGTATAAGGGACAGACTTTATTTAGTGTATAAGGGGCAGACTTTATTTAGTGTATACGGGGCAGACTTTATTTAGTGTATAAGGGACAGACTTTATTTAGTGTATAAGGGGCAGACTTTATTTAGTGTATAAGGGACAGACTTTATTTAGTGTATAAGGAGCAGACTTTATTTAGTGTATAAGGGGCAGACTTTATTTAGTGTATAAGGGACAGACTTTATTTAGTGTATAAGGGACGGACTTTATTTAGTGTATAAGGGACGGACTTTATTTAGTGTATAAGGGACAGACTTTATTTAGTGTATAAGGAGCAGGCTTTATTTAGTGTATAAGGGACAGACTTTATTTAGTGTATAAGGGACAGACTTTATTTAGTGTATAAGGGACAGACTTTATTGAGTGTATAAGGGACAGACTTTATTTTGTGTATAAGGGACAGACTTTATTTCGTGTATAAGGGACAGACTTTATTTCGTGTATAAGGGACAGACTTTATTTAGTGTATAAGGGACAGACTTTATTTAGTGTATAAGGGACAGACTTTATTTAGTGTATAAGGGACAGACTTTATTTAGTGTATAAGGGACAGACTTTATTTCGTGTATAAGGAGCAGACTTTATTTTGTGCATAAGGAGCAGACTTTATTTATTGTATAAGGGACAGACTTTATTTAGTGTATAAGGGACAGACTTTATTTCGTGTATAAGGGACAGACTTTATTTAGTGTATAAGGAGCAGACTTTATTAGTGTATAAGGGACAGACTTTATTTAGTGTATAAGGAGCAGACTTTATTTAGTGTATAAGGGACAGACTTTATTTAGTGTATAAGGGACAGACTTTATTTAGTGTATCAGGAGCAGACTTTATTTAGTGTATAAGGGACAGACTTTATTTAGTGTATAAGGAGCAGACTTTATTTAGTGTATAAGGAGCAGACTTTATTTAGTGTATAAGGAGCAGACTTTATTTAGTGTATAAGGGACAGACTTTATTTAGTGTATAAGGGGCAGACTTTATTTAGTGTATAAGGGACAGACTTTATTTCGTGTATAAGGGACAGACTTTATTTAGTGTATAAGGAGCAGACTTTATTAGTGTATAAGGGACAGACTTTATTTAGTGTATAAGGAGCAGACTTTATTTAGTGTATAAGGGACAGACTTTATTTAGTGTATAAGGGACAGACTTTATTTAGTGTATCAGGAGCAGACTTTATTTAGTGTATAAGGGACAGACTTTATTTAGTGTATAAGGAGCAGACTTTATTTAGTGTATAAGGAGCAGACTTTATTTAGTGTATAAGGGACAGACTTTATTTAGTGTATAAGGGACAGACTTTATTTAGTGTATAAGGGACAGACTTTATTTAGTGTATAAGGGACGGACTTTATTTAGTGTACAAGGGGCAGACTTTATTTAGTGTATAAGGGACGGACTTTATTTAGTGTATAAGGGACGGACTTTATTTAGTGTATAAGGAGCAGACTTTATTTAGTGTATAAGGAGCAGACTTTATTTAGTGTATAAGGGACAGACTTTATTTAGTGTATAAGGAGCAGACTTTATTTAGTGTATAAGGAGCAGACTTTATTGAGTGTATAAGGGACAGACTTTATTTAGTGTATAAGGGACAGACTTTATTTAGTGTATAAGGAGCAGACTTTATTTAGTGTATAAGGAGCAGATTTTATTTAGTGTATAAGGAGCAGACTTTATTTAGTGTATAAGGGACAGACTTTATTCAGTGTATAAGGAGCAGACTTTATTTAGTGTATAAGGGGCAGACTTTATTTAGTGTAAAAGGAGCAGACTTTATTTAGTGTATAAGGAGCAGACTTTATTTAGTGTATAAGGGACAGACTTTATTTAGTGTATAAGGGACAGACTTTATTTAGTGTATAAGGGACGGACTTTATTTAATGTATAAGGGACGGACTTTATTTAGTGTATAAGGGACGGACTTTATTTAGTGTATAAGGGACAGACTTTATTTAGTGTATAAGCGGCAGACTTTATTTAGTGTATACGGGGCAGACTTTATTTAGTGTATAAGGGACAGACTTTATTTAGTGTATAAGGGGCAGACTTTATTTAGTGTATAAGGGACAGACTTTATTTAGTGTATAAGGAGCAGACTTTATTTAGTGTATAAGGGGCAGACTTTATTTAGTGTATAAGGGACAGACTTTATTTAGTGTATAAGGGACGGACTTTATTTAGTGTATAAGGGACGGACTTTATTTAGTGTATAAGGGACAGACTTTATTTAGTGTATAAGGAGCAGGCTTTATTTAGTGTATAAGGGACAGACTTTATTTAGTGTATAAGGGACAGACTTTATTTAGTGTATAAGGGACAGACTTTATTGAGTGTATAAGGGACAGACTTTATTTTGTGTATAAGGGACAGACTTTATTTCGTGTATAAGGGACAGACTTTATTTCGTGTATAAGGGACAGACTTTATTTAGTGTATAAGGGACAGACTTTATTTAGTGTATAAGGGACAGACTTTATTTAGTGTATAAGGGACAGACTTTATTTAGTGTATAAGGGACAGACTTTATTTCGTGTATAAGGAGCAGACTTTATTTTGTGCATAAGGAGCAGACTTTATTTATTGTATAAGGGACAGACTTTATTTAGTGTATAAGGGACAGACTTTATTTCGTGTATAAGGGACAGACTTTATTTAGTGTATAAGGAGCAGACTTTATTAGTGTATAAGGGACAGACTTTATTTAGTGTATAAGGAGCAGACTTTATTTAGTGTATAAGGGACAGACTTTATTTAGTGTATAAGGGACAGACTTTATTTAGTGTATCAGGAGCAGACTTTATTTAGTGTATAAGGGACAGACTTTATTTAGTGTATAAGGAGCAGACTTTATTTAGTGTATAAGGAGCAGACTTTATTTAGTGTATAAGGGACAGACTTTATTTAGTGTATAAGGGACAGACTTTATTTAGTGTATAAGGGACGGACTTTATTTAGTGTACAAGGGGCAGACTTTATTTAGTGTATAAGGGACGGACTTTATTTAGTGTATAAGGGACGGACTTTATTTAGTGTATAAGGAGCAGACTTTATTTAGTGTATCAGGAGCAGACTTTATTTAGTGTATAAGGGACAGACTTTATTTTGTGTATAAGGAGCAGACTTTATTTCGTGTATAAGGAGCAGACTTTATTTAGTGTATAAGGGACAGACTTTATTTCGTGTATAAGGGACAGACTTTATTTCGTGTATAAGGGACAGACTTTATTTAGTGTATAAGGGACAGACTTTATTTAGTGTATAAGGGACAGACTTTATTTAGTGTATAAGGGACAGACTTTATTTAGTGTATCAGGGACAGACTTTATTTAGTGTATAAGGGGCAGACTTTATTTAGTGTATATGGGGCAGACTTTATTTAGTGTATAAGGAGCAGACTTTATTTAGTGTATAAGGGGCAGACTTTATTTAGTGTATAAGGGACAGACTTTATTTAGTGTATAAGGGGCAGACTTTATTTAGTGTATAAGGAGCAGACTTTATTTAGTGTATAAGGAGCAGACTTTATTTAGTGTATAAGGGACAGACTTTATTTAGTGTATAAGGGACAGACTTTATTTAGTGTATAAGGGACAGACTTTATTTAGTGTATAAGGAGCAGACTTTATTTAGTGTATAAGGAGCAGACTTTATTTAGTGTATAAGGGACAGACTTTATTTAGTGTATAAGGAGCAGACTTTATTTAGTGTATAAGGAGCAGACTTTATTGAGTGTATAAGGGACAGACTTTATTTAGTGTATAAGGGACAGACTTTATTTAGTGTATAAGGAGCAGACTTTATTTAGTGTATAAGGAGCAGATTTTATTTAGTGTATAAGGAGCAGACTTTATTTAGTGTATAAGGGACAGACTTTATTCAGTGTATAAGGAGCAGACTTTATTTAGTGTATAAGGGGCAGACTTTATTTAGTGTAAAAGGAGCAGACTTTATTTAGTGTATAAGGAGCAGACTTTATTTAGTGTATAAGGGACAGACTTTATTTAGTGTATAAGGGACAGACTTTATTTAGTGTATAAGGGACGGACTTTATTTAATGTATAAGGGACGGACTTTATTTAGTGTATAAGGGACGGACTTTATTTAGTGTATAAGGGACAGACTTTATTTAGTGTATAAGGGGCAGACTTTATTTAGTGTATACGGGGCAGACTTTATTTAGTGTATAAGGGGCAGACTTTATTTAGTGTATAAGGGACAGACTTTATTTAGTGTATAAGGAGCAGACTTTATTTAGTGTATAAGGGGCAGACTTTATTTAGTGTATAAGGGACAGACTTTATTTAGTGTATAAGGGACGGACTTTATTTAGTGTATAAGGGACGGACTTTATTTAGTGTATAAGGGACAGACTTTATTTAGTGTATAAGGAGCAGGCTTTATTTAGTGTATAAGGGACAGACTTTATTTAGTGTATAAGGGACAGACTTTATTTAGTGTATAAGGGACAGACTTTATTGAGTGTATAAGGAGCAGACTTTATTTAGTGTATAAGGGGCAGACTTTATTTAGTGTATAAGGGACAGACTTTATTTAGTGTATAAGGAGCAGACTTTATTTAGTGTATAAGGAGCAGACTTTATTTAGTGTACAAGGGACGGACTTTATTTAGTGTATAAGGGACAGACTTTATTTCCTGTATAAGGAGCAGACTTTATTTTGTGTATAAGGAGCAGACTTTATTTAGTGTATAAGGAGCAGACTTTATTTAGTGTATAAGGGACAGACTTTATTTCGTGTATAAGGGACAGACTTTATTTCGTGTATAAGGGACAGACTTTATTTAGTGTATAAGGGACAGACTTTATTTAGTGTATAAGGGGCAGACTTTATTTAGTGTATAAGGGACAGACTTTATTTAGTGTATAAGGGGCAGACTTTATTTAGTGTATAAGGGACAGACTTTATTTCGTGTATAAGGAGCAGACTTTATTTCGTGTATAAGGAGCAGACTTTATTTAGTGTATAAGGAGCAGACTTTATTTAGTGTATAAGGGACAGACTTTATTTCGTGTATAAGGGACAGACTTTATTTCGTGTATAAGGGACAGACTTTATTTAGTGTATAAGGGACAGACTTTATTTAGTGTATAAGGGACAGACTTTATTTAGTGTATAAGGGACAGACTTTATTTAGTGTATCAGGGACAGACTTTATTGTGTGTATAAGGAGCAGACTTTATTTAGTGTATAAGGGGCAGACTTTATTTAGTGTATAAGGGGCAGACTTTATTTAGTGTATAAGGGACAGACTTTATTTAGTGTATAAGGGACAGACTTTATTTAGTGTATAAGGGACAGACTTTATTTAGTGTATAAGGGACAGACTTTATTTAGTGTATAAGGGACAGACTTTATTTAGTGTATGAGGAGCAGACTTTATTTAGTGTATAAGGAGAAGATTTTATTTAGTGTATAAGGAGCAGACTTTATTTAGTGTATAAGGGACAGACTTTATTCAGTGTATAAGGAGCAGACTTTATTTAGTGTATAAGGGGCAGACTTTATTTAGTGTAAAAGGAGCAGACTTTATTTAGTGTATAAGGAGCAGACTTTATTTAGTGTATAAGGGACAGACTTTATTTAGTGTATAAGGGACGGACTTTATTTAATGTATAAGGGACGGACTTTATTTAGTGTATCAGGGACGGACTTTATTTAGTGTATAAGGGACAGACTTTATTTAGTGTATAAGGGGCAGACTTTATTTAGTGTATAAGGGGCAGACTTTATTTAGTGTATAAGGGACAGACTTTATTTAGTGTATAAGGGGCAGACTTTATTTAGTGTATAAGGGACAGACTTTATTTAGTGTATAAGGAGCAGACTTTATTTAGTGTATAAGGGGCAGACTTTATTTAGTGTACAAGGGACAGACTTTATTTAGTGTACAAGGAGCAGACTTTATTTAGTGTATAAGGGACAGACTTTATTTAGTTTATAAGGGACAGACTTTATTGAGTGTATAAGGAGCAGACTTTATTTAGTGTATAAGGAACAGACTTTATTTAGTGTAAAAGGGACAGACTTTATTTAGTGTATAAGGGACAGACTTTATTGAGTGTATAAGGAGCAGACTTTATTTAGTGTATCAGGGGCAGACTTTATTTAGTGTATAAGGGACAGACTTTATTTAGTGTATAAGGAGCAGACTTTATTTAGTGTATAAGGAGCAGACTTTATTTAGTGTATAAGGGACGGACTTTATTTAGTGTATAAGGAGCAGACTTTATTTAGTGTATAAGGGACAGACTTTATTTCGTGTATAAGGAGCAGACTTTATTTAGTGTATCAGGAGCAGACTTTATTTAGTGTATAAGGGACAGACTTTATTTCGTGTATAAGGAGCAGACTTTATTTCGTGTATAAGGAGCAGACTTTATTTAGTGTATAAATGACAGACTTTATTTAGTGTATAAGGGACAGACTTTATTTCGTGTATAAGGGACAGACTTTATTTCGTGTATAAGGGACAGACTTTATTTGGTGTATAAGGGACAGACTTTATTTAGTGTATAAGGGACAGACTTTATTTAGTGTATAAGGGACAGACTTTATTTAGTGTATAAGGGACAGACTTTATTTAGTGTATCAGGGACAGACTTTATTGAGTGTATAAGGAGCAGACTTTATTTAGTGTATAAGGGGCAGACTTTATTTAGTGTATAAGGGACAGACTTTATTTAGTGTATAAGGGGCAGACTTTATTTAGTGTATAAGGGACAGACTTTATTCAGTGTATAAGGGACAGACTTTATTTAGTCTATAAGGGACAGACTTTATTTAGTGTATCAGGAGCAGACTTTATTTAGTGCATAAGGAGCAGACTTTATTTAGTGTATAAGGGACGGACTTTATTTAGTGTATAAGGGACAGACTTTATTTAGTGTATAAGGAGCAGACTTTATTTAGTGTATAAGGGACAGACTTTATTTAGTGTATAAGGAGCAGACTTTATTTAGTGTATCAGGAGCAGACTTTATTTAGTGTATAAGGGACAGACTTTATTTCGTGTATAAGGAGCAGACTTTATTTTGTGTATAAGGAGCAGACTTTATTTAGTGTATAAGGGACAGACTTTATTTAGTGTATAAGGGACGGACTTTATTTAGTGTATAAGGAGCAGACTTTATTTAGTGTATCAGGAGCAGACTTTATTTAGTGTATAAGGGACAGACTTTATTTCGTGTATAAGGAGCAGACTTTATTTCGTGTATAAGGAGCAGACTTTATTTAGTGTATAAGGGACAGACTTTATTTCGTGTATAAGGGACAGACTTTATTTCGTGTATAAGGGACAGACTTTATTTAGTGTATAAGGGACAGACTTTATTTAGTGTATAAGGGACAGACTTTATTTAGTGTATCAGGGACAGACTTTATTTAGTGTATAAGGGGCAGACTTTATTTAGTGTATATGGGGCAGACTTTATTTAGTGTATAAGGAGCAGACTTTATTTAGTGTATAAGGGGCAGACTTTATTTAGTGTATAAGGGACAGACTTTATTTAGTGTATAAGGGGCAGACTTTATTTAGTGTATAAGGAGCAGACTTTATTTAGTGTATAAGGAGCAGACTTTATTTAGTGTATAAGGGACAGACTTTATTTAGTGTATAAGGGACAGACTTTATGTAGTGTATAAGGGACAGACTTTATTTAGTGTATAATGAGCAGACTTTATTTAGTGTATAAGGAGCAGACTTTATTTAGTGTATAAGGGACAGACTTTATTTAGTGTATAAGGAGCAGACTTTATTTAGTGTATAAGGAGCAGACTTTATTGAGTGTATAAGGGACAGACTTTATTTAGTGTATAAGGGACAGACTTTATTTAGTGTATAAGGAGCAGACTTTATTTAGTGTATAAGGAGCAGATTTTATTTAGTGTATAAGGAGCAGACTTTATTTAGTGTATAAGGGACAGACTTTATTCAGTGTATAAGGAGCAGACTTTATTTAGTGTATAAGGGGCAGACTTTATTTAGTGTAAAAGGAGCAGACTTTATTTAGTGTATAAGGAGCAGACTTTATTTAGTGTATAAGGGACAGACTTTATTTAGTGTATAAGGGACAGACTTTATTTAGTGTATAAGGGACGGACTTTATTTAATGTATAAGGGACGGACTTTATTTAGTGTATAAGGGACGGACTTTATTTAGTGTATAAGGGACGGACTTTATTTAGTGTATAAGGGGCAGACTTTATTTAGTGTATACGGGGCAGACTTTATTTAGTGTATCAGGGACAGACTTTATTGAGTGTATAAGGAGCAGACTTTATTTAGTGTATAAGGGGCAGACTTTATTTAGTGTATAAGGGGCAGACTTTATTTAGTGTATAAGGGACAGACTTTATTTAGTGTATAAGGGACAGACTTTATTTAGTGTATAAGGGACAGACTTTATTTAGTGTATAAGGGACAGACTTTATTTAGTGTATAAGGGACAGACTTTATTTAGTGTATAAGGAGCAGACTTTATTTAGTGTATAAGGAGAAGATTTTATTTAGTGTATAAGGAGCAGACTTTATTTAGTGTATAAGGGACAGACTTTATTCAGTGTATAAGGAGCAGACTTTATTTAGTGTATAAGGGGCAGACTTTATTTAGTGTAAAAGGAGCAGACTTTATTTAGTGTATAAGGAGCAGACTTTATTTAGTGTATAAGGGACAGACTTTATTTAGTGTATAAGGGACGGACTTTATTTAATGTATAAGGGACGGACTTTATTTAGTGTATAAGGGACGGACTTTATTTAGTGTATAAGGGACAGACTTTATTTAGTGTATAAGGGGCAGACTTTATTTAGTGTATAAGGGGCAGACTTTATTTAGTGTATAAGGGACAGACTTTATTTAGTGTATAAGGGGCAGACTTTATTTAGTGTATAAGGGACAGACTTTATTTAGTGTATAAGGAGCAGACTTTATTTAGTGTATAAGGGGCAGACTTTATTTAGTGTATAAGGGACAGACTTTATTTAGTGTACAAGGAGCAGACTTTATTTAGTGTATAAGGGACAGACTTTATTTAGTTTATAAGGGACAGACTTTATTGAGTGTATAAGGAGCAGACTTTATTTAGTGTATAAGGGACAGACTTTATTTAGTGTAAAAGGGACAGACTTTATTTAGTGTATAAGGGACAGACTTTATTGAGTGTATAAGGAGCAGACTTTATTTAGTGTATAAGGGGCAGACTTTATTTAGTGTATAAGGGACAGACTTTATTTCGTGTATAAGGAGCAGACTTTATTTAGTGTATAAGGAGCAGACTTTATTTAGTGTATAAGGGACGGACTTTATTTAGTGTATAAGGGACAGACTTTATTTAGTATATAAGGAGCAGACTTTATTTAGTGTATAAGGGACAGACTTTATTTCGTGTATAAGGAGCAGACTTTATTTAGTGTATCAGGAGCAGACTTTATTTAGTGTATAAGGGACAGACTTTATTTCGTGTATAAGGAGCAGACTTTATTTCGTGTATAAGGAGCAGACTTTATTTAGTGTATAAATGACAGACTTTATTTAGTGTATCAGGGACAGACTTTATTTCGTGTATAAGGGACAGACTTTATTTCGTGTATAAGGGACAGACTTTATTTGGTGTATAAGGGACAGACTTTATTTAGTGTATAAGGGACAGACTTTATTTAGTGTATAAGGGACAGACTTTATTTAGTGTATAAGGGACAGACTTTATTTAGTGTATCAGGGACAGACTTTATTGAGTGTATAAGGAGCAGACTTTATTTAGTGTATAAGGGGCAGACTTTATTTAGTGTATAAGGGACAGACTTTATTTAGTGTATAAGGGGCAGACTTTATTTAGTGTATAAGGGACAGACTTTATTCAGTGTATAAGGGACAGACTTTATTTAGTCTATAAGGGACAGACTTTATTTAGTGTATCAGGAGCAGACTTTATTTAGTGTATAAGGAGCAGACTTTATTTAGTGTATAAGGGACGGACTTTATTTAGTGTATAAGGGACAGACTTTATTTAGTGTATAAGGAGCAGACTTTATTTAGTGTATAAGGGACAGACTTTATTTAGTGTATAAGGAGCAGACTTTATTTAGTGTATCAGGAGCAGACTTTATTTAGTGTATAAGGGACAGACTTTATTTCGTGTATAAGGAGCAGACTTTATTTCGTGTATAAGGAGCAGACTTTATTTAGTGTATAAGGGACAGACTTTATTTAGTGTATAAGGGACGGACTTTATTTAGTGTATAAGGAGCAGACTTTATTTAGTGTATCAGGAGCCGACTTTATTTAGTGTATAAGGGACAGACTTTATTTCGTGTATAAGGAGCAGACTTTATTTCGTGTATAAGGAGCAGACTTTATTTAGTGTATAAGGGACAGACTTTATTTCGTGTATAAGGGACAGACTTTATTTCGTGTATAAGGGACAGACTTTATTTAGTGTATAAGGGACAGACTTTATTTAGTGTATAAGGGACAGACTTTATTTAGTGTATAAGGGACAGACTTTATTTAGTGTATCAGGGACAGACTTTATTTAGTGTATAAGGGGCAGACTTTATTTAGTGTATATGGGGCAGACTTTATTTAGTGTATAAGGAGCAGACTTTATTTAGTGTATAAGGGGCAGACTTTATTTAGTGTATAAGGGACAGACTTTATTTAGTGTATAAGGGGCAGACTTTATTTAGTGTATAAGGAGCAGACTTTATTTAGTGTATAAGGAGCAGACTTTATTTAGTGTATAAGGGACAGACTTTATTTAGTGTATAAGGGACAGACTTTATTTAGTGTATAAGGGACAGACTTTATTTAGTGTATAAGGAGCAGACTTTATTTAGTGTATAAGGAGCAGACTTTATTTAGTGTATAAGGGACAGACTTTATTTAGTGTATAAGGAGCAGACTTTATTTAGTGTATAAGGAGCAGACTTTATTGAGTGTATAAGGGACAGACTTTATTTAGTGTATAAGGGACAGACTTTATTTAGTGTATAAGGAGCAGACTTTATTTAGTGTATAAGGAGCAGATTTTATTTAGTGTATAAGGAGCAGACTTTATTTAGTGTATAAGGGACAGACTTTATTCAGTGTATAAGGAGCAGACTTTATTTAGTGTATAAGGGGCAGACTTTATTTAGTGTAAAAGGAGCAGACTTTATTTAGTGTATAAGGAGCAGACTTTATTTAGTGTATAAGGGACAGACTTTATTTAGTGTATAAGGGACAGACTTTATTTAGTGTATAAGGGACGGACTTTATTTAATGTATAAGGGACGGACTTTATTTAGTGTATAAGGGACGGACTTTATTTAGTGTATAAGGGACAGACTTTATTTAGTGTATAAGGGGCAGACTTTATTTAGTGTATACGGGGCAGACTTTATTTAGTGTATAAGGGACAGACTTTATTTAGTGTATAAGGGGCAGACTTTATTTAGTGTATAAGGGACAGACTTTATTTAGTGTATAAGGAGCAGACTTTATTTAGTGTATAAGGGGCAGACTTTATTTAGTGTATAAGGGACAGACTTTATTTAGTGTATAAGGGACGGACTTTATTTAGTGTATAAGGGACGGACTTTATTTAGTGTATAAGGGACAGACTTTATTTAGTGTATAAGGAGCAGGCTTTATTTAGTGTATAAGGGACAGACTTTATTTAGTGTATAAGGGACAGACTTTATTTAGTGTATAAGGGACAGACTTTATTGAGTGTATAAGGAGCAGACTTTATTTAGTGTATAAGGGGCAGACTTTATTTAGTGTATAAGGGACAGACTTTATTTAGTGTATAAGGAGCAGACTTTATTTAGTGTATAAGGAGCAGACTTTATTTAGTGTACAAGGGACGGACTTTATTTAGTGTATAAGGGACAGACTTTATTTCCTGTATAAGGAGCAGACTTTATTTCGTGTATAAGGAGCAGACTTTATTTAGTGTATAAGGAGCAGACTTTATTTAGTGTATAAGGGACAGACTTTATTTCGTGTATAAGGGACAGACTTTATTTCGTGTATAAGGGACAGACTTTATTTAGTGTATAAGGGACAGACTTTATTTAGTGTATAAGGGGCAGACTTTATTTAGTGTATAAGGGACAGACTTTATTTAGTGTATAAGGGGCAGACTTTATTTAGTGTATAAGGGACAGACTTTATTTCGTGTATAAAGAGCAGACTTTATTTCGTGTATAAGGAGCAGACTTTATTTAGTGTATAAGGAGCAGACTTTATTTAGTGTATAAGGGACAGACTTTATTTCGTGTATAAGGGACAGACTTTATTTCGTGTATAAGGGACAGACTTTATTTAGTGTATAAGGGACAGACTTTATTTAGTGTATAAGGGACAGACTTTATTTAGTGTATAAGGGACAGACTTTATTTAGTGTATCAGGGACAGACTTTATTTAGTGTATAAGGAGCAGACTTTATTTAGTGTATAAGGGGCAGACTTTATTTAGTGTATAAGGGGCAGACTTTATTTAGTGTATAAGGGACAGACTTTATTTAGTGTATAAGGGACAGACTTTATTTAGTGTATAAGGGACAGACTTTATTTAGTGTATAAGGGACAGACTTTATTTAGTGTATAAGGGACAGACTTTATTTAGTGTATAAGGGGCAGACTTTATTTAGTGTATAAGGGACAGACTTTATTTAGTGTATAAGGAGCAGACTTTATTTAGTGTATAAGGGGCAGACTTTATTTAGTGTATAAGGGACAGACTTTATTTAGTGTACAAGGAGCAGACTTTATTTAGTGTATAAGGGACAGACTTTATTTAGTTTATAAGGGACAGACTTTATTGAGTGTATAAGGAGCAGACTTTATTTAGTGTATAAGGGACAGACTTTATTTAGTGTAAAAGGGACAGACTTTATTTAGTGTATAAGGGACAGACTTTATTGAGTGTATAAGGAGCAGACTTTATTTAGTGTATAAGGGGCAGACTTTATTTAGTGTATAAGGGACAGACTTTATTTAGTGTATAAGGAGCAGACTTTATTTAGTGTATAAGGAGCAGACTTTATTTAGTGTATAAGGGACGGACTTTATTTAGTGTATAAGGGACAGACTTTATTTAGTGTATAAGGAGCAGACTTTATTTAGTGTATAAGGGACAGACTTTATTTCGTGTATATGGGGCAGACTTTATTTAGTGTATCAGGAGCAGACTTTATTTAGTGTATAAGGGACTGACTTTATTTCGTGTATAAGGAGCAGACTTTATTTCGTGTATAAGGAGCAGACTTTATTTAGTGTATAAATGACAGACTTTATTTAGTGTATAAGGGACAGACTTTATTTCGTGTATAAGGGACAGACTTTATTTCGTGTATAAGGGACAGACTTTATTTGGTGTATAAGGGACAGACTTTATTTAGTGTATAAGGGACAGACTTTATTTAGTGTATAAGGGACAGACTTTATTTAGTGTATAAGGGACAGACTTTATTTAGTGTATCAGGGACAGACTTTATTTCGTGTATAAGGAGCAGACTTTATTTAGTGTATAAGGAGCAGACTTTATTTAGTGTATAAGGGACAGACTTTATTTCGTGTATAAGGGACAGACATTATTTCGTGTATAAGGGACAGACTTTATTTAGTGTATAAGGGACAGACTTTATTTAGTGTATAAGGGGCAGACTTTATTTAGTGTATAAGGGACAGACTTTATTTAGTGTATAAGGGGCAGACTTTATTTAGTGTATAAGGGACAGACTTTATTTCGTGTATAAGGAGCAGACTTTATTTCGTGTATAAGGAGCAGACTTTATTTAGTGTATAAGGAGCAGACTTTATTTAGTGTATAAGGGACAGACTTTATTTCGTGTATAAGGGACAGACTTTATTTCGTGTATAAGGGACAGACTTTATTTAGTGTATAAGGGACAGACTTTATTTAGTGTATAAGGGACAGACTTTATTTAGTGTATAAGGGACAGACTTTATTTAGTGTATCAGGGACAGACTTTATTGAGTGTATAAGGAGCAGACTTTATTTAGTGTATAAGGGGCAGACTTTATTTAGTGTATAAGGGGCAGACTTTATTTAGTGTATAAGGGACAGACTTTATTTAGTGTGTAAGGGACAGACTTTATTTAGTGTATAAGGGACAGACTTTATTTAGTGTATAAGGGACAGACTTTATTTAGTGTATAAGGGACAGACTTTATTTAGTGTATAAGGAGCAGACTTTATTTAGTGTATAAGGAGAAGATTTTATTTAGTGTATAAGGAGCAGACTTTATTTAGTGTATAAGGGACAGACTTTATTCAGTGTATAAGGAGCAGACTTTATTTAGTGTATAAGGGGCAGACTTTATTTAGTGTAAAAGGAGCAGACTTTATTTAGTGTATAAGGAGCAGACTTTATTTAGTGTATAAGGGACAGACTTTATTTAGTGTATAAGGGACGGACTTTATTTAATGTATAAGGGACGGACTTTATTTAGTGTATAAGGGACAGACTTTATTTAGTGTATAAGGAGCAGACTTTATTTAGTGTATCAGGAGCAGACTTTATTTAGTGTATAAGGGACAGACTTTATTTCGTGTATAAGGAGCAGACTTTATTGAGTGTATAAGGAGCAGACTTTATTTAGTGTATAAGGGGCAGACTTTATTTAGTGTATAAGGGACAGACTTTATTTAGTGTATAAGGGGCAGACTTTATTTAGTGTATAAGGGACAGACTTTATTCAGTGTATAAGGGACAGACTTTATTTAGTCTATAAGGGACAGACTTTATTTAGTGTATCAGGAGCAGACTTTATTTAGTGTATAAGGAGCAGACTTTATTTAGTGTATAAGGGACGGACTTTATTTAGTGTATAAGGGACAGACTTTATTTAGTGTATAAGGAGCAGACTTTATTTAGTGTATAAGGGACAGACTTTATTTAGTGTATAAGGAGCAGACTTTATTTAGTGTATCAGGAGCAGACTTTATTTAGTGTATAAGGGACAGACTTTATTTCGTGTATAAGGAGCAGACTTTATTTCGTGTATAAGGAGCAGACTTTATTTAGTGTATAAGGGACAGACTTTATTTAGTGTATAAGGGACGGACTTTATTTAGTGTATAAGGAGCAGACTTTATTTAGTGTATCAGGAGCCGACTTTATTTAGTGTATAAGGGACAGACTTTATTTCGTGTATAAGGAGCAGACTTTATTTAGTGTATAAGGGACAGACTTTATTTCGTGTATAAGGGACAGACTTTATTTCGTGTATAAGGGACAGACTTTATTTAGTGTATAAGGGACAGACTTTATTTAGTGTATAAGGGACAGACTTTATTTAGTGTATAAGGGACAGACTTTATTTAGTGTATCAGGGACAGACTTTATTTAGTGTATAAGGGGCAGACTTTATTTAGTGTATATGGGGCAGACTTTATTTAGTGTATAAGGAGCAGACTTTATTTAGTGTATAAGGGGCAGACTTTATTTAGTGTATAAGGGACAGACTTTATTTAGTGTATAAGGGGCAGACTTTATTTAGTGTATAAGGAGCAGACTTTATTTAGTGTATAAGGAGCAGACTTTATTTAGTGTATAAGGGACAGACTTTATTTAGTGTATAAGGGACAGACTTTATTTAGTGTATAAGGGACAGACTTTATTTAGTGTATAAGGAGCAGACTTTATTTAGTGTATAAGGAGCAGACTTTATTTAGTGTATAAGGGACAGACTTTATTTAGTGTATAAGGAGCAGACTTTATTTAGTGTATAAGGAGCAGACTTTATTGAGTGTATAAGGGACAGACTTTATTTAGTGTATAAGGGACAGACTTTATTTAGTGTATAAGGAGCAGACTTTATTTAGTGTATAAGGAGCAGATTTTATTTAGTGTATAAGGAGCAGACTTTATTTAGTGTATAAGGGACAGACTTTATTCAGTGTATAAGGAGCAGACTTTATTTAGTGTATAAGGGGCAGACTTTATTTAGTGTAAAAGGAGCAGACTTTATTTAGTGTATAAGGAGCAGACTTTATTTAGTGTATAAGGGACAGACTTTATTTAGTGTATAAGGGACAGACTTTATTTAGTGTATAAGGGACGGACTTTATTTAATGTATAAGGGACGGACTTTATTTAGTGTATAAGGGACGGACTTTATTTAGTGTATAAGGGACAGACTTTATTTAGTGTATAAGGGGCAGACTTTATTTAGTGTATACGGGGCAGACTTTATTTAGTGTATAAGGGACAGACTTTATTTAGTGTATAAGGGGCAGACTTTATTTAGTGTATAAGGGACAGACTTTATTTAGTGTATAAGGAGCAGACTTTATTTAGTGTATAAGGGGCAGACTTTATTTAGTGTATAAGGGACAGACTTTATTTAGTGTATAAGGGACGGACTTTATTTAGTGTATAAGGGACGGACTTTATTTAGTGTATAAGGGACAGACTTTATTTAGTGTATAAGGAGCAGGCTTTATTTAGTGTATAAGGGACAGACTTTATTTAGTGTATAAGGGACAGACTTTATTTAGTGTATAAGGGACAGACTTTATTGAGTGTATAAGGAGCAGACTTTATTTAGTGTATAAGGGGCAGACTTTATTTAGTGTATAAGGGACAGACTTTATTTAGTGTATAAGGAGCAGACTTTATTTAGTGTATAAGGAGCAGACTTTATTTAGTGTACAAGGGACGGACTTTATTTAGTGTATAAGGGACAGACTTTATTTCCTGTATAAGGAGCAGACTTTATTTCGTGTATAAGGAGCAGACTTTATTTAGTGTATAAGGAGCAGACTTTATTTAGTGGAAAAGGGACAGACTTTATTTCGTGTATAAGGGACAGACTTTATTTCGTGTATAAGGGACAGACTTTATTTAGTGTATAAGGGACAGACTTTATTTAGTGTATAAGGGGCAGACTTTATTTAGTGTATAAGGGACAGACTTTATTTAGTGTATAAGGGGCAGACTTTATTTAGTGTATAAGGGACAGACTTTATTTCGTGTATAAAGAGCAGACTTTATTTCGTGTATAAGGAGCAGACTTTATTTAGTGTATAAGGAGCAGACTTTATTTAGTGTATAAGGGACAGACTTTATTTCGTGTATAAGGGACAGACTTTATTTCGTGTATAAGGGACAGACTTTATTTAGTGTATAAGGGACAGACTTTATTTAGTGTATAAGGGACAGACTTTATTTAGTGTATAAGGGACAGACTTTATTTAGTGTATCAGGGACAGACTTTATTGAGTGTATAAGGAGCAGACTTTATTTAGTGTATAAGGGGCAGACTTTATTTAGTGTATAAGGGGCAGACTTTATTTAGTGTATAAGGGACAGACTTTATTTAGTGTATAAGGGACAGACTTTATTTAGTGTATAAGGGACAGACTTTATTTAGTGTATAAGGGACAGACTTTATTTAGTGTATAAGGGACAGACTTTATTTAGTGTATAAGGGGCAGACTTTATTTAGTGTATAAGGGACAGACTTTATTTAGTGTATAAGGAGCAGACTTTATTTAGTGTATAAGGGGCAGACTTTATTTAGTGTATAAGGGACAGACTTTATTTAGTGTACAAGGAGCAGACTTTATTTAGTGTATAAGGGACAGACTTTATTTAGTTTATAAGGGACAGACTTTATTGAGTGTATAAGGAGCAGACTTTATTTAGTGTATAAGGGACAGACTTTATTTAGTGTAAAAGGGACAGACTTTATTTAGTGTATAAGGGACAGACTTTATTGAGTGTATAAGGAGCAGACTTTATTTAGTGTATAAGGGGCAGACTTTATTTAGTGTATAAGGGACAGACTTTATTTAGTGTATAAGGAGCAGACTTTATTTAGTGTATAAGGAGCAGACTTTATTTAGTGTATAAGGGACGGACTTTATTTAGTGTATAAGGGACAGACTTTATTTAGTGTATAAGGAGCAGACTTTATTTAGTGTATAAGGGACAGACTTTATTTCGTGTATATGGGGCAGACTTTATTTAGTGTATCAGGAGCAGACTTTATTTAGTGTATAAGGGACTGACTTTATTTCGTGTATAAGGAGCAGACTTTATTTCGTGTATAAGGAGCAGACTTTATTTAGTGTATAAATGACAGACTTTATTTAGTGTATAAGGGACAGACTTTATTTCGTGTATAAGGGACAGACTTTATTTCGTGTATAAGGGACAGACTTTATTTGGTGTATAAGGGACAGACTTTATTTAGTGTATAAGGGACAGACTTTATTTAGTGTATAAGGGACAGACTTTATTTAGTGTATAAGGGACAGACTTTATTTAGTGTATCAGGGACAGACTTTATTTCGTGTATAAGGAGCAGACTTTATTTAGTGTATAAGGAGCAGACTTTATTTAGTGTATAAGGGACAGACTTTATTTCGTGTATAAGGGACAGACTTTATTTCGTGTATAAGGGACAGACTTTATTTAGTGTATAAGGGACAGACTTTATTTAGTGTATAAGGGGCAGACTTTATTTAGTGTATAAGGGACAGACTTTATTTAGTGTATAAGGGGCAGACTTTATTTAGTGTATAAGGGACAGACTTTATTTCGTGTATAAGGAGCAGACTTTATTTCGTGTATAAGGAGCAGACTTTATTTAGTGTATAAGGAGCAGACTTTATTTAGTGTATAAGGGACAGACTTTATTTCGTGTATAAGGGACAGACTTTATTTCGTGTATAAGGGACAGACTTTATTTAGTGTATAAGGGACAGACTTTATTTAGTGTATAAGGGACAGACTTTATTTAGTGTATAAGGGACAGACTTTATTTAGTGTATCAGGGACAGACTTTATTGAGTGTATAAGGAGCAGACTTTATTTAGTGTATAAGGGGCAGACTTTATTTAGTGTATAAGGGGCAGACTTTATTTAGTGTATAAGGGACAGACTTTATTTAGTGTGTAAGGGACAGACTTTATTTAGTGTATAAGGGACAGACTTTATTTAGTGTATAAGGGACAGACTTTATTTAGTGTATAAGGGACAGACTTTATTTAGTGTATAAGGAGCAGACTTTATTTAGTGTATAAGGAGAAGATTTTATTTAGTGTATAAGGAGCAGACTTTATTTAGTGTATAAGGGACAGACTTTATTCAGTGTATAAGGAGCAGACTTTATTTAGTGTATAAGGGGCAGACTTTATTTAGTGTAAAAGGAGCAGACTTTATTTAGTGTATAAGGAGCAGACTTTATTTAGTGTATAAGGGACAGACTTTATTTAGTGTATAAGGGACGGACTTTATTTAATGTATAAGGGACGGACTTTATTTAGTGTATAAGGGACGGACTTTATTTAGTGTATAAGGGACAGACTTTATTTAGTGTATAAGGGGCAGACTTTATTTAGTGTATAAGGGGCAGACTTTATTTAGTGTATAAGGGGCAGACTTTATTTAGTGTATAAGGGACAGACTTTATTTAGTGTATAAGGAGCAGACTTTATTTAGTGTAAAAGGGGCAGACTTTATTTAGTGTATAAGGGACAGACTTTATTTAGTGTACAAGGAGCAGACTTTATTTAGTGTATAAGGGACAGACTTTATTTAGTTTATAAGGGACAGACTTTATTGAGTGTATAAGGAGCAGACTTTATTTAGTGTATAAGGGACAGACTTTATTTAGTGTAAAAGGGACAGACTTTATTTAGTGTATAAGGGACAGACTTTATTGAGTGTATAAGGAGCAGACTTTATTTAGTGTATAAGGGGCAGACTTTATTTAGTGTATAAGGGACAGACTTTATTTAGTGTATAAGGAGCAGACTTTATTTAGTGTATAAGGAGCAGACTTTATTTAGTGTATAAGGGACGGACTTTATTTAGTGTATAAGGGACAGACTTTATTTAGTGTATAAGGAGCAGACTTTATTTAGTGTATAAGGGACAGACTTTATTTCGTGTATAAGGAGCAGACTTTATTTAGTGTATCAGGAGCAGACTTTATTTAGTGTATAAGGGACAGACTTTATTTCGTGTATAAGGAGCAGACTTTATTTCGTGTATAAGGAGCAGACTTTATTTAGTGTATAAATGACAGACTTTATTTAGTGTATAAGGGACAGACTTTATTTCGTGTATAAGGGACAGACTTTATTTCGTGTATAAGGGACAGACTTTATTTGGTGTATAAGGGACAGACTTTATTTAGTGTATAAGGGACAGACTTTATTTAGTGTATAAGGGACAGACTTTATTTAGTGTATAAGGGACAGACTTTATTTAGTGTATCAGGGACAGACTTTATTGAGTGTATAAGGAGCAGACTTTATTTAGTGTATAAGGGGCAGACTTTATTTAGTGTATAAGGGACAGACTTTATTTAGTGTATAAGGGGCAGACTTTATTTAGTGTATAAGGGACAGACTTTATTCAGTGTATAAGGGACAGACTTTATTTAGTCTATAAGGGACAGACTTTATTTAGTGTATCAGGAGCAGACTTTATTTAGTGTATAAGGAGCAGACTTTATTTAGTGTATAAGGGACGGACTTTATTTAGTGTATAAGGGACAGACTTTATTTAGTGTATAAGGAGCAGACTTTATTTAGTGTATAAGGAGCAGACTTTATTTAGTGTATAAGGGACGGACTTTATTTAGTGTATAAGGGACAGACTTTATTTAGTGTATAAGGAGCAGACTTTATTTAGTGTATAAGGGACAGACTTTATTTCGTGTATAAGGAGCAGACTTTATTTAGTGTATCAGGAGCAGACTTTATTTAGTGTATAAGGGACAGACTTTATTTCGTGTATAAGGAGCAGACTTTATTTCGTGTATAAGGAGCAGACTTTATTTAGTGTATAAATGACAGACTTTATTTAGTGTATAAGGGACAGACTTTATTTCGTGTATAAGGGACAGACTTTATTTCGTGTATAAGGGACAGACTTTATTTAGTGTATAAGGGACAGACTTTATTTAGTGTATAAGGGACAGACTTTATTTAGTGTATAAGGGACAGACTTTATTTAGTGTATCAGGGACAGACTTTATTGAGTGTATAAGGAGCAGACTTTATTTAGTGTATAAGGGGCAGACTTTATTTAGTGTATAAGGGACAGACTTTATTTAGTGTATAAGGGGCAGACTTTATTTAGTGTATAAGGGACAGACTTTATTCAGTGTATAAGGGACAGACTTTATTTAGTCTATAAGGGACAGACTTTATTTAGTGTATCAGGAGCAGACTTTATTTAGTGTATAAGGAGCAGACTTTATTTAGTGTATAAGGGACGGACTTTATTTAGTGTATAAGGGACAGACTTTATTTAGTGTATAAGGAGCAGACTTTATTTAGTGTATAAGGGACAGACTTTATTTAGTGTATAAGGAGCAGACTTTATTTAGTGTATCAGGAGCAGACTTTATTTAGTGTATAAGGGACAGACTTTATTTCGTGTATAAGGAGCAGACTTTATTTCGTGTATAAGGAGCAGACTTTATTTAGTGTATAAGGGACAGACTTTATTTAGTGTATAAGGGACGGACTTTATTTAGTGTATAAGGAGCAGACTTTATTTAGTGTATCAGGAGCAGACTTTATTTAGTGTATAAGGGACAGACTTTATTTCGTGTATAAGGAGCAGACTTTATTTCGTGTATAAGGAGCAGACTTTATTTAGTGTATAAGGGACAGACTTTATTTCGTGTATAAGGGACAGACTTTATTTCGTGTATAAGGGACAGACTTTATTTAGTGTATAAGGGACAGACTTTATTTAGTGTATAAGGGACAGACTTTATTTAGTGTATCAGGGACAGACTTTATTTAGTGTATAAGGGGCAGACTTTATTTAGTGTATATGGGGCAGACTTTATTTAGTGTATAAGGAGCAGACTTTATTTAGTGTATAAGGGGCAGACTTTATTTAGTGTATAAGGGACAGACTTTATTTAGTGTATAAGGGGCAGACTTTATTTAGTGTATAAGGAGCAGACTTTATTTAGTGTATAAGGAGCAGACTTTATTTAGTGTATAAGGGACAGACTTTATTTAGTGTATAAGGGACAGACTTTATTTAGTGTATAAGGGACAGACTTTATTTAGTGTATAAGGAGCAGACTTTATTTAGTGTATAAGGAGCAGACTTTATTTAGTGTATAAGGGACAGACTTTATTTAGTGTATAAGGAGCAGACTTTATTTAGTGTATAAGGAGCAGACTTTATTGAGTGTATAAGGGACAGACTTTATTTAGTGTATAAGGGACAGACTTTATTTAGTGTATAAGGAGCAGACTTTATTTGGTGTATAAGGGACAGACTTTATTTAGTGTATAAGGGACAGACTTTATTTAGTGTATAAGGGACAGACTTTATTTAGTGTATAAGGGACAGACTTTATTTAGTGTATCAGGGACAGACTTTATTGAGTGTATAAGGAGCAGACTTTATTTAGTGTATAAGGGGCAGACTTTATTTAGTGTATAAGGGACAGACTTTATTTAGTGTATAAGGGGCAGACTTTATTTAGCGTATAAGGGACAGACTTTATTCAGTGTATAAGGGACAGACTTTATTTAGTCTATAAGGGACAGACTTTATTTAGTGTATCAGGAGCAGACTTTATTTAGTGTATAAGGAGCAGACTTTATTTAGTGTATAAGGGACGGACTTTATTTAGTGTATAAGGGACAGACTTTATTTAGTGTATAAGGAGCAGACTTTATTTAGTGTATAAGGGACAGACTTTATTTAGTGTATAAGGAGCAGACTTTATTTAGTGTATCAGGAGCAGACTTTATTTAGTGTATAAGGGACAGACTTTATTTCGTGTATAAGGAGCAGACTTTATTTCGTGTATAAGGAGCAGACTTTATTTAGTGTATAAGGGACAGACTTTATTTAGTGTATAAGGGACGGACTTTATTTAGTGTATAAGGAGCAGACTTTATTTAGTGTATCAGGAGCAGACTTTATTTAGTGTATAAGGGACAGACTTTATTTCGTGTATAAGGAGCAGACTTTATTTCGTGTATAAGGAGCAGACTTTATTTAGTGTATAAGGGACAGACTTTATTTCGTGTATAAGGGACAGACTTTATTTCGTGTATAAGGGACAGACTTTATTTAGTGTATAAGGGACAGACTTTATTTCGTGTATAAGGGACAGACTTTATTTAGTGTATAAGGGACAGACTTTATTTAGTGTATCAGGGACAGACTTTATTTAGTGTATAAGGGGCAGACTTTATTTAGTGTATATGGGGCAGACTTTATTTAGTGTATAAGGAGCAGACTTTATTTAGTGTATAAGGGGCAGACTTTATTTAGTGTATAAGGGACAGACTTTATTTAGTGTATAAGGGGCAGACTTTATTTAGTGTATAAGGAGCAGACTTTATTTAGTGTATAAGGAGCAGACTTTATTTAGTGTATAAGGGACAGACTTTATTTAGTGTATAAGGGACAGACTTTATTTAGTGTATAAGGGACAGACTTTATTTAGTGTATAAGGAGCAGACTTTATTTAGTGTATAAGGAGCAGACTTTATTTAGTGTATAAGGAGCAGACTTTATTTAGTGTATAAGGAGCAGACTTTATTGAGTGTATAAGGGACAGACTTTATTTAGTGTATAAGGGACAGACTTTATTTAGTGTATAAGGAGCAGACTTTATTTAGTGTATAAGGAGCAGATTTTATTTAGTGTATAAGGAGCAGACTTTATTTAGTGTATAAGGGACAGACTTTATTCAGTGTATAAGGAGCAGACTTTATTTAGTGTATAAGGGGCAGACTTTATTTAGTGTAAAAGGAGCAGACTTTATTTAGTGTATAAGGAGCAGACTTTATTTAGTGTATAAGGGACAGACTTTATTTAGTGTATAAGGGACAGACTTTATTTAGTGTATAAGGGACGGACTTTATTTAATGTATAAGGGACGGACTTTATTTAGTGTATAAGGGACGGACTTTATTTAGTGTATAAGGGACAGACTTTATTTAGTGTATAAGGGGCAGACTTTATTTAGTGTATACGGGGCAGACTTTATTTAGTGTATAAGGGACAGACTTTATTTAGTGTATAAGGGGCAGACTTTATTTAGTGTATAAGGGACAGACTTTATTTAGTGTATAAGGAGCAGACTTTATTTAGTGTATAAGGGGCAGACTTTATTTAGTGTATAAGGGACAGACTTTATTTAGTGTATAAGGGACAGACTTTATTTCGTGTATAAGGGACAGACTTTATTTCGTGTATAAGGGACAGACTTTATTTGGTGTATAAGGGACAGAATTTATTTAGTGTATAAGGGACAGACTTTATTTAGTGTATAAGGGACAGACTTTATTTAGTGTATAAGGGACAGACTTTATTTAGTGTATCAGGGACAGACTTTATTGAGTGTATAAGGAGCAGACTTTATTTAGTGTATAAGGGGCAGACTTTATTTAGTGTATAAGGGACAGACTTTATTTAGTGTATAAGGGGCAGACTTTATTTTGTGTATAAGGAGCAGACTTTATTTAGTGTATAAGGGACAGACTTTATTTAGTGTATAAGGGACAGACTTTATTTCGTGTATAAGGGACAGACTTTATTTAGTGTATAAGGAGCAGACTTTATTAGTGTATAAGGGACAGACTTTATTTAGTGTATAAGGAGCAGACTTTATTTAGTGTATAAGGGACAGACTTTATTTAGTGTATAAGGGACAGACTTTATTTAGTGTATAAGGGACAGACTTTATTTAGTGTATCAGGAGCAGACTTTATTAGTGTATAAGCAGCAGACTTTATTTAGTGTATAAGGGGCAGACTTTATTTAGTGTATAAGGGACAGACTTTATTTAGTGTATAAGGGACAGACTTTATTTAGTGTATAAGGGACAGACTTTATTTAGTGTATCAGGAGCAGACTTTATTTAGTGTATAAGGGACAGACTTTATTTAGTGTATAAGGAGCAGACTTTATTTAGTGTATAAGGAGCAGACTTTATTTAGTGTATAAGAGACAGACTTTATTTAGTGTATAAGGGACAGACTTTATTTAGTGTATAAGGGACAGACTTTATTTAGTGTATAAGGGACAGACTTTATTTAGTGTATAAGGGGCAGACTTTATTTAGTGTATAAGGGGCAGACTTTATTTAGTGTATAAGGAACGGACTTTATTTAGTGTACAAGGGGCAGACTTTATTTAGTGTATAAGGGACGGCTTTATTTAGTGTATAAGGGACGGACTTTATTTAGTGTATAAGGGACAGACTTTATTTCGTGTATAAGGAACAGACTTTATTTAGTGTATAAGGGACAGACTTTATTTAGTGTATAAGGGACGGACTTTATTTAGTGTACAAGGGGCAGACTTTATTTAGTGTATAAGGGACGGACTTTATTTAGTGTATAAGGGACGGACTTTATTTAGTGTATAAGGGACAGACTTTATTTTGTGTATAAGGGACAGACTTTATTTAGTGTATAAGGGACAGACTTTATTTAGTGTATAAGGAGCAGATTTTATTGAGTGTATAAGGAGCAGACTTTATTTAGTGTATAAGGGACAGACTTTATTTAGTGTATAAGGAGCAGACTTTATTTAGTGTATAAGGGACAGACTTTATTTAGTGTACAAGGAGCAGACTTTATTTAGTGTATAAGGGACAGACTTTATTTAGTGTATAAGGGACAGACTTTATTGAGTGTATAAGGAGCAGACTTTATTTAGTGTATAAGGAGCAGACTTTATTTAGTGTATAAGGGACAGACTTTATTTAGTGTATAAGGGACAGACTTTATTTAGTGTATAAGGGACAGACTTTATTGAGTGTATAAGGAGCAGACTTTATTTAGTGTATAAAGGACAGACTTTATTTAGTGTATAAGGGACAGACTTTATTTAGTGTATAAGGGCAGACTTTATTTTGTGTATAAGGGACAGACTTTATTTAGTGTATAAGGGACAGACTTTATTTAGTGTATAAGGGACAGACTTTATTTAGTGTATAAGGGACAGACTTTATTTATTGTATAAGGGACAGACTTTATTTAGTGTATAAGGAGCAGACTTTATTTCGTGTACAAGGGACAGACTTTATTTAGTGTATAAGGGACAGACTTTATTTAGTGTATAAGGGACAGACTTTATTTAGTGTATAAGGGACAGACTTTATTTAGTGTATAAGGGACAGACTTTTATTTAGTGTATAAGGGACAGACTTTATTTAGTGTATAAGGGACAGACTTTATTTAGTGTATAAGGGACAGACTTTATTTAGTGTATAAGGAGCAGACTTTATTTAGTGTACAAAGGACAGACTTTATTTAGTGTATAAGGGACAGACTTTATTTAGTGTATAAGGGACAGACTTTATTTAGTGTATAAGGGACAGACTTTATTTAGTGTATAAGGGACAGACTTTATTTAGTGTATAAGGGACAGACTTTATTTAGTGTATAAGGAGCAGACTTTATTTAGTGTATAAGGGGCAGACTTTATTTAGTGTATAAGGGACAGACTTTATTTAGTGTATCAGGAGCAGACTTTATTTAGTGTATAAGGGACAGACTTTAGTGTATAAGGGACAGACTTTATTTCGTGTATAAGGGACAGACTTTATTTCGTGTATAAGGGACAGACTTTATTTAGTGTATAAGGGACAGACTTTATTTAGTGTATAAGGGACAGACTTTATTTAGTGTATAAGGGACAGACTTTATTTAGTGTATAAGGGACAGACTTTATTTAGTGTATAAGGGACAGACTTTATTCAGTGTATAAGGGACAGACTTTATTTAGTGTATAAGGGACAGACTTTATTTAGTGTATAAGGGGCAGACTTTATTTAGTGTATAAGGGACAGACTTTATTCAGTGTATAAGGGACAGACTTTATTTAGTATATAAGGGACAGACTTTATTTAGTGTATAAGGGACAGACTTTATTTAGTGTATAAGGAGCAGACTTTATTTAGTGTATCAGGAGCAGACTTTATTTAGTGGAAAAGGGACAGACTTTATTTCGTGTATAAGGAGCAGACTTTATTTAGTGTATAAGGGACAGACTTTATTTAGTGTATAAGGGACAGACTTTATTTTGTGTATAAGGGACAGACTTTATTTCGTGTATAAGGGACAGACTTTATTCAGTGTATAAGGGACAGACTTTATTTAGTGTATAAGGGACAGACTTTATTTAGTGTATAAGGGACAGACTTTATTTAGTGTATAAGGGACAGACTTTATTTAGTGTATAAGGGACAGACTTTATTTAGTGTATAAGGGACAGACTTTATTTAGTGTATCAGGAGCAGACTTTATTTAGTGTATAAGGGACAGACTTTATTTAGTGTATAAGGGACAGACTTTATTTAGTGTATAAGGGACAGACTTTATTTCGTGTATAAGGAGCAGACTTTATTTTGTGTATAAGGAGCAGACTTTATTTAGTGTATAAGGGACAGACTTTATTTAGTGTATAAGGGACAGACTTTATTTCGTGTATAAGGGACAGACTTTATTTAGTGTATAAGGAGCAGACTTTATTAGTGTGTAAGGGACAGACTTTATTTAGTGTATAAGGAGCAGACTTTATTTAGTGTATAAGGGACAGACTTTATTTAGTGTATAAGGGACAGACTTTATTTAGTGTATAAGGGACGGACTTTATTTAGTGTATCAGGAGCAGACTTTATTTAGTGTATAAGGGACAGACTTTATTTAGTGTATAAGGAGCAGACTTTATTTAGTGTATAAGGAGCAGACTTTATTTAGTGTATAAGGGACAGACTTTATTTAGTGTATAAGGGACAGACTTTATTTGGTGTATAAGGGACAGACTTTATTCAGTGTATAAGGGACGGACTTTATTTAGTGTACAAGGGGCAGACTTTATTTAGTGTATAAGGGACGGACTTTATTTAGTGTATAAGGGACGGACTTTATTTAGTGTATCAGGAGCAGACTTTATTTAGTGTATAAGGGACAGACTTTATTTCGTGTATAAGGAGCAGACTTTATTTCGTGTATAAGGAGCAGACTTTATTTAGTGTATAAGGGACAGACTTTATTTCGTGTATAAGGGACAGACTTTATTTTGTGTATAAGGGACAGACTTTATTTAGTGTACAAGGGACAGACTTTATTTAGTGTATAAGGGACAGACTTTATTTAGTGTATCAGGGACAGACTTTATTTAGTGTATAAGGGGCAGACTTTATTTAGTGTATAAGGGACAGACTTTATTCAGTGTATAAGGGACAGACTTTATTTAGTGTATAAGGGACAGACTTTATTTAGTGTATAAGGGACAGACTTTATTTAGTGTATCAGGAGCAGACTTTATTTAGTGTATCAGGAGCAGACTTTATTTAGTGTATAAGGGACAGACTTTATTTCGTGTATAAGGAGCAGACTTTATTTCGTGTATAAGGAGCAGACTTTATTTAGTGTATAAGGGACAGACTTTATTTAGTGTATAAGGGACAGACTTTATTTCGTGTATAAGGGACAGACATTATTTCGTGTATAAGGGACAGACTTTATTTAGTGTATAAGGGACAGACTTTATTTAGTGTATAAGGGACAGACTTTATTTAGTGTATAAGGGACAGACTTTATTTAGTGTATAAGGGACAGACTTTATTCAGTGTATAAGGGACAGACTTTATTTAGTCTATAAGGGACAGACTTTATTTAGTGTATAAGGGACAGACTTTATTTAGTGTATAAGGGGCAGACTTTATTTAGTGTATAAGGGACAGACTTTATTCAGTGTATAAGGGACAGACTTTATTTAGTCTATAAGGGACAGACTTTATTTAGTGTATAAGGGACAGACTTTATTTAGTGTATAAGGAGCAGACTTTATTTAGTGTATCAGGAGCAGACTTTATTTAGTGTATAAGGGACAGACTTTATTTCGTGTATAAGGAGCAGACTTTATTTCGTGTATAAGGAGCAGACTTTATTTAGTGTATAAGGGACAGACTTTATTTAGTGTATAAGGGACAGACTTTATTTAGTGTATAAGGGACAGACTTTATTTCGTGTATAAGGGACAGACTTTATTTAGTGTATAAGGGACAGACTTTATTTAGTGTATAAGGGACAGACTTTATTTAGTGTATAAGGGACAGACTTTATTTAGTGTATCAGGAGCAGACTTTATTTAGTGTATAAGGGACAGACTTTATTTAGTGTATAAGGGACAGACTTTATTTCGTGTATAAGGGACAGACTTTATTTAGTGTATAAGGAGCAGACTTTATTAGTGTATAAGGGACAGACTTTATTTAGTGTATAAGGAGCAGACTTTATTTAGTGTATAAGGAGCAGACTTTATTAGTGTATAAGGGACAGACTTTATTTAGTGTATAAGGAGCAGACTTTATTTAGTGTATAAGGGACAGACTTTATTTAGTGTATAAGGGACAGACTTTATTTAGTGTATAAGGGACAGACTTTATTTAGTGTATCAGGAGCAGACTTTATTTAGTGTATAAGGGACAGACTTTATTTAGTGTATAAGGGACAGACTTTATTTAGTGTATAAGGGACAGACTTTATTTCGTGTATAAGGAGCAGACTTTATTTAGTGTATAAGGAGCAGACTTTATTAGTGTATAAGGGACAGACTTTATTTAGTGTATCAGGAGCAGACTTTATTTAGTGTATAAGGGACAGACTTTATTTAGTGTATAAGGGACAGAGATTATTTAGTGTATAAGGGACAGACTTTATTTCGTGTATAAGGAGCAGACTTTATTTCGTGTATAAGGAGCAGACTTTATTTAGTGTATAAGGGACAGACTTTATTTCGTGTATAAGGGACAGACTTTATTTCGTGTATAAGGGACAGACTTTATTTAGTGTATAAGGGACAGACTTTATTTAGTGTCTAAGGGACAGACTTTATTTAGTGTATAAGGGACAGACTTTATTTAGTGTATCAGGGACAGACTTTATTTAGTGTATAAGGGGCAGACTTTATTTAGTGTATAAGGGGCAGACTTTATTTAGTGTATAAGGGACAGACTTTATTCAGTGTATAAGGGACAGACTTTATTTAGTCTATAAGGGACAGACTTTATTTAGTGTATAAGGGACAGACTTTATTTAGTGTATCAGGAGCAGACTTTATTTAGTGTATCAGGAGCAGACTTTATTTAGTGTATAAGGGACAGACTTTATTTCGTGTATAAGGAGCAGACTTTATTTCGTGTATAAGGAGCAGACTTTATTTAGTGTTTCAGGGACAGACTTTATTTAGTGTATAAGGGACAGACTTTATTTCGTGTATAAGGGACAGGCATTATTTCGTGTATAAGGGACAGACTTTATTTCGTGTATAAGGGACAGACTTTATTTAGTGTATAAGGGACAGACTTTATTTAGTGTATAAGGGACGGACTTTATTTAGTGTATCAGGTGCAGACTTTATTTAGTGTATAAGGGACAGACTTTATTTAGTGTATAAGGAGCAGACTTTATTTAGTGTATAAGGAGCAGACTTTATTTAGTGTATAAGGGACAGACTTTATTTAGTGTATAAGGGACAGACTTTATTTAGTGTATAAGGGACAGACTTTATTTAGTGTATAAGGGACGGACTTTATTTAGTGTACAAGGGGCAGACTTTATTTAGTGTATAAGGGACGGACTTTATTTTGTGTATAAGGGACGGACTTTATTTAGTGTATAAGGAGCAGACTTTATTTAGTGTATCAGGAGCAGACTTTATTTAGTGTATAAGGGACAGACTTTATTTCGTGTATAAGGAGCAGACTTTATTTCGTGTATAAGGAGCAGACTTTATTTAGTGTATAAGGGACAGTCTTTATTTCGTGTATAAGGGACAGACTTTATTTCGTGTATAAGGGACAGACTTTATTTAGTGTATAAGGGACAGACTTTATTTAGTGTATAAGGGACAGACTTTATTTAGTGTATAAGGGACAGACTTTATTTAGTGTATCAGGGACAGACTTTATTTAGTGTATAAGGGGCAGACTTTATTTAGTGTATAAGGGGCAGACTTTATTTAGTGTATAAGGGACAGACTTTATTCAGTGTATAAGGGACAGACTTTATTTAGTCTATAAGGGACAGACTTTATTTAGTGTATAAGGGACAGACTTTATTTAGTGTATAAGGGACAGACTTTATTTAGTGTATCAGGAGCAGACTTTATTTAGTGTATCAGGAGCAGACTTTATTTAGTGTATAAGGGACAGACTTTATTTCGTGTATAAGGAGCAGACTTTATTTCGTGTATAAGGAGCAGACTTTATTTAGTGTATAAGGGACAGACTTTATTTAGTGTATAAGGGACAGACTTTATTTCGTGTATAAGGGACAGACATTATTTCGTGTATAAGGGACAGACTTTATTTAGTGCATAAGGGACAGACTTTATTTAGTGTAAAAGGGACAGACTTTATTTCGTGTATAAGGGACAGACTTTATTTCGTGTATAAGGGACAGACTTTATTCAGTGTATAAGGGACAGACTTTATTTAGTCTATAAGGGACAGACTTTATTTAGTGTATAAGGGACAGACTTTATTGAGTGTATAAGGGGCAGACTTTATTTAGTGTATAAGGGACAGACTTTATTCAGTGTATAAGGGACAGACTTTATTTAGTCTATAAGGGACAGACTTTATTTAGTGTATAAGGGACAGACTTTATTGAGTGTATAAGGAGCAGACTTTATTTAGTGTATCAGGAGCAGGCTTTATTTAGTGTATAAGGGACAGACTTTATTTCGTGTATAAAGAGCAGACTTTATTTCGTGTATAAGGAGCAGACTTTATTTAGTGTATAAGGGACAGACTTTATTTAGTGTATAAGGGACAGACTTTATTTCGTGTATAAGGGACAGACTTTATTTCGTGTATAAGGGACAGACTTTATTTAGTGTATAAGGGACAGACTTTATTTAGTGTATAAGGGACAGACTTTATTTAGTGTATAAGGGACAGACTTTATTTAGTGTATAAGGGACAGACTTTATTTAGTGTATCAGGAGCAGACTTTATTTAGTGTATAAGGGACAGACTTTATTTAGTTTATAAGGGACAGACTTTATTTAGTGTATAAGGGACAGACTTTATTTAGTGTATAAGGAGCAGACTTTATTTAGTGTATAAGGGACAGACTTTATTTAGTGTATAAGGGACAGACTTTATTTAGTGTATAAGGGACAGACTTTATTTAGTGTATAAGGAGCAGACTTTATTTAGTGTATAAGGAGCAGACTTTATTTAGTGTATAAGGGACAGACTTTATTTAGTGTATAAGGAGCAGACTTTATTTAGTGTATAAGGAGCAGACTTTATTGAGTGTATAAGGGACAGACTTTATTTAGTGTATAAGGGACAGACTTTATTTAGTGTATAAGGAGCAGACTTTATTTAGTGTATAAGGAGCAGATTTTATTTAGTGTATAAGGAGCAGACTTTATTTAGTGTATAAGGGACAGACTTTATTCAGTGTATAAGGAGCAGACTTTATTTAGTGTATAAGGGGCAGACTTTATTTAGTGTAAAAGGAGCAGACTTTATTTAGTGTATAAGGAGCAGACTTTATTTAGTGTATAAGGGACAGACTTTATTTAGTGTATAAGGGACAGACTTTATTTAGTGTATAAGGGACGGACTTTATTTGATGTATAAGGGACGGACTTTATTTAGTGTATAAGGGACGGACTTTATTTAGTGTATAAGGGACAGACTTTATTTAGTGTATAAGGGGCAGACTTTATTTAGTGTATACGGGGCAGACTTTATTTAGTGTATAAGGGACAGACTTTATTTAGTGTATAAGGGGCAGACTTTATTTAGTGTATAAGGGACAGACTTTATTTAGTGTATAAGGGACAGACTTTATTTCGTGTATAAGGGACAGACTTTATTTCGTGTATAAGGGACAGACTTTATTTAGTGTATAAGGGACAGACTTTATTTAGTGTATAAGGGACAGACTTTATTTAGTGTATAAGGGACAGACTTTATTTAGTGTATAAGGGACAGACTTTATTTAGTGTATCAGGAGCAGACTTTATTTAGTGTATAAGGGACAGACTTTATTTAGTTTATAAGGGACAGACTTTATTTAGTGTATAAGGGACAGACTTTATTTAGTGTATAAGGAGCAGACTTTATTTAGTGTATAAGGGACAGACTTTATTTAGTGTATAAGGGACAGACTTTATTTAGTGTATAAGGGACAGACTTTATTTAGTGTATAAGGAGCAGACTTTATTTAGTGTATAAGGAGCAGACTTTATTTAGTGTATAAGGGACAGACTTTATTTAGTGTATAAGGAGCAGACTTTATTTAGTGTATAAGGAGCAGACTTTATTGAGTGTATAAGGGACAGACTTTATTTAGTGTATAAGGGACAGACTTTATTTAGTGTATAAGGAGCAGACTTTATTTAGTGTATAAGGAGCAGATTTTATTTAGTGTATAAGGAGCAGACTTTATTTAGTGTATAAGGGACAGACTTTATTTAGTGTATAAGGGACGGACTTTATTTAGTGTATAAGGGACAGACTTTATTTTGTGTATAAGGGACAGACTTTATTTAGTGTATAAGGGACAGACTTTATTTAGTGTATAAGGAGCAGTTTTTATTGAGTGTATAAGGAGCAGACTTTATTTAGTGTATAAGGGACAGACTTTATTTAGTGTATAAGGAGCAGACTTTATTTAGTGTATAAGGGACAGACTTTATTTAGTGTACAAGGAGCAGACTTTATTTAGTGTATAAGGGACAGACTTTATTTAGTGTATAAGGGACAGACTTTATTTAGTGTATAAGGGGCAGACTTTATTTAGTGTATACGGGGCAGACTTTATTTAGTGTATAAGGGACAGACTTTATTTAGTGTATAAGGGGCAGACTTTATTTAGTGTATAAGGGACAGACTTTATTTAGTGTATAAGGAGCAGACTTTATTTAGTGTATAAGGGGCAGACTTTATTTAGTGTATAAGGGACAGACTTTATTTAGTGTATAAGGGACAGACTTTATTTCGTGTATAAGGGACAGACTTTATTTCGTGTATAAGGGACAGACTTTATTTGGTGTATAAGGGACAGAATTTATTTAGTGTATAAGGGACAGACTTTATTTAGTGTATAAGGGACAGACTTTATTTAGTGTATAAGGGACAGACTTTATTTAGTGTATCAGGGACAGACTTTATTGAGTGTATAAGGAGCAGACTTTATTTAGTGTATAAGGGGCAGACTTTATTTAGTGTATAAGGGACAGACTTTATTTAGTGTATAAGGGGCAGACTTTATTTTGTGTATAAGGAGCAGACTTTATTTAGTGTATAAGGGACAGACTTTATTTAGTGTATAAGGGACAGACTTTATTTCGTGTATAAGGGACAGACTTTATTTAGTGTATAAGGAGCAGACTTTATTAGTGTATAAGGGACAGACTTTATTTAGTGTATAAGGAGCAGACTTTATTTAGTGTATAAGGGACAGACTTTATTTAGTGTATAAGGGACAGACTTTATTTAGTGTATAAGGGACAGACTTTATTTAGTGTATCAGGAGCAGACTTTATTAGTGTATAAGGAGCAGACTTTATTTAGTGTATAAGGGGCAGACTTTATTTAGTGTATAAGGGACAGACTTTATTTAGTGTATAAGGGACAGACTTTATTTAGTGTATAAGGGACAGACTTTATTTAGTGTATCAGGAGCAGACTTTATTTAGTGTATAAGGGACAGACTTTATTTAGTGTATAAGGAGCAGACTTTATTTAGTGTATAAGGAGCAGACTTTATTTAGTGTATAAGAGACAGACTTTATTTAGTGTATAAGGGACAGACTTTATTTAGTGTATAAGGGACAGACTTTATTTAGTGTATAAGGGACAGACTTTATTTAGTGTATAAGGGGCAGACTTTATTTAGTGTATAAGGGGCAGACTTTATTTAGTGTATAAGGAACGGACTTTATTTAGTGTACAAGGGGCAGACTTTATTTAGTGTATAAGGGACGGCTTTATTTAGTGTATAAGGGACGGACTTTATTTAGTGTATAAGGGACAGACTTTATTTCGTGTATAAGGAACAGACTTTATTTAGTGTATAAGGGACAGACTTTATTTAGTGTATAAGGGACGGACTTTATTTAGTGTACAAGGGGCAGACTTTATTTAGTGTATAAGGGACGGACTTTATTTAGTGTATAAGGGACGGACTTTATTTAGTGTATAAGGGACAGACTTTATTTTGTGTATAAGGGACAGACTTTATTTAGTGTATAAGGGACAGACTTTATTTAGTGTATAAGGAGCAGTTTTTATTGAGTGTATAAGGAGCAGACTTTATTTAGTGTATAAGGGACAGACTTTATTTAGTGTATAAGGAGCAGACTTTATTTAGTGTATAAGGGACAGACTTTATTTAGTGTACAAGGAGCAGACTTTATTTAGTGTATAAGGGACAGACTTTATTTAGTGTATAAGGGACAGACTTTATTGAGTGTATAAGGAGCAGACTTTATTTAGTGTATAAGGAGCAGACTTTATTTAGTGTATAAGGGACAGACTTTATTTAGTGTATAAGGGACAGACTTTATTTAGTGTATAAGGGACAGACTTTATTGAGTGTATAAGGAGCAGACTTTATTTAGTGTATAAAGGACAGACTTTATTTAGTGTATAAGGGACAGACTTTATTTAGTGTATAAGGGCAGACTTTATTTTGTGTATAAGGGACAGACTTTATTTAGTGTATAAGGGACAGACTTTATTTAGTGTATAAGGGACAGACTTTATTTAGTGTATAAGGGACAGACTTTATTTATTGTATAAGGGACAGACTTTATTTAGTGTATAAGGAGCAGACTTTATTTCGTGTACAAGGGACAGACTTTATTTAGTGTATAAGGGACAGACTTTATTTAGTGTATAAGGGACAGACTTTATTTAGTGTATAAGGGACAGACTTTATTTAGTGTATAAGGGACAGACTTTTATTTAGTGTATAAGGGACAGACTTTATTTAGTGTATAAGGGACAGACTTTATTTAGTGTATAAGGGACAGACTTTATTTAGTGTATAAGGAGCAGACTTTATTTAGTGTACAAAGGACAGACTTTATTTAGTGTATAAGGGACAGACTTTATTTAGTGTATAAGGGACAGACTTTATTTAGTGTATAAGGGACAGACTTTATTTAGTGTATAAGGGACAGACTTTATTTAGTGTATAAGGGACAGACTTTATTTAGTGTATAAGGAGCAGACTTTATTTAGTGTATAAGGGGCAGACTTTATTTAGTGTATAAGGGACAGACTTTATTTAGTGTATCAGGAGCAGACTTTATTTAGTGTATAAGGGACAGACTTTAGTGTATAAGGGACAGACTTTATTTCGTGTATAAGGGACAGACTTTATTTCGTGTATAAGGGACAGACTTTATTTAGTGTATAAGGGACAGACTTTATTTAGTGTATAAGGGACAGACTTTATTTAGTGTATAAGGGACAGACTTTATTTAGTGTATAAGGGACAGACTTTATTTAGTGTATAAGGGACAGACTTTATTCAGTGTATAAGGGACAGACTTTATTTAGTGTATAAGGGACAGACTTTATTTAGTGTATAAGGGGCAGACTTTATTTAGTGTATAAGGGACAGACTTTATTCAGTGTATAAGGGACAGACTTTATTTAGTATATAAGGGACAGACTTTATTTAGTGTATAAGGGACAGACTTTATTTAGTGTATAAGGAGCAGACTTTATTTAGTGTATCAGGAGCAGACTTTATTTAGTGGAAAAGGGACAGACTTTATTTCGTGTATAAGGAGCAGACTTTATTTAGTGTATAAGGGACAGACTTTATTTAGTGTATAAGGGACAGACTTTATTTTGTGTATAAGGGACAGACTTTATTTCGTGTATAAGGGACAGACTTTATTCAGTGTATAAGGGACAGACTTTATTTAGTGTATAAGGGACAGACTTTATTTAGTGTATAAGGGACAGACTTTATTTAGTGTATAAGGGACAGACTTTATTTAGTGTATAAGGGACAGACTTTATTTAGTGTATCAGGAGCAGACTTTATTTAGTGTATAAGGGACAGACTTTATTTAGTGTATAAGGGACAGACTTTATTTAGTGTATAAGGGACAGACTTTATTTCGTGTATAAGGAGCAGACTTTATTTTGTGTATAAGGAGCAGACTTTATTTAGTGTATAAGGGACAGACTTTATTTAGTGTATAAGGGACAGACTTTATTTCGTGTATAAGGGACAGACTTTATTTAGTGTATAAGGAGCAGACTTTATTAGTGTGTAAGGGACAGACTTTATTTAGTGTATAAGGAGCAGACTTTATTTAGTGTATAAGGGACAGACTTTATTTAGTGTATAAGGGACAGACTTTATTTAGTGTATAAGGGACGGACTTTATTTAGTGTATCAGGAGCAGACTTTATTTAGTGTATAAGGGACAGACTTTATTTAGTGTATAAGGAGCAGACTTTATTTAGTGTATAAGGAGCAGACTTTATTTAGTGTATAAGGGACAGACTTTATTTAGTGTATAAGGGACAGACTTTATTTGGTGTATAAGGGACAGACTTTATTCAGTGTATAAGGGACGGACTTTATTTAGTGTACAAGGGGCAGACTTTATTTAGTGTATAAGGGACGGACTTTATTTAGTGTATAAGGGACGGACTTTATTTAGTGTATCAGGAGCAGACTTTATTTAGTGTATAAGGGACAGACTTTATTTCGTGTATAAGGAGCAGACTTTATTTCGTATATAAGGAGCAGACTTAATTTAGTGTATAAGGGACAGACTTTATTTCGTGTATAAGGGACAGACTTTATTTTGTGTATAAGGGACAGACTTTATTTAGTGTACAAGGGACAGACTTTATTTAGTGTATAAGGGACAGACTTTATTTAGTGTATCAGGGACAGACTTTATTTAGTGTATAAGGGGCAGACTTTATTTAGTGTATAAGGGACAGACTTTATTCAGTGTATAAGGGACAGACTTTATTTAGTGTATAAGGGACAGACTTTATTTAGTGTATAAGGGACAGACTTTATTTAGTGTATCAGGAGCAGACTTTATTTAGTCTATCAGGAGCAGACTTTATTTAGTGTATAAGGGACAGACTTTATTTCGTGTATAAGGAGCAGACTTTATTTCGTGTATAAGGAGCAGACTTTATTTAGTGTATAAGGGACAGACTTTATTTAGTGTATCAGGGACAGACTTTATTTCGTGTATAAGGGACAGACATTATTTCGTGTATAAGGGACAGACTTTATTTAGTGTATAAGGGACAGACTTTATTTAGTGTATAAGGGACAGACTTTATTTAGTGTATAAGGGACAGACTTTATTTAGTGTATAAGGGACAGACTTTATTCAGTGTATAAGGGACAGACTTTATTTAGTCTATAAGGGACAGACTTTATTTAGTGTATAAGGGACAGACTTTATTTAGTGTATAAGGGGCAGACTTTATTTAGTGTATAAGGGACAGACTTTATTCAGTGTATAAGGGACAGACTTTATTTAGTCTATAAGGGACAGACTTTATTTAGTGTATAAGGGACAGACTTTATTTAGTGTATAAGGAGCAGACTTTATTTAGTGTATCAGGAGCAGACTTTATTTAGTGTATAAGGGACAGACTTTATTTCGTGTATAAGGAGCAGACTTTATTTTGTGTATAAGGAGCAGACTTTATTTAGTGTATAAGGGACAGACTTTATTTAGTGTATAAGGGACAGACTTTATTTAGTGTATAAGGGACAGACTTTATTTCGTGTATAAGGGACAGACTTTATTTAGTGTATAAGGGACAGACTTTATTTAGTGTATAAGGGACAGACTTTATTTAGTGTATAAGGGACAGACTTTATTTAGTGTATCAGGAGCAGACTTTATTTAGTGTATAAGGGACAGACTTTATTTAGTGTATAAGGGACAGACTTTATTTCGTGTATAAGGGACAGACTTTATTTAGTGTATAAGGAGCAGACTTTATTAGTGTATAAGGGACAGACTTTATTTAGTGTATAAGGAGCAGACTTTATTTAGTGTATAAGGAGCAGACTTTATTAGTGTATAAGGGACAGACTTTATTTAGTGTATAAGGAGCAGACTTTATTTAGTGTATAAGGGACAGACTTTATTTAGTGTATAAGGGACAGACTTTATTTAGTGTATAAGGGACAGACTTTATTTAGTGTATCAGGAGCAGACTTTATTTAGTGTATAAGGGACAGACTTTATTTAGTGTATAAGGGACAGACTTTATTTAGTGTATAAGGGACAGACTTTATTTCGTGTATAAGGAGCAGACTTTATTTAGTGTATAAGGAGCAGACTTTATTAGTGTATAAGGGACAGACTTTATTTAGTGTATCAGGAGCAGACTTTATTTAGTGTATAAGGGACAGACTTTATTTAGTGTATAAGGGACAGAGTTTATTTAGTGTATAAGGGACAGACTTTATTTCGTGTATAAGGAGCAGACTTTATTTCGTGTATAAGGAGCAGACTTTATTTAGTGTATAAGGGACAGACTTTATTTCGTGTATAAGGGACAGACTTTATTTCGTGTATAAGGGACAGACTTTATTTAGTGTATAAGGGACAGACTTTATTTAGTGTCTAAGGGACAGACTTTATTTAGTGTATAAGGGACAGACTTTATTTAGTGTATCAGGGACAGACTTTATTTAGTGTATAAGGGGCAGACTTTATTTAGTGTATAAGGGGCAGACTTTATTTAGTGTATAAGGGACAGACTTTATTCAGTGTATAAGGGACAGACTTTATTTAGTCTATAAGGGACAGACTTTATTTAGTGTATAAGGGACAGACTTTATTTAGTGTATAAGGGACAGACTTTATTTAGTGTATCAGGAGCAGACTTTATTTAGTGTATAAGGGACAGACTTTATTTCGTGTATAAGGAGCAGACTTTATTTCGTGTATAAGGAGCAGACTTTATTTAGTGTTTCAGGGACAGACTTTATTTAGTGTATAAGGGACAGACTTTATTTCGTGTATAAGGGACAGGCATTATTTCGTGTATAAGGGACAGACTTTATTTCGTGTATAAGGGACAGACTTTATTTAGTGTATAAGGGACAGACTTTATTTAGTGTATAAGGGACGGACTTTATTTAGTGTATCAGGTGCAGACTTTATTTAGTGTATAAGGGACAGACTTTATTTAGTGTATAAGGAGCAGACTTTATTTAGTGTATAAGGAGCAGACTTTATTTAGTGTATAAGGGACAGACTTTATTTAGTGTATAAGGGACAGACTTTATTTAGTGTATAAGGGACAGAATTTATTTAGTGTATAAGGGACGGACTTTATTTAGTGTACAAGGGGCAGACTTTATTTAGTGTATAAGGGACGGACTTTATTTTGTGTATAAGGGACGGACTTTATTTAGTGTATAAGGAGCAGACTTTATTTAGTGTATCAGGAGCAGACTTTATTTAGTGTATAAGGGACAGACTTTATTTCGTGTATAAGGAGCAGACTTTATTTCGTGTATAAGGAGCAGACTTTATTTAGTGTATAAGGGGCAGACTTTATTTCGTGTATAAGGGACAGACTTTATTTCGTGTATAAGGGACAGACTTTATTTAGTGTATAAGGGACAGACTTTATTTAGTGTATAAGGGACAGACTTTATTTAGTGTATAAGGGACAGACTTTATTTAGTGTATCAGGGACAGACTTTATTTAGTGTATAAGGGGCAGACTTTATTTAGTGTATAAGGGGCAGACTTTATTTAGTGTATAAGGGACAGACTTTATTCAGTGTATAAGGGACAGACTTTATTTAGTCTATAAGGGACAGACTTTATTTAGTGTATAAGGGACAGACTTTATTTAGTGTATAAGGGACAGACTTTATTTAGTGTATCAGGAGCAGACTTTATTTAGTGTATCAGGAGCAGACTTTATTTAGTGTATAAGGGACAGACTTTATTTCGTGTATAAGGAGCAGACTTTATTTCGTGTATAAGGAGCAGACTTTATTTAGTGTATAAGGGACAGACTTTATTTAGTGTATAAGGGACAGACTTTATTTCGTGTATAAGGGACAGACATTATTTCGTGTATAAGGGACAGACTTTATTTAGTGTATAAGGGACAGACTTTATTTAGTGTAAAAGGGACAGACTTTATTTCGTGTATAAGGGACAGACTTTATTTCGTGTATAAGGGACAGACTTTATTCAGTGTATAAGGGACAGACTTTATTTAGTCTATAAGGGACAGACTTTATTTAGTGTATAAGGGACAGACTTTATTGAGTGTATAAGGGGCAGACTTTATTTAGTGTATAAGGGACAGACTTTATTCAGTGTATAAGGGACAGACTTTATTTAGTCTATAAGGGACAGACTTTATTTAGTGTATAAGGGACAGACTTTATTGAGTGTATAAGGAGCAGACTTTATTTAGTGTATCAGGAGCAGGCTTTATTTAGTGTATAAGGGACAGACTTTATTTCGTGTATAAGGAGCAGACTTTATTTCGTGTATAAGGAGCAGACTTTATTTAGTGTATAAGGGACAGACTTTATTTAGTGTATAAGGGACAGACTTTATTTCGTGTATAAGGGACAGACTTTATTTCGTGTATAAGGGACAGACTTTATTTAGTGTATAAGGGACAGACTTTATTTAGTGTATAAGGGACAGACTTTATTTAGTGTATAAGGGACAGACTTTATTTAGTGTATAAGGGACAGACTTTATTTAGTGTATCAGGAGCAGACTTTATTTAGTGTATAAGGGACAGACTTTATTTAGTTTATAAGGGACAGACTTTATTTAGTGTATAAGGGACAGACTTTATTTAGTGTATAAGGAGCAGACTTTATTTTGTGTATAAGGAGCAGACTTTATTTAGTGTATAAGGGACAGACTTTATTTAGTGTATAAGGGACAGACTTTATTTCGTGTATAAGGGACAGACTTTATTTAGTGAATAAGGAGCAGACTTTATTTAGTGTATAAGGGACAGACTTTATTTAGTGTATAAGGGACAGACTTTATTTAGTGTATAAGGGACAGACTTTATTTAGTGTATCAGGAGCAGACTTTATTTAGTGTATAAGGGACAGACTTTATTTAGTGTATAAGGAGCAGACTTTATTTAGTGTATAAGGAGCAGACTTTATTTAGTGTATAAGGGACAGACTTTATTTAGTGGATAAGGGACAGACTTTATTTAGTGTATAAGGGACAGACTTTATTTAGTGTATAAGGGACAGACTTTATTTAGTGTATAAGGGGCAGACTTTATTTAGTGTATAAGGAACGGACTTTATTTAGTGTACAAGGGGCAGACTTTATTTAGTGTATAAGGGACGGCTTTATTTAGTGTATAAGGGACGGACTTTATTTAGTGTATAAGGAGCAGACTTTATTTCGTGTATAAGGAACAGACTTTATTTAGTGTATAAGGGACAGACTTTATTTAGTGTATAAGGGACGGACTTTATTTAGTGTATAAGGGACGGACTTTATTTAGTGTATAAGGGACAGACTTTATTTTGTGTATAAGGGACAGACTTTATTTAGTGTATAAGGGACAGACTTTGTTTAGTGTATAAGGAGCAGACTTTATTGAGTGTATAAGGAGCAGACTTTATTTAGTGTATAAGGGACAGACTTTATTTAGTGTATAAGGAGCAGACTTTATTTAGTGTATAAGGGACAGACTTTATTTAGTGTACAAGGAGCAGACTTTATTTAGTGTATAAGGGACAGACTTTATTTAGTGTATAAGGGACAGACTTTATTGAGTGTATAAGGAGCAGACTTTATTTAGTGTATAAGGAGCAGACTTTATTTAGTGTATAAGGGACAGACTTTATTTAGTGTATAAGGGACAGACTTTATTGAGTGTATAAGGAGCAGACTTTATTTAGTGTATAAAGGACAGACTTTATTTAGTGTATAAGGGACAGACTTTATTTAGTGTATAAGGGACAGACTTTATTTAGTGTATAAGGGACAGACTTTATTTAGTGTATAAGGGACAGACTTTATTTAGTGTATAAGGGACAGACTTTATTTATTGTATAAGGGACAGACTTTATTTAGTGTATAAGGAGCAGACTTTATTTAGTGTACAAGGGACAGACTTTATTTAGTGTATAAGGGACAGACTTTATTTAGTGTATAAGGGACAGACTTTATTTAGTGTATAAGGGACAGACTTTATTTAGTGTATAAGGGACAGCCTTTATTTAGTGTATAAGGGACAGACTTTATTTAGTGTATAAGGAGCAGACTTTATTTAGTGTACAAAGGACAGACTTTATTTAGTGTATAAGGGACAGACTTTATTTAGTGTATAAGGGACAGACTTTATTTAGTGTATAAGGGACAGGCTTTATTTAGTGTATAAGGGACAGACTTTATTTAGTGTATAAGGAGCAGACTTTATTTAGTGTATAAGGAGCAGACTTTATTTAGTGTATAAGGGACAGACTTTATTTAGTGTATAAGGAGCAGACTTTATTTAGTGTATAAGGGACAGACTTTATTTAGTGTATGAGAGACAGACTTTATTGAGTGTATAAGGAGCAGACTTTATTTAGTGTATAAGGGGCAGACTTTATTTTGTGTATCAGGGACAGACTTTATTTAGTGTATAAGGGACAGACTTTATTTAGTGTATAAGGGACAGACTTTATTTTAAGGGACATACTTTATTTAGTGTATAAGGGACAGACTTTATTTAGTGTAAAAGCAGCAGACTTTATTTAGTGTATAAGGGACAGACTTTATTTAGTGTATAAGGAGCAGACTTTATTTAGTGTCAAAGGGGCAGACTTTATTTTAAGGGACATACTTTATTTAGTGTATAAGGGACAGACTTTATTTAGTGTATAAGGGACAGACTTTATTTAGTGTATAAGGAGCAGACTTTATTTAGTGTCAAAGGGACAGACTTTATTTTAAGGGACATACTTTATTTAGTGTATAAGGGACAGACTTTATTTAGTGTATAAGCAGCAGACTTTATTTAGTGTATAAGGGACAGACTTTATTTAGTGTATAAGGGACAGACTTTATTTAGTGTATAAGCAGCAGACTTTATTTAGTGTATAAGGGACAGACTTTATTTAGTGTATAAGGAGCAGACTTTATTTAGTGTCAAAGGAGCAGACTTTATTTAGTGTATAAGGGACAGACTTTATTTAGTGTATTGGACAGACTTTATTTCGTGTATAAGGGACAGACTTTATTTAGTGTATAAGGGACAGACTTTATTTAGTGTATAAGGGACAGACTTTATTTAGTGTATAAGGGACAGACTTTATTTAGTGTATAAGGAGAAGACTTTATTTAGTGTATAAGGGACAGACTTTATTTAGTGTATAAGGGACAGACTTTATTTAGTGTCTAAGGGACAGACTTTATTTAGTGTATAAGGGACAGACTTTATTTAGTGTATAAGGGACAGACTTTATTTTGTGTATAAGGGACAGACTTTATTTAGTGTATAAGGGACAGACTTTATTTAGTATATAAGGGACAGACTTTATTTAGTGTATAAGGGACAGACTTTATTTAGTGTATAAGGGGCAGACTTTATTTAGTGTATAAGGGACAGACTTTATTTAGTGTATAAGGGACATACTTTATTTAGTGTATAAGGGGCAGACTTTATTTAGTGTATTAGGGACAGACTTTATTCAGTGTATAAGGGACAGACTTTATTTAGTGTGTAAGGGACAGACTTTATTTCGTGTATAAGGGACAGACTTTATTTCGTGTATAAGGAGCAGACTTTATTTAGTGTATAAGGGGCAGACTTTATTTAGTGTATAAGGGACATACTTTATTTAGTGTATAAGGGGCAGACTTTATTTAGTGTATAAGGGACAGACTTTATTTTGTGTATAAGGGACAGACTTTATTTAGTGTATAAGGGACAGACTTTATTTAGTGTACAAGGAGCAGACTTTATTTAGTGTATCAGGAGCAGACTTTATTTAGTGTAAAAGGGACAGACTTTATTTAGTGTATAAGGAGCAGACTTTATTTAGTGTATCAGGAGCAGACTTTATTTAGTGTATAAGGGACAGACTTTATTTCGTGTATAAGGGACAGACTTTATTTAGTGTATCAGGAGCAGAATTTAGTGTATAAGGGAGAGACTTTATTTAATGTATCAGGAGCAGACTTTATTTAGTGTATAAGGGACAGACTTTATTTCGTGTATAAGGGACAGACTTTATTTAGTGTATAAGGGACAGACTTTATTTAGTGTATAAGGGACAAACTTTATTTAGTGTATAAGGAGCAGACTTTATTTAGTGTATAAGGAGCAGACTTTATTTAGTGTATAAGGAGCAGACTTTATTTAGTGTATAAGGGACAGACTTTATTTACTGTATAAGGAGCAGACTTTATTTAGTGTATAAGGAGCAGACTTTATTTAGTGTATAAGGAGCAGACTTTATTTAGTGTATAAGGAGCAGACTTTATTTAGTGTATAAGGAGCAGACTTTATTTAGTGTATAAGGGACAGACTTTATTTAGTGTATGAGGAGCAGACTTTATTTAGTGTATAAGGAGCAGACTTTATTTAGTGTATAAGGGACAGACTTTATTTAGTGTATAAGGGACAGACTTTATTTAGTGTATAAGGAGCAGACTTTATTTAGTGTATAAGGGACAGACTTTATTTAGTGTATAAGGGACAGACTTTATTTAGTGTATAAGGGACAGACTTTATTTAGTGTACAAGGCGCAGACTTTATTTAGTGTATAAGGGACAGACTTTATTTAGTGTATAAGGGACAGACTTTATTTAGTGTATAAGGGACAGACTTTATTTAGTGTATAAGGGACAGACTTTATTTAGTGCAAAAGGAGCAGACTTTATTTAGTGTATAAGGGACAGACTTTATTTAGTGTATAAGGAGCAGACTTTATTTAGTGTATGAGTGACAGACTTTATTTAGTGTATATGGGGCAGACTTTATTTAGTGTATAAGGAGCAGACTTTATTTAGTGTATAAGGAGCAGACTTTATTTAGTGTATCAGGAGCAGACTTTATTTAGTGTTTCAGGAGCAGACTTTATTTAGTGTATAAGGGACAGACTTTATTTAGTGTATAAGGGACAGACTTTATTTCGTGTATAAGAAGCAGACTTTATTTAGTGTACAAGGATCAGACTTTATTTAGTGTATAAGGAGCAGACTTTATTTAGTGTATAAGGGATAGACTTTATTTGGTGTATAAGGGATAGACTTTATTTAGTGTATAAGGCACAGACTTTATTTGGTGTATAAGGGACAGACTTTATTTAGTGTATAAGGAGCAGACTTTATTTAGTGTATAAGGGACAGACTTTATTTAGTGTATAAGGAGCAGACTTTATTTAGTGTATGAGGAGCAGACTTTATTTAGTGTATAAGGGACAGACTTTATTTAGTGTATAAGGAGCAGAATTTATTTAGTGTATAAGGGACAGACTTTATTTAGTGTATAAGGAGCAGACTTTATTTAGTGTATAAGGAGCAGACTTTATTTAGTGTATAAGGAGCAGACTTTATTTAGTGTATAAGGAGCAGACTTTATTTAGTGTATAAGGAGCAGACTTTATTTAGTGTATAAGGGACAGACTTTATTTAGTGTATAAGGGACAGACTTTATTTAGTGGAAAGGAGCAGACTTTATTTAGTGTATAAGGGACAGATTTTATTTAGTGTATAAGGAGCAGACTTTATTTAGTGTATAAGGAGCAGACTTTATTTAGTGTATAAGGGACAGACTTTATTTAGTGTATAAGGAGCAGACTTTATTTAGTGTATAAGGAGCAGACTTTATTTAGTGTATAAGGAGCAGACTTTATTTAGTGTATAAGGAGCAGACTTTATTTAGTGTATAAGGGGCAGACTTTATTTAGTGTATAAGGAGCAGACTTTATTTAGTGTATAAGGGACAGACTTTATTTAGTGTATAAGGAGCAGACTTTATTTAGTGTATAAGGGACAGACTTTATTTAGTGTATAAGGGGCAGACTTTATTTAGTGTATAAGGGACAGACTTTATTTAGTGTATAAGGAGCAGACTTTATTTAGTGTATAAGGGACAGACTTTATTTAGTGTATAAAGAGCAGACTTTATTTAGTGTATAAGGGACAGACTTTATTTAGTGTATAAGGAGCAGACTTTATTTAGTGTATAAGGGACAGACTTTATTTAGTGTATAAGGAGCAGACTTTATTTAGTGTATAAGGGACAGACTTTATTTAGTGTATAAGGAGCAGACTTTATTTAGTGTATGAGGAGCAGACTTTATTTAGTGTATAAGGAGCAGACTTTATTTAGTGTATCAGGAGCAGACTTTATTTAGTGTATAAGGGACAGACTTTATTTCGTGTATAAGGGACAGACTTTATTTAGTGTATCAGGAGCAGAATTTAGTGTATAAGGGAGAGACTTTATTTAATGTATCAGGAGCAGACTTTATTTAGTGTATAAGGGACAGACTTTATTTCGTGTATAAGGGACAGACTTTATTTAGTGTATAAGGGACAGACTTTATATAGTGTATAAGGGACAAACTTTATTTAGTGTATAAGGAGCAGACTTTATTTAGTGTATAAGGAGCAGACTTTATTTAGTGTATAAGGGACAGACTTTATTTACTGTATAAGGAGCAGACTTTATTTAGTGTATAAGGAGCAGACTTTATTTAGTGTATAAGGAGCAGACTTTATTTAGTGTATAAGGAGCAGACTTTATTTAGTGTATAAGGGACAGACTTTATTTAGTGTATAAGGAGCAGACTTTATTTAGTGTATAAGGAGCAGACTTTATTTAGTGTATAAGGGACAGACTTTATTTAGTGTATAAGGGACAGACTTTATTTAGTGTATAAGGAGCAGACTTTATTTAGTGTATAAGGGACAGACTTTATTTCGTGTATAAGGGACAGACTTTATTTAGTGTATAAGGGACAGACTTTATTTCGTGTATAAGGGACAGACTTTATTTAGTGTATAAGGGACAGACTTTATTTAGTGTATAAGGGGCAGACTTTATTTCATGTATAAGGAACAGACTTTATTTAGTGTATAAGGGACTGACTTTATTTAGTGTATAAGGAGCAGACTTTATTTAGTGTATAAGGGACAGACTTTATTTAGTGTATAAGGAGCAGACTTTATTTAGTGTATGAGGAGCAGACTTTATTTAGTGTATAAGGAGCAGACTTTATTTAGTGTATCAGGAGCAGACTTTATTTAGTGTATAAGGGACAGACTTTATTTCGTGTATAAGGGACAGACTTTATTTAGTGTATCAGGAGCAGAATTTAGTGTATAAGGGAGAGACTTTATTTAATGTATCAGGAGCAGACTTTATTTAGTGTATAAGGGACAGACTTTATTTCGTGTATAAGGGACAGACTTTATTTAGTGTATAAGGGACAGACTTTATATAGTGTATAAGGGACAAACTTTATTTAGTGTATAAGGAGCAGACTTTATTTAGTGTATAAGGAGCAGACTTTATTTAGTGTATAAGGAGCAGACTTTATTTAGTGTATAAGGGACAGACTTTATTTACTGTATAAGGAGCAGACTTTATTTAGTGTATAAGGAGCAGACTTTATTTAGTGTATAAGGAGCAGACTTTATTTAGTGTATAAGGAGCAGACTTTATTTAGTGTATAAGGGACAGACTTTATTTAGTGTATAAGGAGCAGACTTTATTTAGTGTATAAGGAGCAGACTTTATTTAGTGTATAAGGGACAGACTTTATTTAGTGTATAAGGGACAGACTTTATTTAGTGTATAAGGAGCAGACTTTATTTAGTGTATAAGGGACAGACTTTATTTCGTGTATAAGGGACAGACTTTATTTAGTGTATAAGGGACAGACTTTATTTAGTGTATAAGGGGCAGACTTTATTTCATGTATAAGGAACAGACTTTATTTAGTGTATGAGGAGCAGACTTTATTTAGTGTATAAGGGACAGACTTTATTTAGTGTATAAGGGACAGACTTTATTTAGTGTATAAGGGACAGACTTTATTTAGTGTACAAGGCGCAGACTTTATTTAGTGTATAAGGGACAGACTTTATTTAGTGTATAAGGGACAGACTTTATTTAGTGTATAAGGGACAGACTTTATTTAGTGTATAAGGGACAGACTATATTTAGTGTATAAGGAGCAGACTTTATTTAGTGTATAAGGGACAGACTTTATTTAGTGTATAAGGAGCAGACTTTATTTAGTGTATAAGGAGCAGACTTTATTTAGTGTATAAGGGACAGACTTTATTTAGTGTATATGGGGCAGACTTTATTTAGTGTATAAGGAGCAGACTTTATTTAGTGTATAAGGAGCAGACTTTATTTAGTGTATAAGGAGCAGACTTTATTTAGTGTATCAGGAGCAGACTTTATTTAGTGTATAAGGAGCAGACTTTATTTAGTGTATAAGGGACAGACTTTATTTAGTGTATAAGGGACAGACTTTATTTCGTGTATAAGAAGCAGACTTTATTTAGTGTATAAGGATCAGACTTTATTTAGTGTATAAGGAGCAGACTTTATTTAGTGTATAAGGGACAGACTTTATTTGGTGTATAAGGGATAGACTTTATTTAGTGTATAAGGCACAGACTTTATTTGGTGTATAAGGGACAGACTTTATTTAGTGTATAAGTAGCAGACTTTATTTAGTGTATAAGGGACAGACTTTATTTAGTGTATAAGGAGCAGACTTTATTTAGTGTATAAGGGACAGACTTTATTTAGTGTATAAGGAGCAGACTTTATTTAGTGTATAAGGGACAGACTTTATTTAGTGTATAAGGAGCAGACTTTATTTAGTGTATAAGGAGCAGACTTTATTTAGTGTATAAGGAGCAGACTTTATTTAGTGTATAAGGAGCAGACTTTATTTAGTGTATAAGGAGCAGACTTTATTTAGTGTATAAGGGACAGACTTTATTTAGTGTATAAGGGACAGACTTTATTTAGTGGAAAGGAGCAGACTTTATTTAGTGTATAAGGGACAGATTTTATTTAGTGTATAAGGAGCAGACTTTATTTAGTGTATAAGGAGCAGACTTTATTTAGTGTATAAGGGACAGACTTTATTTAGTGTATAAGGAGCAGACTTTATTTAGTGTATAAGGAGCAGACTTTATTTAGTGTATAAGGAGCAGACTTTATTTAGTGTATAAGGAGCAGACTTTATTTAGTGTATAAGGGACAGACTTTATTTAGTGTATAAGGAGCAGACTTTATTTAGTGTATAAGGGACAGACTTTATTTAGTGTATAAGGAGCAGACTTTATTTAGTGTATAAGGGACAGACTTTATTTAGTGTATAAGGGGCAGACTTTATTTAGTGTATAAGGGACAGACTTTATTTAGTGTATAAGGAGCAGACTTTATTTAGTGTATAAGGAACAGACTTTATTTAGTGTATAAGGAGCAGACTTTATTTAGTGTATAAGGGACAGACTTTATTTAGTGTATAAGGAGCAGACTTTATTTAGTGTATAAGGGACAGACTTTATTTAGTGTATAAGGAGCAGACTTTATTTAGTGTATAAGGGACAGACTTTATTTAGTGTATAAGGAGCAGACTTTATTTAGTGTATGAGGAGCAGACTTTATTTAGTGTATAAGGGACAGACTTTATTTAGTGTATAAGGAGCAGACTTTATTTACTGTATAAGGGACAGACTTTATTTAGTGTATAAGGGACAGACTTTATTTAGTGTATAAGGGACAGACTTTATTTAGTGTACAAGGCGCAGACTTTATTTAGTGTATAAGGGACAGACTTTATTTAGTGTATAAGGGACAGACTTTATTTAGTGTATAAGGGACAGACTTTATTTTGTGTATAAGGGACAGACTTTATTTCGTGTATAAGGAGCAGACTTTATTTCGTGTATAAGGAGCAGACTTTATTTAGTGTATAAGGGACAGACTTTATTTAGTGTATAAGGGACAGACTTTATTTTGTGTATAAGGAGCAGACTTTATTTAGTGTATAAGGAGCAGACTTTATTTAGTGTATAAGGAGCAGACTTTATTTAGTGTATAAGGGACAGACTTTATTTAGTGTATAAGGGACAGACTTTATTTAGTGTATCAGGGACAGACTTTATTGAGTGTATAAGGAGCAGACTTTATTTAGTGTATAAGGGGCAGACTTTATTTAGTGTATAAGGGACAGACTTTATTTAGTGTATAAGGGACAGACTTTATTCAGTGTATAAGGGACAGACTTTATTCAGTGTATAAAGGACAGACTTTATTCAGTGTATAAGGGACAGACTTTATTTAGTGTATAAGGGGCAGACTTTATTTAGTGTATAAGGGACAGACTTTATTCAGTGTATAAGGGACAGACTTTATTTAGTCTATAAGGGACAGACTTTATTTAGTGTATAAGGGACAGACTTTATTTAGTGTATAAGGAGCAGACTTTATTTAGTGTATCAGGAGCAGACTTTATTTAGTGTATAAGGGACAGACTTTATTTCGTGTATAAGGAGCAGACTTTATTTCGTGTATAAGGAGCAGACTTTATTTAGTGTATAAGGGACAGACTTTATTTAGTGTATAAGGGACAGACTTTATTTTGTGTATAAGGGACAGACTTTATTTCGTGTATAAGGGACAGACTTTATTTAGTGTATAAGGGACAGACTTTATTTAGTGTATAAGGGACAGACTTTATTTAGTGTATAAGGAGCAGACTTTATTTAGTGTATAAGGAGCAGACTTTATTTAGTGTATAAGGAGCAGACTTTATTTAGTGTATAAGGAGCAGACTTTATTTAGTGTATAAGGGACAGACTTTATTTAGTGTATAAGGAGCAGACTTTATTTAGTGTATAACGAGCAGACTTTATTTAGTGTATAAGGGACAGACTTTATTTAGTGTATAAGGGACAGACTTTATTTAGTGTATAAGGGACAGACTTTATTTAGTGTATAAGGGACAGACTTTATTTCGTGTATAAGGAGCAGACTTTATTTCATGCATAAGGAACAGACTTTATTTAGTGTATGAGGAGCAGACTTTATTTAGTGTATAAGGGACAGACTTTATTCAGTGTATAAGGGACAGACTTTATTTAGTCTATAAGGGACAGACTTTATTTAGTGTATTAGGAGCAGACTTTATTTAGTGTACAAGGCGCAGACTTTATTTAGTGTATAAGGGACAGACTTTATTTAGTGTATAAGGGACAGACTTTATTTAGTGTATAAGGGACAGACTTTACTTAGTGTATAAGGGACAGATTTTATTTAGTGTATAAGGAGCAGACTTTATTTAGTGTATAAGGGACAGACTTTATTTAGTGTATAAGGAGCAGACTTTATTTAGTGTATAAGGAGCAGACTTTATTTAGTGTATAAGGGACAGACTTTATTTAGTGTATATGGGGCAGACTTTATTTAGTGTATAAGGAGCAGACTTTATTTAGTGTATAAGGAGCAGACTTTATTTAGTGTATAAGGAGCAGACTTTATTTAGTGTATAAGGAGCAGACTTTATTTAGTGTATAAGGAGCAGACTTTATTTAGTGTATCAGGAGCAGACTTTATTTAGTGTATAAGGAGCAGACTTTATTTAGTGTATAAGGGACAGACTTTATTTAGTGTATAAGGGACAGACTTTATTTCGTGTATAAGGGACAGACTTTATTTAGTGTATAAGGCACAGACTTTATTTGGTGTATAAGGGACAGACTTTATTTAGAGTATAAGGAGCAGACTTTATTTAGTGTATAAGGGACAGACTTTATTTAGTGTATAAGGAGCAGACTTTATTTAGTGTATGAGGAGCAGACTTTATTTAGTGTATAAGGGACAGACTTTATTTCGTGTATAAGGAGCAGACTTTATTTAGTGTATAAGGGACAGACTTTATTTAGTGTATAAGGAGCAGACTTTATTTAGTGTATAAGGAGCAGACTTTATTTAGTGTATAAGGAGCAGACTTTATTTAGTGTATAAGGAGCAGACTTTATTTAGTGTATAAGGAGCAGACTTTATTTAGTGTATAAGGGACAGACTTTATTTAGTGTATAAGGAGCAGACTTTATTTAGTGTATAAGGAGCAGACTTTATTTAGTGTATAAGGGACAGATTTTATTTAGTGTATAAGGAGCAGACTTTATTTAGTGTATAAGGGACAGACTTTATTTAGTGTATAAGGGACAGACTTTATTTCGTGTATAAGGAGCAGACTTTATTTTGTGTATAAGGAGCAGACTTTATTTAGTGTATAAGGGACAGACTTTATTTAGTGTATAAGGGACAGACTTTATTTAGTGTATTAGGAGCAGACTTTATTTAGTGTATAAGGGACAGACTTTATTTAGTGTATAAGGAGCAGACTTTATTTAGTGTATAAGGGACAGACTTTATTTAGTGTATAAGGGACAGACTTTATTTAGTGTATAAGGGACAGACTTTATTTAGTGTATAAGGGGCAGACTTTATTTAGTGTACAAGGGGCAGACTTTATTTAGTGTATAAGGGACGGCTTTATTTAGTGTATAAGGGACGGACTTTATTTAGTGTATAAGGAGCAGACTTTATTTTGTGTATAAGGAACAGACTTTATTTAGTGTATAAGGGACAGACTTTATTTAGTGTATAAGGGACGGACTTTATTTAGTGTACAAGGGGCAGACTTTATTTAGTGTATAAGGGACGGACTTTATTTAGTGTATAAGGGACGGACTTTATTTAGTGTATAAGGGACAGACTTTATTTTGTGTATAAGGGACAGACTTTATTTAGTGTATAAGGGACAGACTTTATTTAGTGTATAAGGAGCAGACTTTATTGAGTGTATAAGGAGCAGACTTTATTTAGTGTATAAGGGACAGACTTTATTTAGTGTATAAGGAGCAGACTTTATTTAGTGTATAAGGGACAGACTTTATTTAGTGTACAAGGAGCAGACTTTATTTAGTGTATAAGGGACAGACTTTATTTAGTGTATAAGGGACAGACTTTATTGAGTGTATAAGGAGCAGACTTTATTTAGTGTATACGGAGCAGACTTTATTTAGTGTATAAGGGACAGACTTTATTTAGTGTATAAGGGACAGACTTTATTTAGTGTATAAGGGACAGACTTTATTGAGTGTATAAGGAGCAGACTTTATTTAGTGTATAAAGAACAGACTTTATTTAGTGTATAAGGGCAGACTTTATTTTGTGTATAAGGGACAGACTTTATTTAGTGTATAAGGGACAGACTTTATTTAGTGTATAAGGGACAGACTTTATTTAGTGTATAAGG